>NC_085138.1:118923827-119523827 GCF_035046485.1 Aedes albopictus
CTATCATTCTAAGGGTGAGCAAGTTAACTTTTTGACACTTTTTCTATTTTGGGACACCCTACTGGGAAGGTCTTGGAGTTTATCAATTCCATTGCACCTGACTGGGAGACGACGCGTCGTGGCAGTAGCTGATTACTTGACCCATGGTAATTAGCTGGCTAGATGCGAATATCAAAACGGGACATGCCACAAAAGCTCAGCCTATTGGACGCAGTGGCTTAATTTCCCCAACAGGCACTGAACTACAAATCAACCCAAATTTAAGTTGTTTTGACGCAATCCCGATCTTCCGTGGAATAACTCAAATTTGCGTTAAACAGCGAAAGTGGTGAGTGAGTAGTTCTCGTTTGAGAGCGGCAAAAAAATTAACCCAGTGGTAAGTTATTTTCACCCAACGGAGGCCTCAAATGACGCAAATTTGGGTTAATTCAAGAAAACCCAAATTTGGCTTCTTCCACGGAAGAGCAGCGGATGCGTCGGTGCTTCTCTCTTTGTTTTCGACAACATTGCGGTGGGGCGAGGGAGAAAACAACCCAACTTTGAGTTAAAACTTTAAGCAGTTTAGCCAAATTTGAGTGTTTAAAACTTATTCTTTGGGTTATAATATTTTTCCGTGGGGGAGGAAAATAAAAATGGTGGCGCGGCAGTCGCCGCAGTGTGAACCATTCGTATTTCAAGATCTTCTTCAGGTACGTTTGAAGCTTCACATGCTGCCCATTTGTGTACTTGACGTGCTAACCAATCGGGTCCGCTGCGCCAAAGGTTGCTTCCAACGAATTCCGCTACTTCATTCCACGTGACACCAGATCGGCAGGATTTTCAAAGCCCGCGACGTGATTCCAGGTGCAGCAGTGGGTGAAGTGTTAGATCTCCGAGACCCGATTACCGACGTATGTCTTCCAAGTGTTCGTAGGTGAACGGATCCATTGAAGGGAAAGGCAGAGTCGGACCAGAAAAACGAGGCTGCAATGTCATGCCGAATACCCGTGCGTTTACCGCCTGGGCTATATGGGCCCTGTGGGGAAGGGTAAGGAAGTGATGATTGCAATCGTTTGTATCGACGTCTGACCGAATAAACCTCTGCGTCAGCACAAATTCATGCGGATGTCGGAGTGTTGGTGGGACTTGGTTAGCAGAAGGTTCACACATTGGTGCGTGGATACCAGTGTAAGATGATAGGGATGATTCAAAAATTACGTCCATCGTTTTTCGGGATTTCTAGACCCTCCCTCCCCCCTCTGTCACGCAAATTCCCTATACCCAATACACGTACTGTCACACTTTTCTAGACCCCCCCCCACCCCCAAATGTTGGACGTAATTTTTGAACGTTCCCATAGAATAGTTTGTTTTTATTAATCTGAAGATGTGCGGCACAGTTCGCTTGATTGCATAACTTGTAGGCGTTATCTAATAGGATTGAGACACTGTGCTGATTGTATAACATTTCGCCGAAAACCATTTCGCGGAATACCTTTTCGCGGTGTAACATTTCGCGAAATGCCATTTGGCCGAATGAACCATTTCGCCGAAAACTATTTGGCGGAGTGTACCGATTCGCGGAAAATCGTTGATAAGCGCAAACAATTTAACCTTTCGAGAGACAACATCATGATGAGAAAATTCAAATCCGCATATGAAAAACGGAATAGGGTAGGTAATCATGAATTGAACCAAATTGCGGCTTTCTGAAGCAGCGACACTTTTGATCGATTTTTTCATCCACATGGAAATAATTTACTACGGTAAGGTCTCACGTATATGAAAGCCACGGGTATTAGCTTTCCGTAAAGTGGCAAAAAGTTAACATTTGCACCAAATTTCATTGAGAAATTCAATTATTTGTCAATAGTGATTTTAATCTTAATTTGAACCATCGTAATCATAATTTGAACCAATTTTAATCTAGATTTGAACTAGTGGCGGCAGAAGCTCGAGCAATTCCCGCAACAGCCAATTTCATGCTAAACAACTAAAAATCACATGAATCTGCTAATTCTCATGACTCTTTTTCATTAGGCAGTGGAATTTCAGCTCAGAATGTTCGGAATCCTTCAGGAATTCGAAAACTAAATTTGGAATTTTCCATCGCCCAAGAGTAAACAAAGCAACCACTAGCGCAGTCTGCAGGCCAACACTGGAAGCTCGCCCCCATTCACTAGTTCAAATCTAGATTTCAAATGGTTCAATTCAAGATAAGATTCTCCAAGTAAGAATTACTTAAATTTGATAGTTTTATGACAAATAATGCGAAATATTATTTGGTTGGTCGATTCTACGATAAATAAGCTTTCATTTGACGTGTTCACGACGAATTTCGCACCAACTCGTCTTCGGGGTTGGCAGCACCCCCTCAGAATGTAATGAAATTTTGTTGGTTTCAAGACTTTACCTTTTCAAGCCACTTTGCGTATTTTGTTTTTTCAAAATTAACCTAGACTAACATTTAAAAAGAGTCAAAGTTCTTTAACCGTTTTTTTTTCACAAAAAATAACTCGAATATGATAAGATGTACAAAAAAGTGATGTATGGGTGACATTTAGAGAATTGTCCAAGCTTTCATGAAAAAATATTTCAAAAATTCTAAATACATTTTTACACGCTAAAAAATATATTTTTAAACTTAAAAGTCAATTTACAGAAAATGCCCACTTTTTTATGTTTTGAAATTTTTTTCCAAGAAAGTCAATATTGTTGCCTAACTTTCCTCCATACATCACAAGATGGGCACTTTTAAGGAAAAAAAGTTTTTCTAACAAAAACTTTTTCATGTTAGTTTTTTTAGCGTGTTGCGCATTAGCCGTTTTTTTCACAAAGAATATAACTCGAATATGACAAGTTGTACAAAAAAGTGATGTATGGGGGACTTTTAGGGAATTGTCCAAGCTTTCAAGAAAACATATTTAAAAAATATAAAAAAATGTTTTACACGCTAAAAAATATGTTTTCAAAATTAAAAGTCAATTTACAGAAAAAGCCCACTTTTTTATGTTTTGAATTTTTTTTTCCCAAGAAAGACAATATAGTTGCCTAACTTTCCTCCATACATCACAAGATGGGCACTTTTAAGGAAAAAAAAAAAAATCTAAAAAAAACTTTTTCATTTTATTTTATTTTTTTTTTGCGTGTTGTGCATTAACTCGTACAGTAATGTATCCAGAATCCTAATGACAATCCATTAAAACTTAATGGGCTCTACTACTTTTTTAAAATCTTAACGTGCTTGACATTGAAAACGTGCTTGATATTGAAAAGGGCTCAAGACAAATTTGCTTTTAGGGTTTTATATCAATAAAAACGCTTGTGTATTGATGAAATATGTACATATGTATATGTGTATTCAATTATTTTCTTTTCTACAATATATACATCCTTCTTTTATACATTCTATTGTAACGTTTTTTGAATATTAGATCTTTAGTCTATCTGAAACAAAGTAAACTTTTTTGGATTATCTTTTGAATTCGAAAACTTCTTCGCTTCAATTTGATTTTCAGAAATTGGCACAAATGAATGAAATTTTTGTGTACCAGGTATTGTTTTTACGTGACTGTATGTGTATAGTTCTTCAAGTTCATCCGTCATTTTTGCATATTGTTCATTTGAAATAAAGCAGAAATTCAATTTTGTTATATGTATATCTGACTGTTTAACTGCCCAGTCATACAGTTCTCGAGGAGTTGTGATTGTGTTTCCATAATCTCGAGCAAGACTTGCTCGTTTTGCCATTCGCTTGAGAGTACCTCCAACAGCGTCACATGGACCTTTGCCATGTGAAGTTGCGAAGAAGTGCCATTCTGCTTCTAATCCATAATTGGACCGAAAACTGCACAAACTGGCAATTTTTTTTTTGTTCTTATAATGAGCTGCTGCTCCATCTGACATGAAAGTAATTTTTGAGAAATCAATCGAATGTTTAATTAAATCCAGCAGTTTTGATATAAATAACTGAACTGCTGTTGCATCGTGTGTAAGTACTTCAGATATTATTATAAAGCTCAAGTTTTCCAACTTATTTTCTTTTCTGTAGTACACTTCAAAGGGGTGAATGGTAGCTTGAGAATTATTCCAATGGTAACCTTGAGCTGAATTTTGAATGATAAATGAAAAAATTTCTGAAAAGTCACAAATTGTTAATACTTCACCCTGTTTAAGAGATTCTTTTTTATCCCGCAAAAATGAGGATTGTTCTTTATAAATGAAATCATGAGTTATAAGCTTATCAACTTTTTCTACAAAATACGGAACAAACTCGTCTATAGTCTTAGTAATAGTTTCCAAATTTCATCGATCAGTGGTTAGCCATTGTTGAAATGAAACCGATTCTTTATCATTCGCTTCTAATAATGATGTTAGTTCACTGGTTCTAGGCACACAATAATACAATTTCAGCAAACAGAATGCTGTTTTAAGCATTCAGATATCAAAACAAGCTGAGAAACAGGTTCTATTCCAGTTGGGATGTAACGCCAAGAAAAAGAAGGCACCCAATCAAACAAAGTTGTAATGCCCATTGAGTGTTATTAAATGGGTATAAGGATTCTTGATACATCCTGTACGAGTTAATGCGCAACACGCTAAAAAAAAATAACATGAAAAAGTTTTTGTTAGAAAAACTTTTTTTCCTTAAAAGTGCCCATCTTGTGATGTATGGAGGAAAGTTAGGCAACTATATTGTCTTTCTTGGAAAAAAATTTCAAAACATAAAAAAGTGGGCATTTTCTGTAAATTGACTTTAAATTTTAAAAATATATTTTTTAGCGTGTAAAAATGTATTTAGAATTTTTAAAATATTTTTTCATGAAAGCTTGGACAATTCTCTAAAAGTCCCCCATACAACACTTTTCTATAGGTCTTGTCATTTTTGAGTTACATCGATTTTAAAAAAATCTTCGAAAAAAAGTTAGGCCCTCTTCAAATGTTACTCTTGAAAATTTTAGAAAATTTAAGTATGCAAAGTTGCTTATAAAAACCTAGTCTTTATGCCCACCAAGTTTCATTCGATTCTGAGAGGGTGTTGCCAACCACTGGTCGAGTTGGCGCGAAATTCGTCTATTGCGTGTGATACAACGCATGAGCTGTACGAGTGCACCGAAAATGTGCTTTCTCTGGGGGGGAAATGGGTGGAATCTCAGTGATTTTTCAATTGCCTGTTTTCTATGACAAAAACGCATTTTTCAATGCTTTTAAAGTCCATGTTATCAGGTTATATTACAGAAAGCTGTTTACCATCTTTTTCGGGACAATATTTGCCTAAAAAATACGTCGTTTTAATGAATTTCGAAATGGTTCAAATTAAGATTACAATTTGACTAGTTCAAAGTTTGATTTCTTACCCTACTTCATATCAAAAATTCATTTTTGTTGCAGTATACTTTGAAAGAACAGCCTATGTATGAAAGAAGGGAAATTCTCTGATAATATTAATTCAGCAGTTATGCCAAAATAAGTATAATGCATACAATTTATGCAAGAACCCCGACTTGAAAATTGTAACAAAAATATAACATAATCCTAACAAATCATGGTATTTATAACTCATTGTGATATAATCACGTTCAACATCCTTGGTGTTTTCAAAATACTATAACTCAATTATATTACATTATGTTATAAATGTTGTTTCATAACACATTGTATTATAATTTAGTTTAGAATCTTCGACATTTGGGAAATAATGTTACAAAATTATATCAAATTAAGATAGAAACCAGTAATCCAGAGGATAAATTTATATCACATTTTGTTATAATTTTGATATGATTATAACAAAATAGGATATATTCTTGATTATACCAGTGTACTTTTTGTTACAATTTTAGTTATTTTAATATCATCCTGCAGCTAGTTTATAACATAATAAGTAAGAGAAAAATACTATAACATAATAACACAATATGATACAAACTTGATATAATTTTCTAGTTTGGACAGTTTTGACCAGAAGAAGGAAAAGTTTCGTATTGAACATAACAGATATAAAAACAGCGTTTGTTTGAAAGACGGAAAAACCTGTGATACAAAAATGAGATTTTTCCTTGTATCTATTACAACAGTTTGAGTTAGTTAGAATATACAAAAAAAGAGAAATCTGGTAAATTATCACTAAAGAGTGTTCCTTGGCTTAAGGGTTACGCGGTCACACTGTTTACAAATAGCATCATTTTGGCATAATTACAATGCTTTCAATCGATGGAAAAACGCAGTAGGCGTTGCCGCGTGCAGACGTGTTTTGAGCTGCTCGTCACATTTCTTTCGCGTTCGTCATTTTTTTCTTTCATTTTCACGTTTCCGCTGACAGTTTGTGCCGGTGCTACGCCATCCGGATGGTTCTACCGCCGGCGTGTGAATAAGTGTGTGAACTGTGTTAATTTTAATAAGAAGTAATTTATTGATTTTTAGAAGGATGATGAATTTGTGAAAGATTGTGTTCCGTGTTGTTCGAAAGGATGGTGGAGCCACGCCGTCCGGAGGTGTTTTATTGATTGCATGTCGCTGCTCGGGGCAAATTCGCGTTTTCCGTTCGGTAGTTTTTCGTTTGAAGTGTTTGTGGTGTGGCGCTCCTGTTTTTCTTGTTTTTTTTTTTTACGTCTTTAGGTAATATGACGCGATCGCCATCAATGATCCGCGAGTGGTTCCAATAGAGGTAATAAACTATAGAGGAAGAATGTCGCTGGCGTCGCTGCCGAAACATCTCTTGCTGGCGGAGATAGGCCGGGCTATAAGTGTCAAAGCGAAAAAGTATGCAGTTTGACAGATAGATACCCGACATGTTTGCGAGCGAGAACAAAGGGAACAGCAGCGACATTCGTCCTCTATAGTTTATTAACTCTATTGTGGTTCCAGAATCAGAACGTGTAGCTTCATATCTATAATTCTGTGCGTGATGAAGCGACGTTTGCTCCAATGATGACGGACGGCGCGACAAAGGCGAGACAAAGAATAAGCCTGACTGCGCTGCACAAACGTTTCTATGGTGATGGCAGCGCTACCTTGGATGATTTTTGGTGAGATTGCTCCGATCGTAACTATATATCAAATTCAACTAAATACGTGCCAGTTTCGAAGATTATCTTTGAAACAGGAAGTGTGTTTGCAATATCATTATCCATTTGATAACGGTAATGCACACATGCGGGGCTTGTTGTAAGTGAAAGTGACTTCTGAATGGACGTGAGTAACCAGACATTCTGAAACGGGTCACTGGATCTCAACAGAGCTATCACCTTTCAACTCCCGGGCTAAAGATGATTTCAGTTTGTAGTGTGGAATTCAGTAAAAATCATACATACAACTGCAGACATCTTTCTTCCATAATACCACTGCCGGACAGTGGGAGTTGAATTGTATACACACACACACACACAATTACAATGCTTTCAATCGATGAAGGTGAAAGTGTGTAAGCTGATAAGCAGATTCAGTTCCTGAATTATGATTCTGGGTCATTAGGCCGAAGGAGATTACACTGAATGGACGTTTTACCGAACAATCATTGGGCTAAATATATGTTAGATCAATGAGATAATAGGCCTCGAAAGATCTAAAGAACATATCTTTTACAGAGTTAACAATAAGACTGCCAACTCCTGTGCAACTTGAATGAACAGCCCTTGTTTTAAAGAAGGATAAATATCTAACGTCAGCAGCCTGGTCACCAAAAAACTCAACAACAGTTTTTTTTTTTTTTTTTTCCTGTTGGGTACATTTTCCACTGCGACCAGTTTTTTGATCTATTGTGGACGGCCCCGTTTTAATGTTTTTGCCCATATCAGTGTGTCATATCACTATGAGTTTGAGTGATTTCCACTTGCTGACGGTAGGCATTATCCCAGTACGGTATAACAGATCGAATGAAATGTATTACCTTGCTAGGAGAAGTCATCCATACATCTGATGGTTTTATAAAACCTTTATTGAAAAATGTGCATCTTTGTTGGAAAAGTGCTTCACAGGTACATAACATATGTTCAGAATCCTCCTTGTCCCTATTACAGAAACGACAGGTATCATCTTCGAGTATACATAGTTGTTTCAAATGGTATTTACTTGCACAGTGACCTGTTATAAGGCCACAAAAAGTATTCAAGTCTTTTTTTGACAGGCTGAGAAGTTTTTGAGTTATAATTTTGTTAGGTACTATAAATCGTTTCGATTGTCGTGCTGTTGTCGTTTTTTGCCAGGTATCATCAATCATCTTCTTTTCCCAGTTCTTTAATTCCATTTTGAAGGTACATTCTGCGGCCCCACAAAATGGCTCTGGACCTAGGAAAGAAGTTGATGACCCAAGTCTTGCTAAACAGTCTGCTTTTTCATTACCTTCAATTCCACAGTGCCCAGGTACCCAGAAAAGGTTTACTGAACATTTTTTAGATACCTTCTGTAGTAATTGAATGCATTCCCAAACTAATTTAGAAGTACACGTAAAAGATTTTAACGCTTTTAATGCAGCTTGACTATCAGAAAAGATACATATGTTTGCATTTCTATAGTTACGTTTTAAACAAATATAGGCACATTCAATAATCGCCTGTATTTCTGCTTGAAATACAGTTGGCCATCTGCCCATAGATATTGATAAACTAATTCCAGGGCCACTGACACCAGCTCCAACATTGTCACCCAGTTTGGTGCCATCTGTAAAGAAACTTACTGAACCTGAACGAATATTAGGCCCCCCTGATTCCAATTCAACACGATCCGGAAAAGTCACATCGAATAGTCGTTCAAAGTTATACTGCCTCTCCATCCAGTCTTCATGTGTAACTAGAGTATTGATTTTAAAACTTTTCAAAATACTAAGATGACCCCTAAGATCTACAGCAAACAAATTTTGTGTTCTTTTCAATCTTAGTGCGTTTTTCTCAGCTTCAAACTGTACAAACAAATGTAGCGGTAGAATATGTAGCATTGCGTCCAATGCTTTTGTAGGCGTACTACGAATAGCTCCTGTGATAGAAGTTGTAGCAAGTCTTTGTAGTTTTTCCAACTTTTTTTGGATGTACTTAACTTTAGTTTTCGGCCACCAAATCAAAGCTGCATATGTTATTCTGGGCCTTACAATAGCCTATAGATCCAATGGATCATTTTTGGCTTAAGTCCCCATTTATTTCCAAAAGTTTTCTTGCTTACCCATAATGCGTTCGTAGCCTTATTTAATATTTGATCAATGTGCGAGTTCCAATTTAGTTTGTTGTCAAGAATTACTCCCAAATATTTAACCTTTAGACAGAGCGAAATTTTTGATCCATCCAAGTAAATATCTGGTATTTTGTACTTCCTTCTTCGTGTAAACGGAATGATAGCAGTTTTAAGAGGGTTTACTGATAACCCCTCATTTTTACACCACGCTGAAGTCAATTTTAGAGCATACTGCAGTCTGTCTCTAATTACTTGTTCAAATTTACCACGTACTATAATTACTATATCATCTGCAAATTCGATTATTTCAAATCCTTGAGCTTCAAGATTCGATATTAGTTCGTCAACTAGTAACGACCACAATAAAGGTGAAAGAACACCTCCCTGTGGACAACCTTTCACAGTCCTAACCACAGTTGTTGAATTACTATAATTACAAGTTATTTCTCGTTTTTGCAACATTCCAAAAATCCAATTCACTATACACATATCAAAGTTACGCTTGATCATCGCTTTTTTCATTGAATTATGAGAAGCATTGTCAAAGGCTCCTTCTACATCAAGAAATGCAGCTAACAAGATATCCTTAGCCTCAAAAGTTTTCTCAACTTTTGTTACCAGTGTATGGAGTGCTGTTATTGTCGACTTTCCGTGCTGATACGCAAATTGGTTTTTACTCAATGGAAACGTTACTAAATATTTTGATTTGATGTAGTAATCTATGATTTTTTCCATCACTTACAGCATGATTGACGAAAGACTAATTGGCGTAAAAGATTTTGGATTCTTTTTATCTTTTTTATTGGCTTTAGGAATGAATACAACACGAATTTGTCGCCAGCTTTTGGGAATATAATTCAACCTTAAACTGGCTTTAAACATTTCAGTTAAACATGGGATCAATATGTTTTTGCTGTGCTGAATCATTATTGGACGAATTTCATCTGTGCCCGGTGATTTATATGGTTCAAAGGAATCTATAGCCCATTCAACTCTTGCTTGAGTAAAAATGCGACTTGCTAGATCTTGCATGTCTGTCCTGGTCATTTGTCGCCCAGTACTTTTTGCGATTTCATTAGCTTCCTCAAATATTTTCAACCTGGTCATTTCAGGCCCAGTTTGAATATACCGAGAAGTCGCTTCTTCACTTGATACCGGCAGAGATCCTGGGAAGTGTACTTGCATCATCAAATTCAAAGTTTCTGTTGCGTTAGAAGTAAAACAGCCGTTATCGTTCCTAAGAGTACCTAGCCCATTACAATGATCTTTTGATAAAACCTTTTGTAACCTAGCAGCCACCGGAGTACTTTCAATATTTTCACAGGTGTGCCTCCAGTTTTTGCGTTTAGATTTTCTTATCTCTGAATTATATAAGGTTAGTGCTTTTCTATATTCATCCCACTGTAAAGTACGCTTAGCTCGATTAAACATTTTTCGAGCTTGTTTTCTTAAATGTTCTAGTCTTGTATTCCACCAAGGGACATCCCTGTCCGTTGATCGTTGCTTTATTGGACAGCTGCTATTGAAAGCATGAATGATTCTATTTGTTACCTGATTAGAAGTTTTCTCAAGATCCTCACATGTATTGATAGCGTTTTCAAGAAATCTACCTCCAGCTTCAAGATTCGTGTTGAAGAGTTCCCAGTTTGTTTTCCTGGGATCTCTGAAAGTTTCTTTAATAATGTCATTTACTTTATATTCAAAAATTATCTGTTTATGATCCGATAGCGAGATTTCATCGGAAACATGCCAATTATGTATTTTTTCTGAGATTGTGTTACTACAAATAGTTAGATCTAGGACTTCTTGTCTTATGGAGTTTACGAATGTAAAATTATTACCTTGATTACAAATATCGATATTATTATGAGTTACATACTCTAGTAAACACTCACCTCTTATGTTGATATCAGTGCTGTTCCAAACCGAATGATGCGCATTCGCATCGCACCCAATAATGAATGCTTTGTTCTTTGCTTTGCAAAAAGTCACGAATGATAAAACTTCCGGGGGAGGCACATCGTCTACATCCCCAGGAAAATATGCAGACGCCACGTAGATTTCCGTTTTCCCACGCGTAGTGGGTATTTCTATAGCTACCGCAACGATATCTCGTTTCACAAATTCTGAAATAGGAATTATGTTAACATTCCCATTGACAAGAATAGCAGACCTTGGGAACTGCTCTGTATTATCATATATCAACTTACACGATTTAGTGTTGATACCCAATACTTTTCCATTAACCGCCCACGGTTCTTGTATAAATGCAATATCCATTTGATTTTGTATAAATCTCCTGCAAAGTACAGCACTGGCACCCTTTGCATGGTGGAGATTTATTTGGATGAACTTGATGGTATTTTGTCTATTGAATGTAACGATTTTGTTCTTGATTTTTGGGTACTTTTGGTCGTTCCCCAGAAAAAGTTATGCAGTCGTTCACCAATTCCTTGCTGCCTGCTGAAGTTTCAATCTTTCTGTATTCACGTTGTGGAAGAGTTCTTCCAGTAGTTTGGACACCGCTTGGCCCTGGGACATGTTGATTTATGGTGTTTCCGCCCATATTATCGTCTCCAGTTCTTTCGTAGGTCCTCTCCTTACTGTTAACCTCTTTAACGTGACGCTGAGGCCCTCCAGAATTCTGGACTTCTATTGATCCTGGGACTTTCGGATTAGTGATGGTCACATTCCTTTCATCGTCACCAGTATTACAAGTCTTTCTGTTAGCCTCAGAACTTTCACCAATGTCTACATCCATTTTGTCACTATCCGGTTTCTTTGGGAGTTTCTTCCTGATGGGAGCATTCCCAAATTTATAATCCAGAACAAAGTCACATCCTTTCAAAGTTTTCATTGAAACTCCATCAACGCTGAACGTCAATTCTACATGACGTTTATTTATTATCTTTCTCAAGAATATCTTCCAGCTGTCAACTATTAAACCATCATTTTGAGCTTCAAGAAGAGCAAGAATGTCTTCATTGCTATCTTCTGCGCTCATGGGGAAAAAGCCAATCAGTGTTTCTGGTTGTAGGATTTGATCTTCATCAACTGCAACAAGATTTGCTCCCTCCCATGGACGGATATTGGAAATCGTATTTTTCAACCAGTCGGATGTTTCCTGGTTTTTACAAATTATTACCAGATAACCTGGCCTAAGCAAACAGCTGCCAAATTTTGGCTTAACCTTCTCTTTGCGTTGGTGGACAACATTATTCAGAACAGCTTTTTGCGTTGCAATCAGCTGCTCAAATGTAAGTTCTGCGTTCGGGTAGTCTTTTGGTAATATGCCTACCTTCACACTCGTTAACACTTCCTTGAAGGATGGTTTGACTCTACTCTCTGTACCTTTTGATTGTCCAGAGGATCCTGCACCATATTGTTCTAAACGATGTTGTACCGATTTTACACCCAAAGACAGTTTTGGTCCCAAAGGACGACCCTGCTTCTTCGGGCGCGGGTTCTCACCACTGCTATTGGACTCACTATTTCGGAATCTCTTAGCTGGATCCAAATTAGGAGTGCCCAAAGGTATAAGAGCGAGACGGCGAGCCTCATCAGGCTCGACGCCACTGTCAACCAAACGCTTAAATCGTTTTTTCCCAGCCCCACTAAGAGGTTTCATTATTTCTCCATCCAGTTTAGTTCCGCCATGGTCCTGCCTGGATGAATTAGCATTAGTATTTACTGCAAGTAAAGTGACATTTACATCATCTTCATCTGAGTCATCAGAATGTTTATCGTCATCATAATGTTTACCTTGTCGTGTTTGACGAGGTGTATTCAAAATAGATGAGGAGCAAGAAAGTGACCCCTCATCTGATAAGCCATCTAAATTATCATCTTCAACATCCATTTGTTTCCCGCATTCCATTTTACTCATCGCCACAGCTCAATCTGAAATGAGTAGACAACAGGAAAAAAAAACACTTTCAATACTGCAACTACTACTAACACTAATAATTTGCTTCGAGTTCGAAAAATCTTCTGATCGCTTTTTGTATCACTTGATGCTTTGTTTACAACCATTCCCATTCATCATTGACGCGAAGAGTGTGTACGCGTTCCATTCCTCATCACTACCACTTATTGCCTTCAACCACATGCAGAATAGGCGGGCAAATGTATAGTTGAAGATATTTATCCCGCCAACAGTGTTACTCAAAAGAACAATCCGTTTTTGACAGAATGAGAAATCTCAGATAAGTTAGCAGTTTGATCACCAGTTAAAATTTTTAACAGTAAACTTGAAAGAACAGCCTATCAAAAGAAGGTCAAATCTCCTAGAGTTATCAATTTGATCATTAAAAACTACACACCCCATGAACAGCCTTTGAAGAAAAGAAGGTAAATGATGAAAACTGAAGTATTTTTCGGCAAAGTACGTTTAATTGGCAAATTGAGAGATAATTTTGTGAAAAACTTACCACTTGTTTTGATGGGATTCGAACCTACGACTCCGTTATCGCTAGTCCGGCGCTTTAACCAACTAAACTACAGAACAAGTTACAACTAGCTTACTTGGTTAAAGCACCGGACTAGCGATAACGGAGTCGTGGGTTCGAATCCCACCAAAACAAGTGGTAATTTTTTCACAAATTTATCTCTCAATTTGCCAATTAAACTTATTTTGCCTAAAAATACTTCAAGTTTCTACGTCTATTTCAGACTTACTGACCGACTGGTATAGCTGGAAAAGGGCAATAAAATCATTGTCAAATGATGAAAAATTTAACAATTCAGGCGCCAAACAACAATGTTACTGGAAAGAACTGACTTATTTTAAGGAAATCAAAATCTCTGAAAGCGCTTGAAAGTACAACTAATGTGACAACAATGGCTTGTTGGTCATTGCGCCTAATGTCTATTTGGCCTCATTTCCATTTGACCTAAAGACATTCGGCCGAATGGCTTTTGGCCTGACGTTCAGAACCTCCAAGAACAGCATACGAATCAAAACAGGTAAATTTTTGTTCAGAAAAGTAACAGATTTAACATCAATTAGTACAATCGTAGAGCTGAGGTGGTTATGATTGCGCATGAATCGGTGATAGGGCTAGTAAAGTTAAGCATAAAAATAAATGTGTTATTCCATTATTATTTGCAAAGTATTAAATTCTGCGAAACAGTACATTCCGCGAAATGTCGTTCCGCGAAATGATATTCGGCGAAATGGTGCATTCCTCGAAATGTTACACCGCGAAAAAAAAATCCGCGAAATGGTTTTCGGTGAAATGATATACAACCCATCATACATTGAACCCAGGACCTTCTGCATATGAATCAGAAGCGGTAGCTACTAGACCACCAAGCCCGTTTTCCAATATTGCCAAGTTTACTGCTGAAGGAAAACAGGAATTTTCGAAGAAATTTTCAAAATATTTTGGAACACATGCTCTCAGGATTTGAATCGAATAATAAATCATTTAAAATTTTGTGAAAAATTACCACATAATCTCTTTTTTTTGAAACCCCATATTTCAATCGTAGCAGCGGAAAAACGAAATTGGCCATAACTCAGGAACGAAAAAAAAAATACACCACAAAAGTTACTAGAATTGAAAATTATAAAGTTTCCTTCCCAAAAATATTTTATTAAAAATTTTCCGCTAGTTTGGGCATAGTTTTTCCGGCTTTTCTTTACACATTTTCTGAACGGTGGAAAATTTTGTCAAAAACTTCTTCCAGTTCATATTTTTTAGGATTCCTGAGAAAATTTGCGTTCATTTTCATGAAAAACTTTGTTTCAACGATGCTTCGTTCTTGAGATATGATTTTTCAAAGTAGTGTCAGGGGAAAACAAAAAAAAAGAGTTTTTCGGAAAAACAGGCGACCCTGTTTTTTTTCTCAAAATTTCCCCTTCTTAAAAAAATTTCAAATAGCTGTAACTTTTCGAAAAGTGTTTCAAATATTCTCAAATTTTCACTGTAAGTTGATCAACTGGTTGTGTATCAGTGGGCAAAGTTTGGAAAAGATCCTGTTATCCTGCACGAAGCTATAAAGATTCTAGAAAAAGGTATAATTATTCGATAGCCAACTTTGAGCTGTTATATCTCCGGATTCAATGAACCGATTGTAATGAAATTTTGACCATTCATGACTTATATAATGAACTCTAAAAAACATTTGACTTAAGTTGAAATTTTTAGCAAGAGAAAAATTTATAGCAATTTCATTTTTTCACGATTTTTTAGTAAATTTATCTAATTTTAATATGCATTCCATTACTTTTTAAATTTATTGGCGACTATGTTGTTACTTTCCTTAAAAACACATTTATATATAAGTCAATTAGAGGGAAAGTATATGAACTATAATTTGCATCTTGAATGTTGAAACGATGTTGAAGTTTTGGATAATTTGGAGTTTTATTAGAAAATAATCTAATCGTTACAATTTTCTTCCATGTTAAAAATGTTAAGTTAAGTCAAAGGTTTTTCATAGCTCATTATATAAAACTTAAATGGTCAAAATTTCATTTCATTCGATTCATTGAATCCGGACGTGTACAACAAGCGAGCTCTTTTCAACGTGTTGTTCAGTTGACAGTGAATACCGGGCGCGATAGGTCGTGTTTTGATCACGCTCCTACACTTATCAACGCTTTCTAAACGCTTACGTAGTGTTTACCCGTGAATTTTTCGCGTGGGTCCGACGGAACATTTGTTGTTCTATCCGTAGACACAGGAAGGTCATTGATTACCCCGAGGCCGCCGCCAACGGACAAGGATTGATTTTGTGGTAGATATTGCTTTTTAGTGGTAAACAGAGAAACCACTGCGCTCCATTGTGTGGGGCTCACTGGGTGCTCACCCTTTTGGGTGAAAAAAAGGGATGTGAGCAGTTGCAACAACAACAAACTATCGCTCTTCGAGTGTTAAAAACGATCGCTTATTTTCATATTACTCGCGCAGTGACCCATTCCCACAAAGTGAACCTTTGTAGGGAGGAATAACCGTTAAACGTGAAGACAAGTTACTTTTGCCCAATCGCCGTCTTGAGCGTTTCTTTAGGGAGAAAAGGGCACGTTATTTGTGTCGGAGTGTATCCGTTTTTAAGTATCTAACTCACCAATCGAGTGTGATAAACCGTTTCGTCGTCAGATCCTGCTGTGAGTGAAATATCTGTTTCTTGTGATCCCGTTTTTGCTCCTGGAATTTCTACTGAGATTCCTTATATCGGGCTTTAGGGCCTCCCGCCGGCATGGCGCTGGCGGCCAACTTTCCGCCCCTCATTGGGGACCCAGGGGGCCCCGGAGGAGGTGGAGGACCTTCGAATATGATGAACGGTGAGTACACTGGCGCTAGATACCCACCTTTTATGGACCCCACAGGCGCTGCAGGACCATTGCAATATCTACGAATGGCTGCTGTCTTTGGAAATATGCCGCAAGACCCTTTTCTGCTCCGAACGTCAATAGAGAGTGCAATTGGCGGAAAAATCGAAGGGGCGTTTAAGGAGAACAAGGGTATGGCCTACGTTCTCAAAGTGAGGAGCCCGGACCAGTTCAGACGTCTTCTCTCGATGAACAAACTGGCCGACGGAACGGAAATCAAAATCGCTGAGCACCCGACGATGAACCAGCGTTTGTGCGTCGTTTCTAACGCTGATGTCACGCAATGTGATCTAAGTAAGGTGAAGAGATCGTTTTGTGTAATACATAGATCTTTGTTGGTGTTAGTGCGCTGTTTTATTATTTAACATAGCAACCTTCAGCATCTTGACAACGCTTGAGATGAGAGATGAGAGGATATGAAACTTTTCCTGTTTTTTTAGGACCCAAGCTCCTCCAGACTCTGTATTTATTGAGAAGATTTGCCCATTAGAACAGAACCACGCGGGTGTTTTCAGCTAGATTTGTTCCGATTGATTTTTCCTATCGTCCAAATTGGCAAGGTAGAACAGCCATGTGACCCAAACGCCTTTGTTTATGAACTTGTATGACGTCACCTACCCTCCCCTCAAAAGTTGTTGATTTTTATTCCTCACTAACACACGCAAACGATGAGTTCCTCCACACCTCTATTATATCACATTGGATGTCACGGGGTCACCAACGATAATTTTGACTGTTTCTGGTACGGTAATCCCTCCGCATGTCGACTTCGGTTGGTCACGTTGCAGGACACGCAACTACTACCCGTCTCCGATGCTGTGCTTCCACTGCTGGGAGTATGGCCACACCGGAAAAAGATGCCAACAGCCTACTCGTATTTGTGGGAAATGTTCGAAGACACACGCCACCAAATCCAACAACCCTGATGACATCCCCGTGGAAGGCGACAGCGCGAGCAAAACGGACACGCTAAATCAAACTGCCGAACAAAATCTACAATGTACTGACGCACCTTTCTGTAAACAAGGCAAACGATCATCAAGTTTCAAGCCGAAAGTGCCCGCTCTACCTCCGAGAGGTGGACGTCCAAAGAATCCGTGTTGATGAAGGAGTGTCGTATCCCCAAGCCCGCCGAATCTTTGAGGCTCGGACGAACGCGGCAAGTAGCCGGGCAGCTTACTCAGGTACAGTAAACGCCAGCAAAGACGACGAAATTACTGCGCTGAAGAGAGACAATGCTCGACTCGAGGCCAATTCCAAAGCTATGGAGAAACGCCTTCAGGAGATGGAGAAGGCGTTGAATACAGGCCATGCGAACCAACAACGGCTGGAAGTAGCTCGCAATCACGGTACGATTGAGGACCTCATCAGACAAGTTACCAAACTCACGGCTACTGTCGAGCGCTTGGAGAAGGCTCTAGCCAACAAGGACGTGGTAATCGCCGAGAAGGACGCCGAACTGGCTAAGCTACGTGGAACCCGACCCAAGAGAATCGATAGTCCGATTTCACTCATCGACGAATCCTCCTCTGACGAACGCATACTCCAGCTTTCTCTCGATTCCAAGATAATCGAACAAAGGGTAGACTGGTGCGAAACCACCGGAGTAAAGGATACACAGAACACAAACGGTGAAGACAGTGACCTCGAAATGGATGGAGCGGGCATCAATTCCTGCGAAAGCCGGAGCACGCTTCCCTCTTCAGTAACCGATCTGTCCAACTACGGAAAACGATCACTTGAAAAAACAAGATCCACAACGGATTCTTCATCTGGCCCTTCAGATGCCAAGCGGAACCCTAAACCCCGCAAAGGCAAGAGTGGCAACCGTAATTAGAACCACTTCAATAATTAACCTACACTCAGTCACCTCAACGGCCTATTCACTATGTTCAACTCTCTCCCGCAAACATTTTCCCTCCGAACCCCTCTGTAGAGGGTGAGTTTAACGAAAATCTGACTGAGTGTGGTAACAACCAACCCGAAACGACATACGCCACCTGCAAATTGGAAGAAAGAAGAAAGACGACAGGGGCCAAGGACAGCCAGGGCCCCTCCAGTGCGGACGCTACACCCCAACCGGAACTGGTGGACAACCTCTGGCAACCTAGCGAAACTGTCGTCTCCGGGACGCACAAGGGACTAACCGCCCGTTCCCCGATTATCCCAGAATACCACCCGGGCAGTCAGGGCCCCGCCGGTGCGGAAGTCCTGGCAGTACCGGAACCGGCGGACAACCCCTGGCGTTCGAAGTGGTCTGGAAGAGGGACGCACAAAGGACTTCGGTCCTGTTCCCCTGAGGACTACGAGGGAGCCAAGAAAACAAACACAACGTTGGAGCGAAGACCAATCCAAGACGAAACCTCCGCAGATCCTGTCGTGTCTCAAACTCTCCTTTTGGGTTAAACCAGATGCGCTGCAAATCAAATTTCAGACCGAATGACTCTCTCTGCGAGACGTCTGGGCATCCCGGGCACCTTAACCCGGGTTGTAAGTCCCGCCAACAGCTCTCCGACGAGACCGCGCCGTTAGGTCCACTTGGGCCAGCCGCCTGGAACTCTCAGCTTTACGACCAATTGCACCGCGCTCGCTATGGGCCTCACGCCGTGATCAAAGCAGGCAGGTCACACGTGCTTCATGGGAACCTCAACCCAAAAAAAGTTAACAATAGCCAAGCAACTACTCTGTTGGAAAAAATCGGATCGCCCAATCCTCGGAAGGACGTCGTGGGAGCGAACACCAACCCAAGACGAAACCCCTTCAGATACTGTCGTATCTCAAACTCTCCTGTTCGATTGAACCAGATGCGCAGTAAATCGAATTCCAGACCGAATGACTCTCTCTGTGAGACGTCTGGGCATCCCGGGCACCTCAACCCGGGCTGTAAGTCCCGCCACCAACCCTCCGACGAAACTGCGCCGTTAGGCCCACTTGGGCCAGCCGCCTGGAACTCTCAGCTTTACGACCAGTTGCACAGCGCTCGCTACGGGCCCTACGCCGTGATCAAAGCAGGCAGGTCGCATGTGCTTCCTGGGAACATCAACCCAAGCCGTAGTTCATCCGTGCGGAGACTCCACGTTGTTATAGATGCAGATAGAACCCACAACCCAGAGCCAATAACCGAATGTTACACCTATCGTGCCATACCAGAATCCGGAAACCTCAGCAAGAGCCGTATATTCCAGCACCGATCCCCCAATACCACTGCCAATCATGACGTTACAAGACGTCGGCCGGGTGGGCATCCCGGGAACCCACACCCGGGCTGTAAGTCCCACAAAAACCGGGTTCGTCCTCCAAGCGAGGAACCTGGGCATCCCGGGAACCCCAACCCGGGTTGTAAGACCCATTTTCCAGCCCGAAGCCCTCACCAGGTTTTAGCCCTGCAATGGAACATTAACGGCTTCTTCCATAATCTCCCAGACCTGGAGATCCTCCAAGATATGCACGCTCCAGCAGTGATTGCCCTGCAAGAGGTCCACCAAGCAACAACAGAACAAATGAACCGAACTCTTCGAAGTAGCCATCGATGGTATATCAGAACCGAGCAGAACATCTACCACTCGGTTGCATTGGGAATAGCCACCGAACTATCCTCGGAGTTGATAGATCTGAACAGCGACCTACCAATAATCGCAGCACGGATCACATGGCCTTTCCCACTATCCGTCATGTCGTTATACCTGCCAAATGGAAAGGTGCCAGACTTAAAGAAAAAGATTGACGAAGTTCTCCAACAGATTCCAGAGCCTAGGCTGATCCTCGGTGACGTCAATAGTCATCATCGAGCATGGGGAAGCAGGACATCAAATCTCCGGGGTTCTATCCTTGTCAACACTGCCAACAAACATGGACTTTCGATCTTGAATGACGGTTCTAATACCTTTGGCCGAGTGAACCGCAGAAGCAAGGAAAACATAATAGAATCGGCCATAGACGTCACTTTAGCATCCACACAGATAATTGAAAAACTGACGTGGGAAGCAGACCAGGACATGCACGGAAGCGATCACCGGCCAATATTGGTCACCCTCACGGGCAGCGATGTCCCAAAAACTTCCAGGAGGCCTAGATGGAAGTTTGACCAAGCAGACTGGGCTAGCTTTCAAGTGCAGCTTGAGGATCGTCTATATACTAGCCCCCCAGAAGACATACTGGATCTTTCCTCTGTCATTGGAGAGGCAGCGGCGAACACGATACCCCAAACCAGCCCTAATCCAGGCCGGAAAGCTCTCCACTGGTGGACAGACGAGGTAAAGAAATCGGTAAAAGCACGTCGGAAAGCCCTGAGGCACCTGAAGCGACTCCCGACTGAACACCCGGATTGGGAGAAAATAGCGAACGAATGGCATGAAGCTCGAAACAAGTGCAGGCAGGTCATCCGAGAGGCAAAGGATGCTTCCTGGGCCACCTTCCTAGACCAGATTAACGACGACCAATCTGCGTCCCAACTTTGGGGACGATTGAATGCTCTGCAAGGAAAAAGGCGACAAAAGGGATTTGCCCTGAAAATACAAAATACCACAACCAGAGACGCAGCAACAATAGCGGATGCTCTATCCGACCATTTTGGGGGAATATCATCGATCAACCGATACAGTGACGCCTTTCTTAAGCGACATCCGACAGCTGCAACAGCCGTCACTGATTTTATAGTGCCGGCGGATCAGGGACAGTTTTTCAACTCACCCTTCACAATGGAGGAATTAATCTTCGTCCTTCGGAAAACCAAAGGCAAATCAGCCGGCCCAGACAAAATCGGATACCCGATGCTCCGAAATCTCCCCCCGATCGGTAAGAAGCGCCTGTTAGACACCATCAATAAAGAATGGCTTAACGATACTCTGCCCAGCAGTTGGGGACACGGCATCATTATCCCAATTCCGAAGGGGTCGGGTCCCACAAACACTGTGGACAACTTTCGCCCAATCACACTTACCAGCTGCATTGCCAAAGTGATGGAACGACTGGTAAACAGACGGCTTGTGCATCACCTCGAAACCGAAGGCCGTCTGGATCACAGGCAGCACGCCTTCAGAGCTGGCCACGGCACGGGGTCATACCTGGCCGCCCTGGGCCAAATTTTAGACGAAGCGTTGGAGAGAGGAGACCACATTGAGGTAGCATCACTAGACTTGGCTAAAGCCTATAACAGAGCCTGGATGCCGGGAGTCATGCAGCAGCTCGCCGATTGGGGCGTAACAGGTCACTGTTTGCACTTCATTAAGCACTACTTTACCAACCGCACGTTCCAAGTTGCCATAGGCAACCATTTATCCAAGCCAACTCGAGAGGAAACTGGAGTCCCCCAGGGCTCGGTAATTGCGGTAACCCTGTTCCTGGTAGCAATGAATGGTGTTTTCAACATCTTGCCAGCAGGAGTATACATCCTAGTATACGCAGATGACATTCTGTTGCTAGTCACCGGTAAACACCCAAAGGCCACACGGAGGAAACTGCAAGCCGCAGTCACTGCGGTCGCTGGATGGGCGGACAAAAATGGTTTTGAGCTTGCAGCTAAAAAATGTGCCCGGCTGCATATCTGTGAACATCGTCACACGCCTCCCCCAGCACAGCTGAAAGTCAAAGGTGTTCCGATCCCTAATCAAAAAACCTTAGAAGTGCTTGGAATCACACTGGATCGAACGCTTTCATTTCGCAACCATTTTGGCAAGGTCAAGGACCGGTGCAAGACCCGATTAAATCTGCTCAGAGCGATATCTGGGAAACGCACGCGTAGTGACCGACGGTCCCGTCTTCGAGTAGCCGATGCTATTATCACCAGCCGAATTTTTTACGGGGTCGAAATCACCTCCCGGGCGACGGAGCAATTACTGAATACCCTAGGACCAGTTTACAACGGTGCAATCCGCACAATATCAGGTTTATTACCGTCAACACCTGCCCTGGCAGCTTGTGCCGAGATAGGTGCACTGCCGTTTCAACATAAGCTAACCTTGACGATTAGCTGCCGAGCCGTCGGATACCTACAGAGCACAATTGACGATGGGTCCGTTGGCTTCCTCGGCAACCAAGCCAACCGAGCCCTAACGGATATGTCCATCCCTCGGCTTCCCCCGGTGGCTGGTCTCCACCGGATCGGCCCTAGAAGCTGGGCGGCAGAGAAGCCAATGGTGGACGTAACCATCAAGAGGCATTTCCGCAAAGGCGCAAACCCTCGAAGCGTCAAGGCCAGCTTTGCAAGAAGAGTCTGTGAGAAGTACCGAGAAACGGAAATTATCTACACTGACGGCTCTAAAAAGGATGAGTTGGTTGGCATCGGCATTCATAGTAAAGACTACAACGAGTTTCACCGACTAGGAAGCCTGTGCTCGGTGTTCTCAGCCGAGGCGGCAGCGATATCACGAGCCATTGCTCACCCCCGCTTTGCCCCACTGCTAATCGTGTCGGATTCGGCCAGCGTACTCGATGCTCTGCAGAGCCCTAGTAATAGACATCCTTTCGTCCAGGAGATTCAGGAGTTGCTGAACGAATGCCAAAATGAGGTCACCTTCATGTGGGTGCCGGGCCACTGCGGTATCAAGGGGAACGAAGAAGCTGACAGCCTGGCTTCTCTCGGTCGTGAAGGAGCACTCCTCACCCCGAAGATACCGGGGGACGATGCCAAGATGTGGCTTAGACACAGGGTCAGAGAAGCGTGGGACTCTCTCTGGTCGAGGCAAACACTTTTTATCCGGAAGATCAAACCGAGCCCGCAGCGTTGGCCGGACCTGACATCTCGAAGAGATCAAGTTGTTCTGTCTAGACTGCGAACAGGGCATACTAGACTTTCCCATAGTATGGGCGACGCCGGAAATTTCCGACTTCGTTGCGATACCTGCTCTGAACCAAATTCAGTGGAACATATTATCGCAAACTGCAGAACCCTGGAGGATCTACGTACTCAGTACAATATCACGGACATACAAAGCGCTCTATCTCCAGATGAGGTCCGGCAAACAACGTTTGCTTCTATTTCTAAAAGACGCAGAGCTGTACGACCAAATTTAAAACATCCCACTGTCCGTGGCTCGTCATCTCTGCCCCCTGTGGGTTCCAAGCCAGGCCTCGCATAGGGTGGAGCCCTGAGCACATCAAGGGCACTCTCTTTGAAATTGAACTTGTAACCACAAACCCCGATAACGACCCAGCTCAAACAACGGACACTTCTAAGGAACCAAACATTCACTCCCTCAAGCCAATGAAAGACCCAGCCTGACACGGACAACAACAAAACTAACCTGCGACTCACTCATCCCGGTTTCATGTGGATTCCAAACCCGAACTGGCACGGAGTGAGATTCTGAGGCAGACCGCACCACAGGAACTGTATTTGGAACATGAACGGAGCTAAAAACCAAGAAGACTGACCTGCAACGAAAACGGACCCCGATGGGTTATTACAAGATCTACCAAGCTTGATTATGACAGACCCAGCTAGACCCGGACCAGACAACCCCACCAGTTGCCAGTTATTTTCGCGTTCATACTACGCACAAAAACTCTGTTAAACCCTTTTCCCCTCCCTGACTCTGCCAGGGTTCTCCTCTTTCCCTTCTCAACCCCCGTCATATTTTTAAAGAGATGAACCAGCCTAGGGCTGAAAATCTCTATAATAAAGAAATAATAATAATAATAATTGAATCGGGAGATATAACAGCTCAAAGTTGGCTGTTGGATTATTTTACCTTTTTCAAGAATCTTTATAACTTCGTGGAAATTGGCTAGTTGATGAACTTACAGAAAAAATTTGAGAATATTTTATGCACTTTTCGAAAAGTTACAGCTAGTTGAATATTTTTTGAAAAGTGAAAATTTTGCCTGTCCCGATCATTTTGTCTATCCCCTGTATATCCATGAACCCTGTCTGTGGAAACAAATCATGCTTCGGTCCAAACCCGTACAATAATGAAAAAATCCCCTATTGCAAAAGGAAAATTTAAAATGAAACATTTTTAAAGAAAATACTATAACGAATGAGCAAATTACTGCACTGTTGTATAATAAATTCATTCAATAAAGCCGGTAATAACATTGATTTATACAAATCTGATGATGACTGAAAGTCAGTAGGCTGAAACGTTAAAAATCGTGTTTTGATGTGCTACAATCACCGAGAAAAATCGGTAATCCTGAAATGTAGAACTCAGTGGTGACCAACAAGCTTAAGAATTATAACAGTTCAGTTTAGAAGAAAGCTTGGTCCCAGTTGAAACGCTACACCAAAACGAAGATCTACAGTTGTTTTATTCTGTGATGTGATGCCAGCTTTTACTTTTGTCTTTTTCCATGGCATGCATGTACGATGGTTAAATGTACAATATATTAGCAAACAAAATACAACACTAACAGAATAAAGTTTAAATCGATTCCAAAAAATCTAACTTGCGTTTGTAACCGTTCGGCGAATCTGCTCGAGGTTTTTGAATTAAACCGATGGCTTATGCGCCACTCTCGGGGTACGAGAGACCACCGGTCAATTTTAATTTTGCCCGACTAATATTGAGTCTTCCCACCTCAGGGGTTCTCGAACGGTCGCTGGCTCAAAATCAATTAAAAACGCAATCTTTAATCTGAAAAATCCCAAAAGAACGTGAATCCCTACTTAGACTCGCTCAACCCACTTAACACCACGAGAGAAGTTTAAAACAGAGCGAAGATTCCAGTAGTAACGAAAACGGAATGGTACTGGCAATTGGAGCGAACTTCGTCCAACTTGCACTAAACGGTAACGTAACTGAAAAAACGAAAAACTACTCGATCTTCAAACATTAAACAATCTCGATCTTTATTTCGGGTTGGACGTTTTGGTTGGGTTTCACACGATTTGGGGAATTCTTGGAAACACTAGATCATGGCCATGTCTACAGTCTAACACATACCTGCGCAGGGTTTTTCTTCGTCGACTCGATGCTGTTGTTCGTCACGGCTCGATGGCGTGAACCTTGACGATGGCGGTGGGTACCTTCGTTGCGATGGCGGATTGACCCACCGTCGCTGCAGTGTTGGCGCACAGCGATGGAGTCCGTGCGGGTATGGCCGAAGTTAGAGCTGCGGGGTGAGTGGCGGCTGGACGGATGGCCTCCGATTTTAGTGACGAGAACGTCCGGAATCGACCTTTCCTTCAAGAGGGAAGCCCACTTTTCCCAACGACCCGGCTTCGCGTACTAAGATTCCTACTAGGCCGAGCGGGGTTAAGAGGACTCCCAACTATCAGTTCGGGTTTCGGTCCTTCGCACGATAATTGGCGACGCGCGGGGACCGCGCTCTCGTTATGGATCCGGGTTGTAACGGGTTGGATCCTATTCCGGTGGGCTATTGGCGACCCCCGGGTTGGCTTCGCTTCACTTGGATTAGGCGACCTCACTCACTCCCGTTTGACTGCCCTTAGGGCGGGCCTTGACGATTGCACGGACTCACGTAGATCGTCCTCGGACGAAATGGCGGTCCAAAATACCACCGGGGACACTGTTAGTCGACTTCGGTCGACGCACGATGAAACTCCAGCCCGTACCCAAAAAGCGCCAAGCGCTGGAAAGTCCAACGCGAAATTTTATTTTAAAATTTTTTTTATTCAATTAATGAAAGTCGAGTAGAAAACAATAATTTACCTTTTTGAGTACTAAATAATCACTAAATCAGAAATCCGCGAATGTCGGCTGCACCGACTTCGAACGTTACACTATAGGACAAATACATAAATTAAAATCACAACTTGGGTCAAATTTACTCCAATCACTTTTTACCTTTTCTGTAAACGTTTATAACTACTGTGTTCACTAATAGAAATTATATGCAAAAAATACTAAATTTGGAACAACTCGCGAAACTTCTGAATACCAGCCGTTGTGGAAGCGAAATGACCGAGTCTAAGTTTTCCTAAAGCTAAGAAACCTGCTCTAATAATGAGCCTATTATCTTCAATAAATATTGCGCCAAAAATTGAATTTGAAATGGCGACATAGAGTTCGCGCCTTCGGTAACTCGATTTACAACTCACGAATAAAACATTACAAATGTTACAAATCACTACACATAGACCATATTGGGTGACGTCAAGTGCAACATTGACTTAGTTTAGACACAAACCTTTATCGACTAATAATTTCTAATTGAGCTCAATCTAATTCGAATTCAAGTGATTTTACTTAAAAAGATAAAAAACGTCAAAAGATTACTAAACTTCTAAAATTTTAACTCTGAAAAAAGTAAAACGTTACACGTTTTTATTCGCAGAAAAAGTTCTATCCTCTGCTGTGTTCGAGGTAATCGAATTTATGTTGATTGGATTGGCGTAAAATGTAGAGAGTACAGACACGTTTGCAAATTCTGCACATTTTTCTCCATTATCCGAGAGTATCTTTATCTATTTACTCCGTCCAACTATGAATTCGCGTGTCTGATCCATACTTTGATACCGCCGTCGTCATTTTCAATTTGCGGTTGAACTGAAAACCGTGTACAACATGAGTTGGATGGTTTCTTGAATATAATGGTTAGAAACGACGAGGAGTCATATTGCCAGGGATTGAAAAACGGAAAACTGACGCTCTTTTTACTCCAATAGAACTTTAAGTATATAGTTTGTCGTACACTAGCCGAGCCAACGAGGCTCACGTTCAAAATATTTTGAAATGGGCAAAATGATCCTGAAAAAATATGCAAGTTTTAGAAATTAAAAAATGTTTTGAAACAGTTTTCAATTTCGGCATTGCAAACCCTGCTTTAAGAAGAAGAAAAAAACAGCACCATTCTCGACAACAGACGCCACTTCCAGATGTCTTGAGCAGCGCGACGTTTGTAGTCCAACGAAGGAGGAAACTGTTACGTGATAGGATCATTTGCTTGCCAGACATGGAAGTGGATGCTGCGGATGGCAGGAAATGAATTTTGAGAGAATTTTATGACTTTTGTTTTTCGATTTCGGTGCCAGTTGAGCGCTGCTGAATGGGCGCACGAGTGGGTTGGTTTGGTTCGTGCAAGTTTTACAGAGGTGATGGTGTTCTCGTTTAAGGGTAATGAAAATAAGCAAGGCTGGTTAAGTTATCTTGAACTGTTTAAATTGGGCCTAAATGCTAATGATATTTGGTACTAGAATGGCTAGTAAGTTGAGTGGCTTGTTTGGAACGGGAATTTGTATAGATTTGTCGAATGATCTCTGTTAAAGAAAGTGAGTTATATGAAAGGGCGTATCTTATCTCTCTCTCTAACAATTCGCTTCGCGACTGTCAAGATGTGAATTTCGATTTAAATCACACAGACGTGGCAGAAAAACAATCAGATTAAGTATGTATTGCAGGCGAGCAAACACAATAATAAGTTTTTAGTTCATAATATGGAGTAGAATCTGAGATTACCATGTTAGTAGCAACAGAACGGTTATTTCTACCACCATAGTGTTCGTGCAAAAGCACTCTTAGTGGTATAATTTGTATATTTGACACGTATTTTAGCAAAACAGTCGAGTCTCCTCCTGATTCGGCTATATAACACCGGAAATGTAAGTTATTGTGATATAAATGATTAAATTGCAATCATAACTTTGCCTTTTTGACAGGAAATACGATCACCCCTTTTAATCATACCATCTACCAGAGCTGCGGCAACACACGCGAGCTGGGAACAGCTTTCATAGTAATGGGTGATATGCAGAGGCGCGTGATCGGTTGGTGGCCGATCGACGAAAGAATGTGCAGGTTGAGGATCAAGGGCCGATTCTTCAACTTCAGCATAATAAACGTGCACAGTCCACACTCCGGAAATACTGATGATGAAAAGGACGCATTTTACGCACAGCTCGAACACGAGTACGATCGCTGCCCAAGTCACGACGTCAAGATCATCACAGGAAATTTAAACGCTCAGGTAGGCCAGGAGGACGAATTCAGACCGACGATTGGTAAGTTCAGCGCCCACCAGCAGACGAATGAAAACGGCCTACGAATCATTGATTTCGCCGCCTCCAAATATATGGCCATACGTAGCACCTTTTTCCAACACAGCCTCCCTTATCGTTACACCCAGAGATCACTACAGCAGACGGAATCTCAAATCGACCACGTTCTGATTGACGGACGGCACTTCTCCGACATTATCGACGTCAGGACCTATCGTAGCGCCAACATCGGCTCCGACCACTATCTGGTGATGGTCAAACTGCGCCCAAAACTCTCCGTCATCAACAATGTACGGTACCGGCAACCGCCACGGTACAACCTAGAGCGACTGAAACACCTCAGCATACGCGCAGAATCTCGAGGCCGCGTTGCCAGACGAGGACGAGCTCGATGAGGCCCTTCTACCTGACTGCTGGAGTACAGTGAAAGCAGCCATCAACGACGCAGCCGAAGAGTGTATGACGGTTTTGGAGTAGAAGAACGCAGCGAGGGGCGGTAATGCTGCAGCAAGGGACTCGACAGGATGTGGAACGTTACAAACAGAAGCGGAAACAGCAGACCCGCCTCTTTCGGGAGAAAAAGCGCCGCCTGGAAGTAGCGGAGTGTGAAGAAATGGAACTGCTGTGCCGTTCCAAGCAACGGCTTCGTGCCGCGAGCCAAAATATGCAGGGATAAAGACGGAGGCCTCTTGACGGACGGACGTGAGGTTATCGAAAGGTGGAAGCATCACTTCGTTCAGCACCTGAACGGCGTGGAGAACGTAGGCACGGGAGCCCACGGCAACGGACGAAACGACGACGCCAGTGCAGCGGAGGGCGGAAATGAACCAACTCTCACGCTAAGGGAAGTTAAGGATGCCATTCACCAGCTCAAAACCAACAAAGCAGCTGGTAAGGATGGTATCAAAGCTGAACTCATCATGATGGGCCCAGAAAAGTTGGCCACCTGTCTGCATCGGCTGATAGTCAGGACCTGGGAAACCGAACAGCTACCGGAGGATCTGTCCCATTCACTAGGAAGGCGACCATTTGGAATGTGAGAACTTCAGGACGATCACTATTTTGAATGCTGCCTACAAAGTGCTATCCCAGATCATCTTCCGTCGTTTGTCACCTAAAACGAATGAGTTCGTGGGAAGCTACCAAGCCGGCTTCATCGACGGCCGGTCGACAACGGACCAGATCTTCACGGTACGGCAAATCCTCCAGAAATGCCGTGAGTACCAGGTCCCAACGCATCACCTGTTCATTGACTTCTAAGCGGCATACGACAGTATCGACCCCGTAGAGCTATGGATAATCATGGACAAAAACGGCCTTTCTGGGAAGCTGACTAGACTGATTAAAGCAACGATGCCCAAATGACGAAATTAATTTTATAATGCTTTTGAAGTATTCTTCAACACCTGTTCTTTAAAACCATGCATAAACTAAATTACTCTGCAAAACGACATCAACTCAACCATAAACCCGCCATAAGAACAAAGTGGCCCATCCTAAGATGCTCTTGGAGAGTTGTTTTTATTTTTTTTCCTAAAATTTGTTGTACTTCCCAAGTTGTCCTCAAGGCGAATTGCTCTCTCGTTGTAGAATTCTTCAAGTGCACGATAAAACGATAATAAACTTGTCAGTGTTGTTGTTGATGCAGCTTTTTATGTCGATAGAAAAGTTTGGTGAAATAAATTGAAAAAAAAAACCCTAATTAATCCACCTAGCGGTGATGGTGCCTTTCTCGTGCTTTAAAATATCCTTTCAACAAAAATCGAGCGACATGTTGATGACATTGACATAAATACAAATGAAAACTGCTTGCTAAATCTACTCAATATGGATACGTTTTATATTAGCATAACATCCAATATTCAGAAAATATAATACAACGATCCAAAACTCAAACCAAACAAGTGTCATGAAGTTGCAAAATTTTGAAACGTCATTTTAGATTTTCCGGTCATCATTTTATGACTCCGGATATCTACCCCAACTAAACTAACCGCCATCTTGAACATTGTGACACCATCTTGGATGTTCTGGTATTCATTTTTGGACACTGCACCTAAAATTACATAAAATAGTCGCCGTATTGAATTTTGACATGTCGTTTATGATTTTCTGGTTACCAGTTTTGGACGAAGACCGGCATTCTTCCCCATTCAAACTATAGTCATATTGCAGACCTTGTGAAACAGCGCACAGCTTGGGTTTTCTGATTACAAATTTTGAATTCTGGACATATTTTCATACAAAATATGCCCATAATTCAAGAATTAAAAATCCTATAAAATAGGCACTAACTTAAATACTGGGCCATTATCTTGGACTTTGGACCGCTATCTTGGATACTCTGGTGGACTCCGAACATATTTCCCATACCAAATACACTTATTTTACATAGTTTTAGAGCTCAAAATTCCTTAAAACAGCCACCATCTTCTGTTGACGCGATCAAATTCTTATTTTTCCATTCATTGTTGACCCATCCTGCAATAAATTGACACCTTAGGAATCTGAAATGGTACGATTTGATGAGATCGCTTTAGTTTTGTGTATATTTTGTTCTCATATATGAAAACTTAGACCTATTCGTCACTGTTGCTCATACCTAATGTTTATCAGGCCATTAAACAAAGCCACGATTTAATTTTCACATGAACGTTGGTTCTGCTACACAACAACTAGTCTCTAATGTGATCTAAGGCTATTTTCTTGCTAACCGTTCATTAGATTATCAAAAAATCTGCGATCTGATGTGTCGTATGTATGGGTTTGGTTCATTTTTATATTTGGTAATTTCCGGTGGGATAGCCGGATCTGATTCCATGAGTCATGGACCATGACACTACCGGTTGTCCCAATTATGGTCTGAGAATATTTTATTGCTATTGATTCACCTTTACCTAATCACCGCGATTTGATATATCGCATGTATGGGTTTGCTTCACTTTTACTTCTAACCACTTTCGAAGCCACAGCTGAACCCGCAACACTACCGGGTATCTAATGTAGTCTGACCCTATTTTTCCATCAGGTTGTCGATAAGTCGTGATCAGTCTTGTTAGAGATCACAGTCATTTGAACCTTTTCGTCGATATTCGGCCTCCTTTGTCTCCGACATTCACAACACAAGCAATCAAACTACTGTTCGAAACAAAAATGTCAAACGAATGCACTTCACCACGATAGCGGCTTCGGGAGACGGTTCGGCTTTTGTTATTCCTGTCTTCTTCCATAATAAGAGCTATGTTTCCCATCTGTGTGTCTTATTCAATGCAACTTGCAATAATAAACTAATATTAACATTCATAATCGGAATTGGCTGAAAACCTATGCGTAAAGCTAGAATTAGACACATGTCATCGTGTCAGATGACATTGATTTGACCCTTTCTTATGTTTATTGATCTTCGTTCTACTGCTCGTGTTGTGTGTAGGTAAGAGGTAACGATAGCGCACGAATGTAACAAAGCCGACTGACACCCGACTGCGGCAACGAAATGAAGGTAGTGAAAAGTGTCGAATGTTTACAAGACTGGTCGTGATTTGATGTACCGCATCCATAAGTTTGGATAAATTTCACATTTTACTACCCGGATCTGATTCCGGGTAACTATCGGCTGAACCAAATATGGTCTAACATTATTGTCTTGTTAACTGCTCATCGGTTAACCAAAAACGCTGCAAATTGAAGGTGTCACATGCAGGGTTTGACAATTTCGACCAGACTCTTGGAACCAATTCCGGAACACTACCAGTTGTCTTTAGTGTGACGTAAGGCTATTTTCTAGCTAACTGTTCATCAGGTTATCGCAAAAGCCACGATTTGATGTGTCACATGCCTGGATTTGGTTTACTTTTACATTTGGCCTCTTCCGGCAACTCAAAACCGAATCCGAAACACTTGCTGGCCGTTCATTAGGTAATCTAAAAAGCCGCTATTTGATGTGACGCATGTACGGGTTTGTTTCTCTTTCAGATTTAACCACTTCGGCGGGAACCCCGGAACGGGTTCCGGAACACTACTGGTTCAGATATGGTCTGAGATGGTTTTCCAGGTCATCGAAAATGCCGTGGTTTGATGTGTCGCATGCATGGGTTTGGTTCAATTGTATTTTTGACCACTTCCAGTGGAACGCCTAGAACCGGTTCCGGAACACTGCCGGTTCAGATATGGTCTGAGACTATTATCCTGCTTACCGCTCATCAGGTTATCGAAAATGCCGTGGTTTGATGTGTCTCATGCATGGATTTGGTTCACTTTGCGGGACACCCGGAACCGGTTCCGGTACACTACCGGTTTAGATATGAGCTTAGACTATTTTTCTGCTTACCGCTCATCAAGTTATCGAAAATGCCGTGGTTTGATGTGTCGCATGCATAGGTTTGATGCATTTTCATATCTGGTCCCTTCCTGGGGTACCGTTCCGGAACACCTAAATGGCCATATCTCCGGAACGGCTGAACCGATCCGATCCATTTTCAATAGGAAACAATGGGATCAGATTCCGCGTCGAATGAACCGTCGGTCATTGAAATCGGATGAGGTTTACTGCCAAAAAGTGATGTGAGTTTTTTTGTACACACACATACAGACACACACACACACACACACGCACACACATACATACACACATACACACACACAGACATCACCTCAATTCGTCGAGCTGAGTCGATTGGTATATGTGATTTGACCCTCCGGGCCTTCTATCAAAAAGTCATTTTTGGAGTGAACATATAGCCTTTCCAGTACACTTAGTGTACGAGAAAGGCAAAACACACACACATACACAATGAAAATGACACATTGTTGTAATCGGGATTAATTTATTACACAAATTGGAAATATTTCCGTGGTGCCAAATGCCAAATGCTAAGCATAATTCATCGTATATATGTTGCAAGATACTTCCAAAAATTGCAACGCGCTTCCATTATAACGCACTAATAAAATATTTAAAATACTATTCCTGGTAATGAGAACATTGTTCATGAGTTTTCTCAACATGGCTTCTAATGAAATCTAGGCCGGTGGTCGGTCCATTATCGATGGTTTTAATCAAAATCACCATAAGATCGTCTTAAATTTCTTTCAACTCATGCCAGAGTTAAATGCATAACTCAAGAATACTAGGATTTATAACGTTCTCCATCAAGAACGTTCTAAATTTATTTCATCTTAAGCAAGGATAAGAAGCATTACTCAAGAGTACTCAGGTTTATAACGTTCTTGATGTAGGTTTATGCAAACTCCGCCGAGAACGTCATAAATCATGTACGCCGAATTGTAAACAAACAATAAATTACACAGCGTAACAAAATATAACTTTTGGTCTGTCTCAAGAGCAAACTTAAGTGTCTCTGATAGATTATGGGCCGCTGAATCCGATTGTTGGCTCAGATTTTCTCAAGCACGTCCCAATTTTGAGCTATACCTAAATTAATAGGGCAAAATATGCGGTTTTTGGCTTTTTTGATTGCAAGCCATTAAGCACGTAAATATATTGTTTAAGCAATCAAAAGGTAAATTGGTCAATTAACATCTAAATTAACGACTCATGCAAAATATTTCATTTTACCAAATCGAATTTGATAGTTTTAAGCGATTAATGTTAGGTACGATATTTCCCATACAAGTCACCCTCCAAAAATTGCATGCAAGTTTACATCCTAACATAAAATGCTAAAATCTATCAAATTTGATTTGGTAAAACGAAATATTTTGCTACGTTTGCTCTTGTGACAAAAAAAATGTTGCACTGTGTTACCGCACCACGGTGGATTTTGTGATTCTCGTCCGATGAATTCAATCATCAGCCCGGTACCGTTGCGAACCAAGCAGACCGTTTTAGATAACCGGCCTTGATGCGGTGCAGTGTCTCATTCCTTCGGTCAGCATTTCCAACAGGTAAGTAGTTGTTGATTTTGAAGATCGATAATTGGAACGATTGCACGGGAATCGACGTCCCGAATGACCAGACCCACCTCATTTCGGATGCTGCAACCGGAGGAACCTGGCACTGCATCGCGTCACGGTTGGGTTTTCGGGTAGGTGTTCTTGATTGGCAGTAATAATTGAACGAATCGAATTTTTCATGTACCAAACTATTCTCATGCGAGAACAGTTACTTTTGATCAAGAACGAATGATTGAAGATAAGAGCCTTATAAAACTGAATATAAGTTCAACAGTTCCTGTTGTGTTTATGGTTTTATGAACTGAATCTCAAGTAGTCTTGGAGGTGTTTTTAAAACCACATATTGTCGGAGAATACCCGAGCAGAAGGGCATACCTTACAAATACCATGCGAAGAGCAACATGTGATCTAATACCTAAAATTGTTATTGCTGCGTTATTCTACGATATTTTATGAGAACATCACAATAACTGCTGGAGGTATTTGAGCAGAATTTGGTATTGATGTGGTATTTGTTGGTTTAGCATAGAAAAAAAAACCCAAGAACAAGATTTGCTATTACATCATGAAGTCATCTAACAAATGAAACATTTAATAACAAGAAATGGTATAAGTTTGTTATTCAATAACTTTGAGATAACAAATACAGCACTTGAAATTTTAGGTATGCATCCATTATTGAAATAATAAAACTTGTTATTTTCTAGGTGTTATTTATACTAAACTTTGGTATTCGTTTTTTGTTATTTTGCCTCTTATTACCACCTAATAGAGAGCATATCAAGGTATGGTAGTATTTAAGATAAATACCTTGATATGTTATTCACTTGCTATTTTCTTCTGCTCGGGTAGTTGTGCTAAACTAAAACTCCGATAAGATAAATCAGAATATGCAATGTCCCGATAAAACTATCATAAAAACAAATAAAACCAAAAAGAATCAAGATTGTTACTTGGGTGGACGATGTGCAAAACTGCGTAAGGGTTTCGGGTGAACTATCCAGTTCATTCGAATCTCGCCGGGGACTATGACAAGGTGATGGGCTCTCATGCCTACTCTTCAATATCGCTCTGGAAGGTGTGATGCGACGAGCCGGGGAACGATTTTCATAAAATCCGGTCAATTTGTGTGCTTTGCGGACGACATGAACATTATCGCCAGAACATTTGGAACGGTGGCAGAGCTGTACACCCGCCTGAAACGCGAAGCAGCAAAGGTCGGACTGGTGGTGAATGCCTCAAAAACAGTACATGTTGGTAGGCGGAACCGAACACCGGATCCGTCTGGGTAGTTATATTACGATAGACGGGGATACTTTCAAGGTGGTGGAGGAATTTGTTTACCTCGCATCTGACTGACGGCTGACAACAACGTGAACCGTGTAATTCGGAGGCGCATCATCAGCGGAAGTCGGGCCCACTACGGGCTCCAGAAGAAACTGCGGTCGAAAAAGATTCACCCAAGCACCAAATGCACCATGTACAAAATGCTAATAAGACCGGTGGTCCTCTACGGACACGAGACATGGACCATGCTCGAGGAGGATTTACCTTCGGAAATTAGCACCACCTTTTTTGAGCAGCTTAGTAGCAGCTACCTAAAACTGTAATTGTAAATCTGATTATTACATGTTTAGTTCAAAACGTACTAAATAACTTACAATAGATAGTTTTATAATTCCACCTCGTGCTACAACTGGCTCAGGTATGGTGCACTTGTTGATGTTTTAGCCTAATCAAATAAGTTTAATTTATAGCATTTATGTTTCAACAAATTCAATTTTACTTACGTTTACAGTTTTAAATAGGCTCAATTTAGTATTTTATCCTATTCTTTGAATGCTGTTGAAATCAACTAGCTTGTAATTTCACGATTGATATCCTAGAATAAGTAGCGTTATTTATGCTTCAAATGGACAGCAAACTTCAAATAAATTCACCGAATAATAATCATGAACCTCCAATTCGCGTTGAAATTTAATATTTAAGTATAATTAGTAGATTTTCCACCACTCTTAAAGAAGTAATAGCCAGAATAAATTTTACGACTTGCTTTTAAGAAATACAATTGTTTTTGTTTTTCATCAATTCCTTCTTCCCTCGGTTTGAGCGATCAACGATCTACGTTTTTGTGTAGACCGCCACTGTCACTACTCTAGACTGCCCTGTGGGTTTCTGCACAATGCTCGAGGAGGACCTACAAGCACTCGGAGTTTTCGAGCGACGCGTGCTGAGAACGATCTTCGGCGGTGTGCAGGAGAACGGTGTGTGGCGGAGAAGGATGAACCACGAGCTCGCTGCACTTTACGGCGAACCCAGCATCCAGAAGGTGGCCAAAGCCGGAAGGATACGGTGGGCAAAATGACAGCCTTTATTTACCTCAAATTTTCTTAGACCCACGGTGAATGGCGACTTGACGGTACTTCGTTTACGCAAAATTCAGCATATCTGTAGTTCCGTGTCAAAATTTGAGCTCAATCCATCAAAGCAAACCATAGTTACAGCTTTTCAAAGTTAATCATTTTGTATGAAAATCGGCGTTAGTCCGACCAATAATGCATCACACTGTATGTGTCTAAGAAACCAGGTTTTTCCTCATCTGTAGAGCCTCTTAACCACTGCGTCCATTATTTAAGAATATTGTGGCATGACCCATTTTTTTTTTAATTTGGTGCTAGTCGAATATCCTGTTACCACTATAATAAAAAAAATGATTGGATTCAAAAATTCAATCAAAACCATGTACAAATCAAATAATCAAACTCGTGGAGACGCATGGTGTTTCGTTTGGTTCTCTATAGTGCGACGTCGTGGTGCCTGTTGGAGCACATGCAATGTTGATGTCCCACCCGAAATACTGTCTCCCTCATAAGAATGTAGCATTCCATTTGAAATTATTATTCAGTTGCTGTGAGAATACTGTAAGCTCACGTGGAAAGGTTGCATCTTTAATCGTTCGGAGGTTACACAGTTCATGATGACACCTGTTACCACGTGGTAGTCGAGTCATTCAATAGTGCTAAATATGCTCTCTCTAAACTTTTCACCTGGTCTGGAGAATGAGTGCCATTCATGCAACTGACAGCATGAATTCATTTCGGTTTGCTTTGCCCACCAAGGCTCTACCAGCTGCTCTTTACCGCATCAACGAACGAGTCAACGAGGGCGCAACAGGGTTGCTTATTTTAAGGCGTCAGTGTAGATGTGTGTGTGTATGAATGTTTGGAAGGCACACACGTGATCCATGGTAGCTATACTATATTTGGCAGGGGCACAAAGGACAAATTAGACTATTTTCCCGGTGTTTTTCCTTTGGCATCGGTATTCAATAGGCACCTTTGCACAAAGCGCTAGACGCGCAACTTTCGTACCCAAATGGAACGGGTGTGTCTGGGTTCTGCTCGGTGTATAGGCAAAGCCAATCATCCTCCACCCTTGTCGGAGTGCGTTTTTGCTATGCGTTTTCGGTTTCTCCGTATTTTTTGGGGCAACTTTGTGGGAAACGACCGAACTTTGTTCGTCCACCGGTGCGGTTGGCATTCATGCTCGGTCGCGCGATAAGGATTGTCGTGTTTTGTGCAGTGCTCTGGTTCGGCGAGGAACCGTGTAAACCACGAGGCAAAAAGTGCTACATTCGTACTAGGTGGTTGTGCTTTGGTGGAACACCTAGCATCCTTGTGTACTATCCACCAGATGTGAATAGGATAGTGTGGGGAGTTTTTTCACACTGCTTGCTTCGGAGAATGGGTTAGATGGGTGGCGCTGTGTAGTATCACTGTTGCATCGAAAGTTTCTCTATATACCTAGAACTAGCATGCAGCCACTTGTAGCTGCAGAAGTTGGTAATGTTGTCATAAGAAGGGCTGTAGTGCGAGCGAAAAGGGAAGTATGATAATGGAAATTGGTGGCAAAGATCAGTGGTAGATTAAAATAGTTGCAGTGAGTGGATGCGAAAAGTAGAAATGTGTTTCTGTTTAGTGTGGCAGAATATGTGAAGGTGGTTTTTGTGGTTGAGGGCTTTTGAAGTATTTGTAATTAAAATTTGTGCAATATTTTTGCTGGCTACGACAGTGTAATAGAAGAAAAATCAATAACATATAGCTTTCTGGATGAAATGTGCCACTTTATTCAATTCAGAGTGAAGATAATTCCTCATAAATCAATCCATAAACCCTAGTAGAATCTATTTCATCATATTTTATACATTATTCAACGTAAAACAATACGTTGAGGCCATGGCGGTACAGGGCCAGGCCAGTACAGGGGCAGGCTATCATCATCTACTCTTCTTCGTACCAGTCACTGATCCTGAGTACAAACAAACGCATACACATAGGGTAATTCATGTATTTTGGACAGGCTGAGGACAACGTTAGAAAAATCGTCCCCTAGCTTCCTTAGAAAACAGTTGATTATTTTGTAAAGTTACTAATACGCTTATAATATGATTGTACTTTGCGATCCTGGTGACAAAAACCTTAACGAAAGCATTTTGTGCTGAGAAAATCACAATTTCCAATCACCTGTTGAATTGCATTTTGGACACCGAATATATGTTTTGGACACCCTCAGGTATATATAATTTGGACAGGGCAATTATCTCAATGTTTAGCCATGAATACTGATAAATCATGAAAGTAGCATAAATTAACAAATATTTTCTTGCAAATAATCAAATTTCTCTGCTTAACAGGCATTTATTTTGATAACTATTACAGTTTTTGTTAAAATCGAGGAAATATCGCCAGACCCACTAAATACGCCTCCAAGTATGCTATCGCAATGCATCCCCATGTAGTTCGTCAGATGACCAAAATATATTTACAGTAGAAAACTTGTAATGTATTTTGGACACCACCTATTTTAAGCCTTCTAGATGAATGTCAACAGATTGGCTGCCTAATGCTTCTTTATTGAGCATTTTTCATTGCAATAAGGCTTTCAAATTTCTTACAAATATTAATTCAACGATTTTGAGATGAATATTGTATGTGACTGTGAAGTGTATGTCGTCTTGCATACCTGTGCATTTGAGGGGTTTTAGTGAAATAATTTACATTTTCGATAATTTTGAAGTAAATTCTTAATTGTTCAGCGTATTTGCAACGTAAGTCATCAGAATAGGGTCTATTTTATCAAATAATCGATATTGAGAAGTATCTACTTTTATTAGCTCTCCGGAACAAGGCATACATCGCCGTGCATGTCCAAATTATATACATGTCCAAATTATATTTTTTACCCTAGTACACAGAAAAATGGAAAAACCCAGCTCATCACAATCGCCGTCGCCCCCGTCGGTTCAATCTTCTCCATCATCCACGTCCATCACAGCAGCATCAGCAGCGGTGGCAAAATCCCCGCTTGAATCCAGCTCAGCAGCTCCAACAGTGTCAACCGCCACATCCACTGCTGGAGTCCATCAGCCAGCCCAAGCCACATCGCTGTCCCCGCGGCGTCGAGCTCGTTTACAGCGCTCCGAACGGCTTCAGTCGGAAAATTCACAATCATCTCCCGCGTCGTCGTCGGCGGCCACCTACCCCGCCTGGGAAGCGCTCATACGGGACAGCTTTGGACAGATCGTCTGGCCAATCCGCATCACCAGCTGGGAGTTGACGAGCAGCAATACCAGGTAAGCCCACACACATACTCATACATTACGGGGCCGTGTAGACTTCGTCAGGTGGCGGGGTTGTAATCGAATCAGGGTTTGCTGTTTCTTTGGATTGCATAAATCTCGTCGCAGTCAGAAAAAGAGTGCCCACTTCATATTCATCAGGCATTTTGATGAAATCCACACGCAGAAAGAAGAAAGAAAGTTCTGTTTTTGGATTGTTTGTTTTTCCTGTCACATAAATTATATTGGCAAAAGAATCTCCTGCTGGAAAACTTTCATCATTCGGAGATAAATACAATTCTCACAAAGAAGAAGTACAGCAATTCGCCATTTTGAAACGCATTATATTATACGGATGGGGTCTCCTATTAGCCTAGTGGTTAAGGCTATGGATCGTCAATCCGGAGACGGCGGGTTCGATTCCCGTTCCGGTCGGGAAAATTTTCTCGACTCCCTGGGCATAGTGTATCATTGTGTTTACCTCACAATATACAAATCACTAGCGTGCACAGGGGGGGGGCAAGGGGGGGCACTTGCCCCCCCTTCTATAAAAAAATATATGCACCATTTTTGCAATTCTTGCTCCTTGGATCTTACCACGCAATGTTGAGAATCACTGAGCCATGGTGCACCATTGACACATACAATTAGAATAACATGCACCATTTTGGCATTTCGTATTCCAAAACTGTATTCCATGTACGTGAATCATGGTGACTTTGGCACCACATTGAATTCTAAGCACCATTTTTGCAATTCGTGCACCTAGCCATACAAAATAACGAGTATCACTGAATAACAGTGACGACTAATACAGCACACTAACATCATGCACCTTCTTCAAAGTTTTCAATACACCATCATGATGTCCACAGAATGATCTAGGTATCCACGTATTATGATGATCGCATGAAATGTCTTTTTATCAATTAAGTATCTAATACCTCATACTGATATGCACCATCATGAAACTTCATGCACCATCACAGCTCTTCAAGCACCATTTCAGCGTTTATCATAATCTAGGCATCTAAAGCACCGTAATGCCGTGAGCATCACATAAAATACATTTTTTTGTATGCTATGCACCATTTTTGCAATTCGTGCACCTAACCATATTGATAAGCTTTGAAAAACGGTGACAACTAATGCATCATCTAGCATCATGCACCTTCTTCAAAGCTTTCCAACCACCATTTTGGCATTCACTATATCATCTAGGCATCTTATGCACCATTATGATGTGGTTCACAAATGAATTTAATGCACCATTTTGACATTTCGCATACAAAATAGCATTCCTTGTTCCTGGTCTATGTTGATTTCTGTGCCGTATTGAGTTTTCTGCACCATTTTTGCAATTCGTGCACCATATGAAATTTGTTGAGTATAACTGAATCATGGTAAAACTAATGCACCATACAAACATCATGTAGCTCCTTTGCATTCCATGCACCACCATGATGATCACATAAATATCTAAGCACCATCTCACGCGTCATCCAAGCATTTAATTCACATTTGAATTTCATAAGCTCCATTTTGCCATATCGTACACGAAATTGTATTCCATGTACCTGATCCATGTTGACTTCCGCACCACATTAAATTCTATGCATCATTTTTGCAATTCTTGCATTTTGGATCTAATCACCCAATGTTGAGAATCACTGAATCATGGTGGCAACAAATGCACCACTGATACATACAATTTCTTAGTATCTCATGCACACCCATGGTGTTCTCAGAATCATTTTTAGGCTAATCTCACGCACCATCTTTTAATTAATCAGTGATGTCAGCACCATATTCGAATAACATGCACCATTTCTGCATTTCGTATTCCAAAACTGTAATCCATGTACGTCAACAATGGTGACTTCGGCACCACATTGAATTCCAAGCACTATTTTTGCAATTCGTACACCTAGCCATTCACAATGTCGAGTGTCGCTGAATAACGGTGACAACTAATACAGCACACTAACATCATGTACCTTCTTCAAAGCGTCCATAGAATGAACTAGGTATCCACGCGTTATGCTGATCTCATGCACTACATATCTTTTAATCAACTAGAAATCAAATGCATCATACTGATATGCACCATCGTCAAATTTCATGCACCATCAAGGCTTTCCAAGCACCATTTCAGCGTTTATTATATCATCTAGGCATCTGATGCACCATTATGTTGCGAGCATCACATAATAGTTATTTATGTAACGAGTTGCAAAAAGTTGATTTTTTCAGCACGAGTCGTACATTTATTCAACGAGGCTTGCCGAGTTGGATAAATACGAAGAGTGCTGAAAAAATCGAGTTTTGCAACGAGTTCCATACAAAATTTTATGCAATGATTTTTTCATTATACAACTCATTTGAGTTGCATAATGTTCATAATGCAACCCAAATGAGTTGCATTATGAACATTATGCAACTATTTTTCATTATGCAACTCATTTCAGTTGAATAATGAACCAGTTCGGAAAAATTACCCATTATGATCCCAAAATGAGTCCTATAAAATGGATATTATGATACTGAATTGCATAAAATACTTTTATTTTGTATTCTATGCACCATTTTTGCAATTCGTGCACCTAACAATGCAACATGTTGATAATCTTTGAATAACGGCGACAATTAATGCAGCACACTAGCATCATACGCCTTCTTCAAAGCTTTTCATGCACCATTTTGGCATTAATTATACCATCTAGGTATCTTATGCAACATTATGATGTGTTTTACATTTGAATTTGATGCATCATTTTTGCATTCGCATACAAAATAGTATTCCACGTACCTGGAACATGTTGATTTCTGTGCCACATTGAGTTTCCTGCACCTTTGCACGAATTGCATGAGCACCTAAATATGAAACATGACGAGTATAACAGAATCATAGCTATTGCACCATACATACATCATTCATTCTATGCACCACCATGATGTTCACAGAATCATCCAGGCACCATCTCACGCACCATCTTTGAATCAAATATGTGTCTAATTGCGAAATAATGCACCATCGTTAAATTTTATGCATTACTAAAGCTTTCAATGCGTAATCGAATATCTGTAGTAATCCGTGATGGCATTCCAGGAGAAATCCCTGGAGAAATTTCAGGAGGAATCTTTGAAGGACTTTCTGGAGGAATCCCTGAAGGCATTACTAAAGTGCTTGAAAGAATTCTTGAACGTAGCTCTCAAAAACTGGAAGAGGAGTCTAGAGAAATTCCTGTAGAATTTGCAGGAGGAACTAAATACTAAAGGAATTGCTGAAAAAAATATTGAAGGAATTCCCTGGAGGCATTTCTAAAGGAATCCTTGAAGAATTTCCTGGGGGAATCCGTAGAGCAATTCGTGAAAGAATTCATGGAGGAATTTGTGGAGAAATATTTCGAAAAACTCTTGGACAAATTTCTGGAAGAGTTCCATCAGGTTCTCATTAACGAACCCCTGGAGTAAACTCTTTCCTGGCATTCCTGGAAAAAACCTGGAGAAATTCCTGGAAGAATTTCTGAAGGATTCTCTGAAGGCATTCCTGAAGAAATCCTTGGGAGAATGCCTGGAGGGTTCCTTGTAAGAATTCCTGGAGGAACTTCTGGAAGAATGTCCGGAGGAATTTCTGCAGGTATCCCTGAGGAAATTTCTGAACGGACATTTGGAGGAGTTTCTAGGAGAATTCCTGGAGGAAGCTATGAGAAATTCCTGGAGAAATCCCTGATGTAATCCCTGGAGGAATTCCTGAAAGAATCCGTGAAGGAATTACAGGATGAAACACTGGAGGGGTAACAGAAGGAATCCATGAAGGAATCCATGAAATAATTCATGGAGGAATTCATGGAGGAATTCCAGGATGAACTGCTGAAGGAATTCCTGAAGGATTTTTTGGAAAAATTCCTGCATGAATTTGTGGAAGAATTACTCGAGGAATTGAATGACGAATCCTTGCAGAAATAACTGGAAAAATCTCTGGAAGAATTTGTGGAGCAATTTCTGGAGGAATCAGTGGAGTCATTCCTGAAGGAATTTTTGGAAGAATCCGCGAAAAAAAAATCTTGGAGGAATTTCTGGAGGCATGCTTTCAAGAATTATTGGAAGAATTTCTGGAGGATTTTCATGAGGAATACTTGGAGGAATCCCTGGAGACATTCATAGAGAAAATCCTAGAGAAAGCTTTGGAAAAATTCCTAGAGAAATCCCTGCTGTAATCCTAGGAGGAATTCCTGAAGGAATCCGTAAAGCAATTCAAGGATGAATCCCTGGAGAATTATTAGAGAAACTTCTGGAAAAATCTCTAGAGGTTTTTCTAGAGAAATTCCTAAAGAAATGTAGGAATTCCTGGAAGAATTTCTGGAGGATTTCCTGAAGGAATTCTTTGAGAAATTTCTGGAAAAATATTTGCGGCATCCTGAAGGAATGATTAAAGGAACTCCTCGAGCAAAAGAATTCCTAGGTAGGGATTTTTGAGGAATATCTAAAATAATCATCCCTGGAGGAATTCCTGGAGAAATTCCTGGCGAAATCTATGGGGGAATACCTGATGAAATTTTTCGAAGAATTCCTGGAACAGTTCCAGGAGAAGTTTTTTTTCTGAAGAAAACCGTGGACAAATTCTTGTAGGAATACCTAGAGAAATTCTTGGAGGAATCCATGAAGAATTTTTAAGATGATTTTCTGGAGCAATTAATAGAGAAATTTTTATAGTTGTCCCAGGCGAAATTTCTGGAGAGATTCCTTGAAAAATTTCAGAAAAAAATCCTGAAAAAAATGTCTGTAGAAATCCCTGGAGAAATTTCTCGAGGAATTCCTGGAAGAGTTCCGGGAGAAATTTCTTCTTGGAAATCCGAGCAAGAATTCATTTAGGAATCCTTGCAGAAATTCCTGGAGGAATCTCTGTAGAAATTCCCGAAGGTATTCAAGATGGAATTAACGAAGGAATTTTTGCAGGAATTATGGAGGAGTTCCTGGAGGAATTTCCGAAAGATTTTTTTGTGGAATTTTTTGCGAAACATTCCTGGAGAAATTCCTGGATGATTTTCTTGAGGAATCTCTGGGGAAATTCCTGGAGGAATCCATGTTTGAATTCCGGGAGGTATTTCTGGATAAATTCCTGAAGATTTTTTTGGTGGAATAACTAGAGAAATTCCTGGATAAGTTCTTTAATTAATTTCTGGACAAATATTTAAGGCTTCCCGGAGGAATGTCTAGAGGAACTCCTCGAGGAATTTGTGAAGGAATTCCTAGAGAAATTCCCAGAAAAGATCCGGGAAAGATCCCTGCTGTGTAATCCTAGGAGGGATTCCTGAAGGAATCTGTGAAGGAATTCAAGGATGAATCCCTGGAGAATTCCTAGAAAAAAATCTGGAAGAATCCTTAAAGATATTTCTGGAGAAATTCCTGAAAAAATGAAGTAATTCCTGGAAAAAAATCTGGAGGAATTCCTGAAGGTTCCAGATTTATTGGAGTAATTCATTTATGAATTCTTAGAGGAATAACTAGAGACATTACTGGATGACTTCTTTAAGGAATTTCTGGACAAATATTTAAAGCTTCCTGGAGGAATGTCCTCGAGAAATTAATAAAGGATTTTTTTGAGAAATTTCTGAAGAAACTCATGGATGAATTCCCGAAGAAATTTCGGAGGGATCCATGAAGAAATCTCTGAAGGAATTCCTTGAGAAATTCCCGGAAAAGATCAAAAAAAAAAATATTTTAGGATTTTCTGGAGGAATTAGTCGAGGAATTTCTGGAAGAATCCCTGGAGACAATATTGGAGGAATTCTGGCAGAAATTCTCAGAGAACTTTCTGTAGGAATTCCGGCAGCAATCCCTGGAGGTATTTCATGAGGATTCCATGGAAGCTTCCATGGAGGAATTTATAGAAGAGTTCTAGGGGAAATTGATTTAGGATTATGTGGAGGATTCCGTGAAGGATTTCCTGGAAAAATCCCTGGATGCCTGGAATGCCTTGAGAAATTTCTGGTGGAATCCATGGAGGGAGGAATTTCTGAAGGAATTCCTGAAAAAAAATCCTGGAGAAATTCCTGGAGGAATCCATGGAGGTATCCCTGAAGGAATTCTTGGAAGGGTTCCGGGAAACATTCCTTTAAGATTCTCTGGAGGAATTCTGACAGAAATTCCTAGAGGATTTTCTGGAGTAATTCCTGGAGGTATTTCTGGATGATTTTTTGAAGAAATTCATGAATAAATCGTTGAAGGAATGAATCCCTGAAGAAGTCCTTGAGAATTTCCTGTAGAATGTCCTGGAGGAATCCATGGAAGAATTGCTCGAGAAATTCCAGGAGGAATTCCTGGAAGAGTTCCGGGAGAAATTCCTTTAGGATTTTCTGGAGGAATTTGTAGAGCAATTCCTTGAAGAATCCCGGGAGGAAATATTGAAGAAATTCTGGCAGACATTCCTAAAGGATTTTTTCTAGAAGAAATTTCATGAGGAATCTCTGGAAGAATTCTTGGGGATAATTCTGGAGGAATTCCTGGAGAATTTCTGGAGTATGTATTGGAGGAATTATTTAGGGAAATTCTGGAGAAATATATGAGGCTCCATGGAGAAATTTCTGAAGGAACTCCTCGAGAAATTTCTGGAGGAATTTCTGCAGGATTTTTTTTTAAGAATTTCTGAATAATTTTTTTAACGAATCCCTGCAGGAACTCCTTGAGAAACTCCTAGAAAAAGTTCTTGAGGAATTCTTTGAAGAATGCAAGGAGAAATCCCTGTAGTTCTGGTGAAAATTCCCAGAGGATTTTTAGAGGAATCCCTGGAGGAGTTCCTGGTAGAATTTCTGGCGCTCTGAAATATTGTAGGAATTCTGACAGTCATTCCTAAAAGAAAATTTCAGGAGGAATCCCTGGAGGAATTATTGGAGTATTTACCAGAGGAATTATTTGAGGAATTTCTGGTGAAATATATGAGGTTTCCTGGAAAATTAATGGAGGAATGCCTGAAGGAACTTCTCGAGGAATTTCTGAAGGAATATCTGGAGGAATTTCTGAAGATATAAATTATTGCATCCCTGGAGGAATTCCTGAAGAAATTTCAGGAAAAAAATCCTGGAGAAATTCCTAGGGGATTCCGTGGAGGATTCCCTGGTGGAATTTCTCGCGGAATCATTCGAAGAACTCCCGGAATTCCTGGAAGAGTTTCGGGTGAAATTACTTTAAAAATTTCTGGTGGAGTCCATGGATGAATTTCGGGGATAAATCTCTGGAGGCATCTCGGAAGAATTTCTGGAGGAATGTCTGAAGGAACTACTCGGGCAAATTCTGAACGAATAATTATTCTTAGACAACTTCCTTGCGGAATTCCTCGAAGAATTCTTGGAAGGGTTCCGGGAGACATTCTTGGGGAACTCAGGCAGAAATTCCTAGAGGATTTTCTGGAGGAATGCCTGGAGGAACTGCTGCAGGAATTTCAGGAGTTCTTCCTCGACATATTTCTGAAAGAATTCCTGGAGGAATTTCTGAAGGATTTTTTGTGGAATTTCTGAAGAAATCCATGAAGGAATTTCTGATGAAATTGTTTTAGAATTCCCTGAAGGAATCCATGGAAAAATTCTTGGAAAAATTTCTTGAGGAATACCTGGAAGAATTCCGTGAGAAATTCCTTTAGCATGTTATGCAGGCATCCGTGGAGGAAATATTGGAAGAATTCTGACAGACAGACATTCAGGAGTTCTCCAAGGAAAATGTCAGAAGGGATCTCTGGAAGAATTTTAGGAGTATTTACTGGAGGAATTCCTGGGGGAGTATTGTGTTGTTCTTGGCTGTGCATGCATCACTCCTGTAGGGGTGAGTATGGCAGCATAATCGATCGCGTTCGCTATTGTCTCGAGTGAAAATCAAAACAATAGATGCGCGGGTGTTTAGTGTTTAGTATTGTGTTGTTCTTGGCTGTGCATGCATCACTCCTGTAGGGGTGAGTATGGCAGCATAATCGATCGCGTCCGCTATTGTCTCGAGTGAAAATCAAAACAATAGATGCGCGGGTGTTTAGTGTTCAGTATTGTGTTGTTCTTGGCTGTGCATGCATCACTCCTGTAGGGGTGAGTATGGCAGCATAATCGATCGCGTCCGCTATTGTCTCGAGTGAAAATCAAAACAATAGATGCGCGGGTGTTTAGTGTTTAGTATTGTGTTGTTCTTTGCTGAGTATTGTGTTGTTCTTTACAGAGAAGAACATTAATCAAGACAATTAGATGATCGGCATTGAACCACAAAAACCCCACAACAATTGGTGAGATCTTTCCAATATTATTTATTTATAAATATTTCTATTTCAGTATATTTACTTAATAACTGCATATAAGTTGAAAATTCGCTATTTTCAACATCCTCTCATCTATTGGAAGATGCTTCAGTTCTGGGCTCTTTCTAAGTTGATGAAGGGATTTATAAATGCTTGCAAGGACTTGGCCAGGTGTGTGGAGCTGAGTGATTCTATGACATTGTAGATAGTAGCGACATCAGCAATGTCAATGGAAATATTCAACTTTGCAACTCCATCCAAGATTTGTGCAAGTATTCATGCTATGCTATGCTATGCTATGCTATGCTATTTACTGGAGGAATTCCTGGGGGATTTATTTGAATTTCTGGAGAAATATATAAGGCTTCCTGAAGAAATGTCTGAAAGAACTCCTCGAGGAATTTCTGAAGGAATTCCAGGAGGAATTTCTGGAAGAAGTTTCTGAGGAATTTCTGAAGAAATTCAGTAATGAATCCCTGGAAAAATTCCTTAAGCAATTTTTGGAAAAATCCTAAAGAAATTCCTAGAGGATTGCTTGGAGGTATTCCTGGACGAGTTTTGGAAGAAATTCCTTTAGGATTTTCTGCAGGAATCCGTAGAGGGATTCCTGAAAGAAATCACTGGTTGTATATTGGAGGAATTTCTAAAGAAATGTCTGAAGGAACCCCTCGAGGAATTTCTAAAGGAATATCTGGAGGAATTTCAGAAGAAATTCATTATTGAATCCCTGAAAGAATTCCTGAAAAAAATCCTGGAAAAAATCCTGGAGAAACTACTGGAGGAATCTGTGGAGGATTTCCTGTAGAGATTCCTCGCGAAATTTTTGGAAGAGTTCCGGGAGACATTCTTTTAGGATTCTCTGGAGAAATTCTGGCTGAAATTCCTAGAGGATTTTCTGGAAAAATCCCTGGAGGAATTTCATGAGGAATTCTTGGAGGATTTTTTTTTTATTAATTCCTGTAGGAATTTCTGGCGTTATTTTTCGAGAAATTTCTGGAGGAATTTGTGAGGAATTTATGAAGGATTTTTTGAAATGATTCATGGATGAATCCCTGAAGGAATTCCTGAAGAAATTCCTGAAGAAATTCGTTGAGAATTTCCTGGATTATTTTTTGAAGGAACTCCTGGAGGAATTTCTCAAGGAATTCCAAGAAGATATTCTTCAGAAATTCCTTTAGGATTTTCTGGGGGATTCCGTGGGGCAACTCCTAGAGGAATCGCTGGAGGAAATATTGGAGGCAGACATTTCTAGTGGATTCTTCCTAGAAGAAAATTCAGGCGGAATTCCTGGAGGTAATTTTGACAGTATTTACTGAAGGAATTCCTGGAGGAATTATTTTAGGAATTTCTGGAGAAATATATGAGACTTCCTGGAGGAATTTCTGAAGGAATTATTGGAAGATTTTTTGAGGGAATTCCTGGAGGAACTCATGCACGAATCTTTGGAGAAATCCTGGAGGAATCTCTGTAGATTGCAATAACGATTCCGATCAAAATGTTCTATCTAGGAGTTCTGACATTCTCCTAGCATCATTAATTGTCTAGGATCAAAATTCTTTCACAACGACAATATTTTTTTTCCTGTAATTGATAATTTTCTAGATATTCTCCATTGTATTTGATATGTTTATAAAATTTTATAAGAGTCGAGATAATGACTTCATATTAAAGTTTCGTATTGCCTTGAAATCATTACCATCCGAAGCCTTCTCTAGAATCCCAATATAAAGTACTTGGTGATGTTGACACCACAACATGTTGAAACCCCTACTTGGGAATTCATATTGCGTGTAACACCATCATTCTATTTTGCACCATAATCATACATATATTGCACCATTATTATAGTGCCCCCCCTAAGCAAGAACCCTGCGCACGCTAGTGATACAAATTCATGCAATGGCAGACAAAGAATACCCTTCAATTAATAACTGTGGAAGCGCTCAACCATAAAGAAGAAGAAGAATATTATACGGATAAAATGGAGGCCTTACTTCCACTGCATCCCGATTGTAATATCATGCCTGTCTAACATGCAATGAAGCTGTTTTTTTTTGCATGTACCGTCTACCCCCGTTGGTTTGACCGCATGTAATCTGAACACTTTTTAGTTTGACTCCCTCTAATTGGCTTCTTTGGCAGCATCCATTTATTACGTAACGCTCAAATCGTTATTTTAAAACCCCCCTCCCTCCTCCGTAACGCTTTTTTGTATGAAAATCCTAAATTTTTTGTATGAACCGTAACGCTCGGCCATACTCCCCCCCTCCCCCTAGAGCGTTATGTAATTTGTGGACGGCGCCCTAGCGGTGTTGAGATAATTTCATATTCTGAATCTGCATGCAAAACTGAGCCGATATCCAAATTTTCATGAATTTTGGTGCCCGGGAACCTATTTGAAAATCAATTTAAAGTTTTTATGGGAGCGATTTGTCGAATCACCCCTCGTCACATTTTGTACTGGGTGGAGCTGTCAAACAGTTACCCAGCTGTCAAAAGGTGATTTCAAAAAATCTCTTTGAAATTGATTTTAGGTATCAAAATAAAGTTCTAAAAATCTGAAAAAAATCATAGTGGCTCAGAAAAAGGTGCTCTTTCGTATAAAATCAAAAAATCGATACATTTTTCTTAATTTAAAACCCAATTTGCACATCGGTTAAACTAAAAATGGTTCAAACGCCATTCTGCTAACGGAACGGTGTGAAGCGGAACGCAGAATCAAAACAAAACACCAAATCAGTTATGATTTTCAAATAACTCAACGTACATATGTACAGATGGATAAATTATTGATTAAATTGGGCAAAAATCTACAGCTCAGGTGAGATTTGAACTCACGACCCTTTTTCGCTAGACAAGTGCTTTACCAACTAAGCTACCGAGCCAATTAATGACTCGGCATTTTAGTTGTCATAAGGTTCAATTCTAATCTCATCGATCTATATCATCTTCCCCTAAGCCGCAAAGTTATCTCTGTTGTACATATGTACGACGAGCGAAAGCGATTTATTTATTGTTTGAAACTGTTTGCCTATCGTACAGGCACCGCTTGAGGCACGTTGAGTTATTTGAAAATCATAATTGACCACACGGATTGGTATTACCGGAAATTTGCACTTTGAGTGAGTCGTTTTCGAGCATCTACCACTATGAAGTTATCAGTCGTATCAAACAGATCGCCTTCCAGGTAGCAATTGTTCTTCCTCAACACAGTCGCTGGGGAAGCGGTGCCTGTACGATAGGCAAACAGTTTCAAACAATAAATAAATTGCTTTCGCTCGTCGTACCTATGTATAATAGAGATGGTTATATTTGCGGTTTAGTGGAAGATGATATAGATCGATGAGATTAGAATTGAACCTTATGACAACTAAAATACCGAGTCATTATTTGGCTCGGTAGCTTAATTGGTAAAGCACTTGTCTAGCGAAAAAGGGTTGTGAGTTCAAATCTCACCTGAGCGGTAGATTTTTTCCCAATTTAATCAATAGTTTACCCATCTGTACATATGTACGTTGAGTTACCCAAGTAACACAATTTGTTATAATACTGTATATAATACATGTTTCATACAAACGTACATGTTTTGTTTCAAATGTGGGAAACTTATTTTTATACACTTATATAACCGAAAAAGCGCAAAAAATGGCGGCTTATAAAACATCATTGATGTTACTGAAGATGTTTTTCAATACATTATTATAACATAAAATTATGTATCGAATATGTTCTCAGAAACATAATAACAACTTACTTATTGCCGGCACGAAATTAATTTTTATCAACCACGCACAGCAAATAAATATGGCATCTTTTATAAATGCAGTATTTAGTGATGGCTCAAAATAATTTTCAGGCCTTACATTTCGTTTGTAATTTACCATCTCGATGTTTGGGCACTATGATTTAATTTCATGTGCCGTTCAAAGTTTATGGTGAAATAAGTACTTTTACTCTACATAAATTCATTCGCTTTCCATCGGATTTGAAATAAGAAGGCAAGTTTTTTGACATCTGTGGTTTGTAAGAATTTTCAAACAAATTTTCAGACATGCAACATGGTGGCTTCTTGACAAAGTACCGTCAGAATGTTTTGGGATGTTATTTTCAATTATGATGTATTAATGATGATCTTTTCGACTGTAGAATTTGTCTTCGTTATCAAAAAGAAAATTATATTATTTCATTACATATTTAAACAGTCCCAGATGGATAATTATAGGCAGAAACATCAGTACATGAACAAACGGCGATATATTAAAATGGTAGTGTGAAACTTTTTAGCAGGCACTGTAATTGGTCTGGCCTGATATATGGAAGAACTTAAAATTTTAGAAATACGTTCATATTACGACTGTTATACATCTCAATAACATGTTTATCGAATATCACTTGAATCGAATGAAATACATTGAAAAAACATCATAGCAACAACGTATTTTGAACATCTACCTCCCATTAGAATACGACGATGTCATTTTTGGTTTTGGATGACCTATTTTGAACATAGGTATAACAATAACAAAGGTGGAGTGCGTTTCCTAGAAAGAATACTAATTAATTGTTCACGGGATCAAAAATAGTGTAAAAACTGTGCTGGTAAGTGAGATTTAACCGCCACGTAAGTACCCCAGTGATGTTTAGGTGATGGGAGGCCTGCCGTTTATATAAAGTCGAATGGTGGCGCCCATATTTTCAGCCATGGTGACTGTGGTCTGCGCCAAGTTTTTTAGAGACTATTAACATACCCATTTGTTACCCCGTTTAGCATGCTTGTAGCGGGATCAAACCGCAAAGCATAACATTAACGTGGCTATCGTATTTGGATTGCCCTGTATTTTTAAGTGAAAGAGATGTTTATTAAATAATGATCAAGTCAGTGAGAAGAGACAGCAAACTGATAATGTTTTACATTAACGTATTTAATACGTAAAAACAACGTTTTAATAACATGTTTGAGCTCAAAGGTTATAACTATGTGCTGCTGATGTTATACATATCATCTTCAATTGAAGGAAGACGATGACACAAATATCTTGTGTAACCAACGTTAAATTTACGTTATTTGAACTTGTAGTGGGGATGATAACATTTTTCAGTAACTTGTTATTGCCAAACACAGTTAAAACATGATTTCAACATAATATGTGTACAAATACGATTATAGTACTATACTACAACGTCTTTTTTTAAGTTTATTCTCAAAGATGTTTTCTGTGTTACTTGGGTATTTGAAAATCATAATTGACCACACGGATTGGTATTACCGAAAATTTGCACTTTGAGTGAGTCACCAAATCAGGTTGCCAGTAGTATGTTTTTCGATGCCAACAGGGTTCCTAGAAGTTCAAATTAAAAATGAAACCCGTTGGTTTGCATGAGGTGTCGTTCAAACCAACGGGGGTAGACGGTATGTAATTAGTAAGTCGGGTGTATTGGAAATCAGTTATAAAAAATCAGCTGGATTCAAATGAAGACTACCGTATAATGGGGATGTGCTTAGGCAATTGCTTCACTTTATCATTAAACTAGTACTATTTTTAAAACTTCCATTTAACCGTCCGTAACTCGCGCAGTTGGCCACCATCGTCAGCACCACGCTAATGCGGAGTACAAAAAGCGAGATTTTTTCAACGTTTTGTACAAAATACAATAGCGCGATCGCTCGAAGGTTAAGTAGTATTCATTTAGGTAAACTCTGTTTAGGTATTTTCATAAAGGTAACAATACCAAAATGAAGCTTGATAGTGTTTATAACAGTTGGAATACTTAGAGGTAAGGTTGGTTTACGGATAAGATGCAGCGAGTGGAGCTTAGGGCGTGCTCAAGGGTAAGAGATGAGGGAGGGGGGGTTTGGAACTACCATAAACACTTCCGAGAGCATAAAATCCTCTGAAACCTCCTGAAATGGTCTGAAACGCCTCTGAAACCACTATAAAGCACCGTTAAACTCACCTGAAGGTCTATGAAGCCCATTAAAACCTCTCTGAAACCTTCTGGGAAGTCCTGAAACACCTGGAAACCTAGTGAAGCTCACCGGAGATGCCTCTGAAACACCCTGAAATCCCTGTTATGCTCGCAGTCATCTGAAAGCCTGTGAAGCCTCCAAAACCTCCTGATACCTTTGAATGCTTTGAAACGCCTTGAAACGTTTCTGAAATTTCACCCCTGAAATTTCCTTAAAAGCCCTCTGAATACTGGGTTAATCCCTCTTCATTGATTCGTGATTGCACCCGAAAAGCTAGTTTTTAGGCCACATTTGGCTTTCACGAATTTTAGTAATTTTTGCTGAACTCCTACAGCATTGGTGTCAAAGAAGCAAATAACCAAAAAATATTGGAGAATATGATGCCGTTTTGAAAAATCCAACTTATTACGTATATTAGGGTGTTCCAGACGAAATCTATTAAAAAATCAACTTTTTAAGGTTTTTCTGATTACAAATGTGATAATTACACATGTTTCCTTCAATTTTATTGGCACACGTTATTCGGAGAAATTGTAGCAAACAAGTATAGCTTTCAATTTCTGCCAAAAGAATTCAGTTTTGACAAGTTTTAGTGTAGTTATGATTTTTTGAAGTTCAAAAATAGTCGAAAAACACAAAATTGATTTGATGCACCTCTTAATTTCAACGGATTTAGTTGAAATTTTGACCAGTTACTTCTTTTCACTTCAAATCCGCTTCTTTTTTTCCTCTGTTGGGGACATGATACCACTGTGACCATTTATTTGATCTATTGTGGTGTAATCCTCTTTGTTTTTGCCGTACTGGAAGTATCCGTCCCTATTTAGAAGGGATTATCCTCCCAGTAGTTGGCGTGTGTCCCAATCAGGTATTATATTTCTAATGTAATACAGCACCCTTCTGGGATTGCAGACCCATATTTCCCACGGTGCCAACAGGCCCTTATCAAGGTATTGGCAGCGCTTACGATAAAGCGCAGCACATTCGCACAGTAAATGCTCAGAGCTTTCGTTCTCTAATTTGCAAAACCGGCACTTATCATCTTGCACTCACCTAATTGTAATCAAAAGTATCATCTTTGGTTTTAAACCCCATTTTCTACCAAAAGTTCTTTTGCAGCCCCAGAAAGCATTTTTTGCTTTATCTAACTGTTGTTCAACATGTTTGTTCCAACATAGCTTGCTATCTAAAATTACTCCCAAGTATTTAACCTTCGTAGCAAGAGACAGCCTAGCATCTCGTAATTTTATCTCTGTCATAGACATTTTGCGTCGTCTAGTAAAGGGTACAATTGTTGTTTTTGTTCCACTTAAACCGTCCCAAAATCTATATATTTAGACAGTCTAGACACGACTCATTATCGAAATGGAGGTTCCACTGTATCGACTATGCGTCTCCACATTTTTTTTCTGAACCTAAGTACGGCATAAAGGTGAAGACATAACGAAGCCACACCTCAACTGTGGGGCCCCTATAGCCGAGGCGGTAAACGCACGGGTATTCAGCATGACCATGCTGAGGGTGACGGGTTCGATTCCCGGTCGGTCCAGGATCTTTTCGTAAAGGAAATTTCCTTGACTTCCTTGGGCATAGAGTATCTTCGTGCCTGCCACACGATATACACATGCAAAATGGTCATTGGCAGAGGAAGCTCTCAGTTAATAACTGTGGAAGTGCTCATAGAACATGAAGCAGGCTTTGTCCCAGTGAGGACGTTACGCCAAGAAGAGAGAGAGAAGAGAGAGAGAGACCTCAACTGTTTAAGAGCACAATTATGAACCAAATGACGGCTTGTGTTGAAAAAAAAAGATCGATTGGTGAACACTAGATCAATCAATCGATCAACTTTGCAGCTTAAACCATTCAAACTTTTTATCAAAAGATGCTCAGTGTGTGGTATAGCCTCTGGCTGAAAATGGTGTGAGTTCTCTTTCTATGCGCTTTTATCCTCTAGAACTGAAATGTTACTTTATTACATATCAGCCATTCCAAAGCAAAGCAAAGCAAAGATAACCGTACACATCGTAGTTGCTACTCCGTGATTGACAAGATCAATCGAAGTTGCACAGAGAGTCAATGAATGGTACTTGGGACTAGCTACACACTCTCAATGTGCACAATTCGAGAGTTCAATATTTCAAAGTCAATAACGGCGCCGGCCACGTCCTTACGGTCATCGGGAAGGGTGAAGGAATGTTAGTTCGACAACCGTTGTTACTAGAAACCGTGGAATCCACTGCATTCCCAAAGTTGTCTCGGGAAGGAGTATTTGTTAGTAGGGTAGGGTAAGGTGTGGATCTTGGAGCTACCTTTGGTAGGTGATATGATCCACTAGTTATATGAAAATACACGACACGGTGTTTATCCCGAATATGATTTTTTTGGTCGCGATAGTAAAAGTAATGCACATACGTCAACGATCGTTCTATATTGAACGCGTCACCGCATTGATCGTTTGCTTAACCCTGAAAACCGACTTTCCCACGAAAGTTATCGCGCGCTTCTGATTCCACATACAATATTTGCTTCCCCATATCTCCATACCGAGAAAACCGACCGACTCACGAAAATAGTCGCGTGCTTCTCACAGTATTGAACTTAGAGTACACGGAGAATAAACATTCAAGCTTAGATAGCTATTTCCGAACTGTGTATTTTACTAAGAGTAGTCCCATGTGTTACCTGTGGTTGACGGCCGTTGAGGTAATTTAGCCAATTATTTTTAATTTGCTCAATGATTGTTGTGAACTGCAATAACTTGTTTCTAACATTTTTATCGCTTCAATATTAGGTCAGCACCAGAGCTACAAGATTAATTTGCAGATATTACCAGACTCCAGGAGTCCTCATGTAACGCATTGGCGAAATTACCCCTGCTTTTTTTAGGATGTGAAGAAAAAAAATCGAGAATGATCTTACCCAGTTCCATGTCGTCGGATGACCGCAACCACTCCTTGACTCCTCCAATTTTCTGCAATACTGTTTCTGCATCCATTTTCATCACTTCACTTACACTTTTTCCTTCGAACAATGCAACGTCGCATGACATCTGCCCCAAACACGCGTAACTTTTCGTTTTTTTCCGAATAACAGTGCAACCCGATCGAGATCCCCATCGCAACTGCCCCATACACATGTCACTTTTCACTTTTTCCTTCGAACGATGCAACGCGACCGAGATCCCCATCGCAACTGCCCCAAACACGCGTCACTTTTCACTTTTACCTTCGAACAATGCCACCCGATCGATATCCCCATTTCAACTCGTTACTTTATACATATCAGCCATGCCATAGAAAAACGTTAGTTCTGTTTTTTTATTCCATTATTTGGGTGACCAATTTTATAAGACGGGCTTGGTGGTCTAGTGGCTACCGCTTCTGATTCGTATGCAGAAGGTCGTGGGTTCAATCCCTGGCCCGTCCCTTTTCATCCTACTTTGTATCATTCTATCCACTTCCTCTCACTCTCTCTCTCTCTCTCTTCTCTACATATACAACTCATGTATATTCATATGTTCATAGCCATCGCTAGAACCAGAAACGAATTGGAAAAAAGTCGTTTCCCTCCCTTCCAATTTCCACTCACAGCACAGTGTATATAACGCCTACAAGTTATGCAACCAAAGCGTGCTGTGCCGCTTGACCTTATTCAGCTCATTCACCACACAATCTATCACCTTACGAACACTATAAAAATAACCCCTATCCATGGATCGCATCACCGACCCAACGGTGACTCCCAGATCTCCCATCCTTTCCGACTAAAGGTGCCATTAGACATGACAAATATTTGGCCAAACAAGCCCAACAAATGACCAACACAACGTAAATCATGGCAACCTCGGATGAATGTCGGACTACTATGGCAAATATTTGTCATTAAGAACAAACAGTCTAATGGCCCCTTAACAAATACCCCGTCCGTGCTGGATGTGGGGATGCAGAGGTGATCTCGGTCTTTAGTAGCAACAACCAGCACACTCTAACATTCCTTTCCCTTCCCAACTGACTATAAGGACGTGGCCGGTGCAATGTATGAGCTGCTAGAATTGCACTTTGAGAATAAGTGGAGTGTCCCAGCCCTTATTCGTTTGGATCTCAGTGCAATTGGTACCAGCTCAGATCAATAACGGAGTAGCAACCATTGACATGTATAGTCAGATTTGATCGTTGATCGTGATCGTATTTGGGTGACCAATTTTATAATAGAGTTGGACCACTCTCTAATGAAGATTTTTCAAAACATACAATTTAAAAAAACATAACTTTTGAACTAGTTGTTTGTTGACCGATGATGACTTTTCAAATCTTAAAATTTTCATAAAATCATAAACTTTGAAGCAATTGAACGGTTTTAAACTTCTTTTTTTTAAAAGCTAGCGAACTGTAGTTTTCAGAAAAAAAAAACACGTTGAAATGTTAAAATTGTTTTTTTTTCTACAAAAAAAAATGCAAATATATTAGTTTTTTACGTTTCCATGATCTCGGAACCAAAGGAGTACACGGGTTTATATTTTTAACAGAAAACTGAGAAAATTTGGCGTAAAATATAAAAAAAAAAACAGAAATGAATGTTTTTTAGTTTTTGAGATATGATGTTTTGAAAATAGACAGTCATATATTACATTACTAGCTGCTCTGAAATTTTCGTATCTTGAAAATCCCCATAAAACTATGCATTGTCTAGCTTTTTTTTAGTGCGTCTTGTGTCCTGTATGGATGAATTTAGCCTTTTTTTAATCATATCTCAATAACTAAACAATACATCTCTGTTTTTTTTTATATTTTACGTTAAATTTCCTGAGTTTTTTTTATAAAAATATAAAACCAAGGTATTCTTTTTGGTCTCAAGACCATGAAAATGCGAAAAAACTGATATAATTTGTGTTTTTTAAGGAAAAACACAATTTGGACCTCTCAACGTATTTTTTTTTGTTGAAAACTACAATTCAATAGCTTTCAAACAAAAAAAGAAGTTTAAAACCGGTCATTGTTTTAAAACTTATCATTTTTTGAAAATTTTGAGATTTGAAAAGTCTGGATTTGTAGGACCAACAAAACCTTTTCATTCAGCCAATAATAAGTGCATTGTCAACAGTTTTGATAAAAAGCAACATTGGTTGAAATATAGACTCATCATTAATATCGTCTTATTTTGTCGTGGCTGCTACTTGTGCATCTTCTTGTCCCAACAATGATAATAATTATAATGTATTTTTCTTTTCCTCGATGTATCGTACCAACTGGAGCAAAGCCTGATTCTCAGCTATGTGTTCTGTGAGCATATCCATCCACAGTTATTACTTGAGAATATAATTTGGAAATTTGCCATTTTGCATTCGTATGTCGCGTAGCTGGCACGATAAAATATTTCCATTACGATCCTCAGCATGGTCTTACGTTTGCCGTTTTGTCTATATGGGCCGTAATTTCATAGCTCGTATTATTCAATAACGTTTTTATAATTTCTGTTGAATTTATAGTTAGGTAAGCAATTCCATATCTTCAAGATATGATAACAGTATTTCAAATAGTTGAGTCTATTTTGTTCAATCCCTCCAGATGTTCTATCCATGATTTGAAAACTGGTTATACAACTGGAGTTTTTGCAAATAAAATTCAACACTAAAGTCATTTTCTTTCATGCTCCATTTTCAGTATGCTCGACAGGGGCCGTTCATAAACCACGTAGACTTTTTGGGGGGAGGGGGGGGTCTGGCCAAAGTCTACGCTCCATACAAATTTCAAAATTTTTGTATGGTCAAAAGTCTACGAGGGGGGAGGGGGGGTCTGAGATGGCCAAAATTTGGTCTACGTGGTTTATGAACAGCCCCACATGAAACAGCCCTGGTCGCCGGTCGGCGCTTTGTTATCGCTTTTTAGGCTTTCGGTTCCTGGCTCTTTCAGGCTCCGTGGGGAAAATTGTGCTTATTTAATATTTACACAAGGTCTTCTCCGAGACGGGTGCTTTTTATCTCGGGCTGCAGGATTCAGGGCCGATTGATGTTGGTGTGTAGCCACCACGTTGGAGCTGGCTGGCAGTTTCTTTTCATGTTTTTTTCTGCAACTTTGAACGAAGGAAACTCTTGACTGTGCCCACCGCTGCTGGCAGTCTCTAAGGAGGAAACTGAATTAAGATGTTCGCTTCTTGGCCGGTATTTATTTTTGCGTGCCGCGATGCGGGGAATTAAAACACACTGTGACAGGACTGACTGTCTGGGGTCAGCTCTGGAGGATGGGCGAATGGATGCCACCAGACGGTTTAACATGAAGGCTTCTTTTTTGAGTTTTTACAGCTGAATACGTTAGGAAAGATATCCAAGCATGAAGCAATTATCTTCCCCTCCAATTTGTCCCCGGTGGTAAATGGATGGTAATAACTTATCACTTTCTATGCAGGAGGTTATATTCAACCTGAGTGGAGTAGATTTTTGTAAAATCTTACAAAGTTCAACGGAAGAATCATCGGCATGCATGGAAACTTTTTTTTAAAAATAAGGACTATGGAAATAGGAAATAAAAGAATACATAGGAATCTGGGAAAATTAGTCAAATTTGAGGTCGACACAGACTATAGTCTATATAAGGACTATATAAGGACTAAGGACTACTTAATAAGTAAATTCGATTTCATCTTGTGCGAGGAGCGTAGGGTCTGGGACCATTTGGGCAGGAGCACCTATTTTGGGCACTTGCTGCCGTAACTCAGTCAAATTCAAACCGATTGTCTTGAATTTTTAAACATGGCTAGATACTGTGATTATCTGATCGTGTTTCAAAAATCAAGTCAATCGGTTCAAAATTGACTGAGTTATAGCAGCAAGTGCCCAAAATAGGTGCTCCTGCCCAAATGGTCCCAGACCCTATGTTCGCATAATCGCATAAATTCTTTTTGTTTCGCTACACGTCGGTTGTTTTTCTTTGAAGCTGCAGTTTTCATCGGAAATTTGATATGTTATAAGTCTGAAATATACGTAAGATCGCGATCCAAGTTTCAGTTTCGTGGCCTCTAGTTTAGGCCTGTAATCAGTTTCCCAACATCGTAGTGTATATTCCATAAATATCGGAATCAATTTTCAATCTCAACCATTGCAAACACTGAGATCAAGTTTGTTTCGCTGTGCACTGTGCAGAATGTTTACGAGATCAACAGAAAACACAATGAGGATCTGCAAACAATGCATCTCTTCAATTGCCAGAGGTGACGACTGTATCGCTTGCGAAGGTTTTTGTGGCAATGTGTATCACATTAAATGTGTCAATATTAGTTGTGAAGATTTGAAGGAATATCTAGAGAAATCCAATATGTGGTGGATTTGCGACCCGTGCATGCAGCAGATACGAGGCATTCGAAATGACCGTTTACCCCAAAAGAATGATAATCATCAGGCTAGCCCCCTACCAGATTCTGTGGAAGCAAAGTTGTCATACGACGTTGAAATCTTGGAGATGAAGAAACAAATCTCTGCCATTCAGGATACCCTTAGAAATTGTACTATTATCGAATCTGTAGCTGACAATCAATCTCTACGAATCTCTAGTGTTGAGCCTCCTGGTGCTCAGTCTTCTCCGATGTCCGATGCCTGTCATCAAGACTGTTATGCGGAACACGAAGCTCTAGCAATCCAAACACTTCCGTTGCTTCCGGCGTATTGGATGACAAATGTTGGCTCTTTTTCACGAGACTGAAAAACCACGTTACTGAACACGACATAGCCAAGATGGTTGCGGATAACTTGGGTCCAGATGTTGCTGCAGTAGTTAGAAAGCTCGTCCCCATGTGGAAAGATCCATCGTCATTGCCGTATGTTTCCTTCAAGGTCGGTATTGAGGCTCGTTTAAAAGGACTGGCGTTACGCACATCGACTTGGCCAACTGGAACTTATTTCAGAGAATTTCACACCTACTTGTGGGAGCCGTAGTCATAGTTTCATTATGATCTAAGGATAATAACAATGTGTAGTAAAATTCTTTGTCATGTAATAACTGTTAGACAACCATTTGAAGTAATTTATGCTTGAAATTTCTGTTTGATATTGTGTTTGTGTTACTGTTCAATATGCTATGTATTTCCATATCAAATTTCAATAAGATCTGTACAAGATCAGTTGGAATAACAAACAAATAAACAAATAAACAAATAAACAAATAATTGCATTTTGCATAGACATTTTTGTTTTATCTAGCTCACTTCGAAAATGTATTTTTTTCCTTTCTCTTTTATCGAATTTTAGAAAAAAGTGGTTGGAGGATCATATATCAAAGTCAACTGGGTTCAATCCCAGCCCCGGCACTTCGTCAGTTGCTCTTCCCCCGTGAGCGGCTGGCATTTGATCCTCTTCTGAGCTCTCACATTGGGCTCGCTGCACAACGGTGAGTCGAAAAGGAGAGCGTCCAACATAGCTCTGGTCCTCACAAGTTCCTACCTCATGCTTCCACGGGTCAAGCGATGACAAAGACCGCCAGCTAAGAGTTGTGTGCTTAGATGGTAGTGCAGTCTGGGCACTGTTGTCCTTCTGACTTCAGCATGATTGAGGAGGTACGTCTCGAGCGTCTGTTCACCAAGGAGGTGCGGCTCAAACAGCGTCTGTTCTGGCATCCAGCGGCTGAGTATGAAATGTTCCTCCACCGGAAGCTATAGCTATATTATATTATATTAGGTATATATACCTAAGGTGGCAGCCCCACCACTGTAGATAGGGGACCTTAGGGCAACAACCTACTGTCTCCGAAATCCAAAAAAAAAAACGTTGCTGAAACCGAAAATGAAAGATTACGAACCGATTCAACGGCAACGACTTTTAGCGCGAAGCAACGGACAAGAATTGGAACTTCCCAAGTAACAATCAGCATGCCTTGAAGGTTTATTCATGTTTTATCCTGGTTTTATACGAGCATGTCAAAAAGCTAGTTGTTCTAAATTAGTTTTATGTGATAGTTTTTTACTTTCAACCTTTGGCGTTCCATAAAACTATCATATAACTTCTGCTATAAACATCTTCAGTTAAAGACTTGCAAGTAGACATGAATTGGTTTTATCACTTATTATATACCATTTCAATAAAACTTGCATTTGCGGTTGTTGTCGGAGAGATTTTTTTTGTAAACAAATACACAAAACTGTGAGGCAATGCATAAAACCAACAAAAGATTTCGTGGCCGTAACATAAACCAAAAAAATGCTGTGATAAAACTGCTAGTTCTATCATGAGCTCAGTTATGACTACCTCAGGAGGGTTAGCTCTATTGGACGAATCATCAGGAACACAGAGTTTTATCAGAAAAATATGGCGCCTAGCCGGGATAATTTATGTAAATACAAAAAAATTATTACTCACTTTTATGATATCACGTACAGCCTAAGATCGAATTAAACCATACAACACGTTTCCATCACTTTATTTTGTCAGAAAAAATTACATAATATCTTTTAAACTCCGCTGTGTTGAAAAAACCTTTTTTGCACCCAATTCCACCGAGTAAATTAATTGCATTTAACTTCCAAATTATGCATAGTTTGTTTGGCGCACTTAGTTTTTGTTATTATTACAGTCACATTCACCACAAATCTTCCGTGGCATGTCTCCTGACACGTATTAAATAGGAAAACAAATCTGAATTCCATATCTGCATCTTTCCAATTGATGGCTGGATAAACAACCTAGCATAATTTATTCTGACGATCGAACATTGAGAGTGAAAAATAATCAAAACAATTATTTGACAAGTCAGAAGATGGTTTTATTTAGAAGATTGATAAAACTATGATACAACCCGAAATCCTAAGCCGGTTTGCATACGAAGCCCTGTAGACCCTAATAAGACTGGGCCAACTAGCCAGAACGTGGGCTTATTGGGACATACAAGAACTCGAGAGCATTTTCAAGTCGGCATCAATGGTTTTATGTTTAGGATTTTTGAATCGCTAAAAAACTTTGATAAAATTTAAATTGTTACTTGGGTTGGAATGTATGAACCCTAGCCCAGCAGGGTTAACTGGCACAACTAGCCAATGAGGCATGCCTTATGAAGCTTGAGATCCTAGGACTGCGCGAAGTTCGTTGGCCGAACTTTGGAGAACACAGATTGGCGTCGAGTCAAATTCTGTTATACTCTGGTCTACGAGGTGAACACGCTCCTCGCCACCGTGGAGTTGGTTTCCTGCTCAGCGCTCATGCCCAAGCGGCGCTCATGAAGTGGGAACCTATCAATGAGAGGATAATTGTAGCCAGATTCAGAACATGGGTTCGAAACCTTATCATGATCCAATGTTACGCGTCAACCGATGCTGCCGAATTGCAAGACAAAGAGAACTTTTACAGTCAACTGAATGCTGTCGTGGACAAGACTCCGAAAGGTGATATCAAGATCCTCATTGGCGACTTCAACGCGAAGGTTGGTTCCGACTACACGGACTATGGGCACGTCATGGGACGCCATGATCTCGGAGAAATGAGCGAAAACGGAGAGCTTTTTGCAGAGTTTTGTGGCAACAATGATATGGTGATTGGGGGATCGCTCTTTCCTAATCGACCAGTGCACAAAAAGACATGATTTTCCCGTGATGGCGTCACGGAAAATCAAATCGACCACATCTGCATCAGCCGAAAATGGAGACGGAGCCTTCTTGATGTGCGGAACAAACGTAGCGCCGACATTGCGTCCGACCATCATCTCCTAATCGGCGAGATCCGACTGCGCATTGCCAGGATCCAGCGACAGGAGGAGAAAATCTGGCGCTTGTTTAACACACGCCGACTGGAAGACGCTGCGGTGAAAAGGTCCTTCGTCGAGGAGCTAGAGAACCGTGCTGCGAATATTCCAGAAGGTTGAAGCGTAGAAGATCAATGGAGCGCCATCAAAAACGAATAATTTGGCTGAGCTACGCACCCGAAGAAAGCAGAGGATCACAGATGATTCCTGGAGGAAGATAGAGGAGCGAAGGAACGCCAAAGCCACGATAGAGCGAGCGAAAACACGAGGAGCCCGAGCCGTAGCCCGTCAGCACTATTCGGCTCTCGAGAAGGAAGTGAAACGCTCATGTAGACGGGACAAAAGAGCGTGGGTGGACTCCCTAGCCGACGAAGGCGAGAAAGCCGCAAACACAGGCGACATCCGTCTCCTCTACGATGTCTCACGTCGCCTTAGTGGGACCAAGATGAATGCTACGATGCTCGTTAAAGACACGTCTGGACAGTTACTGACCGACCCGGCTGACCAGCTAAAACGCTGGTTCTAGCACTTTGGAAACCTTTTTCAAGTGTCGGTCACGCCATCAACACCTCTGCATGATCCGCCAAGGGTTCAACGCATTACCCGTGTCAACACCGAAGCTCCATCAATGCAGGAGATAGAAACAGCCATCCGTAGCATGAAATCGAACAGAGCCCCAGGTCGATTGCATATCAGCTGAGATGCTCAAAGCTGACCCCATAGTATCCGCACAACTACTGTATCAACTATTCTGCAACATATGGGAAACCGCGACATTTCCGACCGACTAGATGCAAGGCGTCTTAGTGAAGGTACCCAAAAAGGGTGACCTGACTGTTTGCGATAATTGGTGGGGCATCATGTGACTGTGTATCGTTCTCAAAGTCCTCTGCAAAGTGATCCTTAACCGGATACAGGAGAAGATTGACGCAACTCTCCGACGGCAGCAAGTAGGATTCCGTGCCGGACGATCCTGTGTGGACCATTTTGTCACGCTCCGTGTCATTCTGAAGCAAATCAATGAATTCTAAGAGTCTCTCTACCTGGTGTTCATTGATTACGAAAAAGCTTTCGACCGTCTCAATCACGAAAACATGTGGGAAGCCCTCAGGCGCAAGGGTTTCCCTGAGAAAATCATCGGCCTTAATCAAGCACAGTACAGGGCATTTTCGTGCAGAGTACTGCACAACGGTGTTTTGTCCGATCTCATCCGGGTTGTTGCTGGAGTGAGGCAAGGATGTATACTATCACCGCTACTGTTCCTCATCATAATCGACGAGATCCTGATTGGTGCGATTGACCGTGAACCAAATCGTGGATTGCTGTGGCAACCCATTCCATTACCATGGAGCACCTAAAGGACTTTGAACTGGCTGATGACGTTGCTCTCCTAGCTCAACGGCGCTCTGATATGCAGAGCAAGCTCGATGATCTTGCCAATCGCTCCTCAGCGGCAGGTCTTATCATCAACGTCAACAAGACCAAATCGTTGGATGTAAACACGGTCAACCCTTCCAGCTTTACGGTAGCTGGGCCATCAGTGGAGAATGTTGAAAGCTTCCAATATCTTGGTAGCCAAATGGCGGCCGATGGCGATCCAAGATCGACATAAGCACGGATCAAGAAGGGGAGGGCTGCTTTTGCGAGTTTAAGAATGAGCTCTCACAGCTGTAACTGTCCCGGGTAATTAAACATCGGCGAAACGGCAACTCATAACGGAACCTCAATCCTAAACTATATACCAAAAGAAGTAAAATGAATTTGCGTAACAAAAAGTATCTGATCCGACTGAGAATCGAGTGTAATAATAAGATATGAATGGTTAAGGCTATGGAATATTCCTTAGAATTAATGACAATCTATGAGCTGTGCATCCACCATCGCTGCGTTGTTTTCAAGACAAGCGAGAAAGCATTCACCTCTAGGGGTATATTCATCCTGCAACAATTGTCCTAGGGCAGTCATCTCTAAAACGGGTCGGTCTAATGACGCACTCTCTTATCTTTTGTTATACTTCTGGTTGATAAACAGAAAACAAATCCCTAAACTTTTCCGATTTTCAATATATTTAGTATCTTGCCACCATCATCAGTACTGACTAGTGGTACTCACAGTTGGAAACTTTAACCAGTTATGAAAATATTTTCTCACATTCTTCCCGATTATGTCCCAAAGCTCCCACGTAAACTGTGGTGAACAGCGTGATCCGTGGGGATTCAATTCCCTTTATGCATGTACATATGGGTATACATATAGTAAGTGGAGCGACGGGACGACGTGATCGAAAATACTTTGTACTTTTCCCATGGGTGCCTTGCAAAAGCATCGTCTCGTCTCTATAAGAGACGATATAAAGAGCGTCTCTGCGCTGGAAACATGATGCCATAGTTCGTTGCTGTGAGCGGTATTTGCGTTTTTCGTAGGGAATCTTAGTTTGAGATTCAACTTAAGAGGGAAAATATTTTCCTACTTATAGCTTCAGGGTTGTTTACGGTCGCGAATCTGCTGGTTGATAGTTTATGTTTGCACGGTTAAGGCAAAGGGCTTTGGATTTCATCCAAACGTCGTAATTTATTCCTTGCATGTTGAAGCCCGTTATGGGTGGCATTTGGGAACGATCGCTTTCTAACGATTCAAGCAAAACCACACCATATGCCGTTTGTGTTCATATGTGCCAAGAATGTTGCAGAAAGCATTTGAATATTTTCAGCTTCAAACATTTCCAGCAGAGCGCACTTTTATGCAAAGGCAAACTGCAACTGGTCTTATCGCGTAGAATCGATTTTCTTGCGTTTTTTGTTCGTACTCCAGAATGGCACCCTGCCAGTGTAGTTACTGCACAGGTACAACAGTATGGAGTGATGTCAAACACGATTGGCGGTACGATTTAGAGTTAATGAACCGAGTTAAAGTGTGTCATTAAAACTTATGGTGCATCACGATGAAACGAAGTGTGGAATGTTTTTATCCTGGTCTAATTTGACACAGCTTCTTTATACTATCACGCTATCACGCTTGATTTTAAAGTGTTTAGATGAATAGTTGTATTGAGTTCAATTTATTTTTTCATCAATTCATCAATTTAATTTTATATAATTCAACTTTGATCATTTTGTTCAAGCATAGTCACAAATAAGGGGGCGCGTCGTAGGAGAGGTAATCTTAAACCTTTTTCGGAAAGAATTAGTCTCATCAAGAAAATTGTCAGCTTGAATACAAAAATGACGTTATGGGGAACTTTTCAAGTCGATCGTACTGTTTTGTGTATTTGGCATCTACGATGACACTCTTAGCGCGCCACATCTGTATTCAGCATGTCCTGCTAATGGTGATGTTTGATTCCCAGTCTGTCCAGGAACTGTTCGAAAAGGAAATATTATTGACTTCCTTGGACATAAAGTAGGTAACTTTATTTCTGTCGTACGATATACAAATGCAAAATGGTGATTGGTAAAGGTAGCTCTTAAAGCCTGTATTCGCAATAATCGGGACACAGAAATACAACTGTAACGCAATAGATACACTCTAATTGCCAAATTTTGCCTAATAACATCTTAGTATGTGTTTATTTCACCTACAAAATTACATGTGAACCAATGCAGTACTTTTTGTTGTAGCAATGAAAGAGTAGAATGTGCGCCATTGAATTTTGTACAGCCCCTAGTTTTGCTTGTCAGCGCTGTAACTTTTTGAATTTGGCAAAGCACAGGCTGACATTTTGTCCGCAAATCTCTCAACCTACATTTGTTGCACACGCAAAATTTCAAAAAAAAAAAAAATCGATGCACTATCAACAATTTCATAGTCGAAACATGTATTGAGACGTGATTTTAGCCCTCCAGACAGCAATTAGTCAGCACTCTTTATTGTTTCGATTGTACTATTGAAAGTAATACCAATTATCATCAAATTTTGCAGGCATAATAAAAACATAATCAACTACCTTCTGTGAAATTATCATGAAGATTGGCAGAGAAATTCAAAAGTGATAAATAGGCAAACATCGCACATGAAAAATACGAAAAAATTTCACTAACACTTACCCCTATCAACACCAGTAGCTTTCAAATCAATTGATTAAAGTTGATGACATTTCCCAAGCAGAGGAGAATACCAAATTCATAACAACAGAATCATATAGCCTGTTTTTGTATCATAATTTGTTATTATTAACTTATCAAAGTATTACTTTTTTATAACATGTTTTGTTGGGCAATCTCATTTTGTTATGATCAAGTTATTGAGATTTAGCCACTAAATAATATTTCAATAATATACATTGTTGTAGACCAAGTTTTGTTTTTATTCTATTATTCAAAATGTACAAATATGTGATGAACTATAACACAACAATAACAAGTTTTCAAATTCACTGCAAGATTTATTGTTATTAAGTTGTTATTGAATTTAACAAAACATGTTATTCTGCCAGGAACATTTTTTTGTTATGATTTTTGTTATTTTGCCGCTTATGACAGACAAGTTTATAACATAATATGATATGTTAATATCATAAAAATAACTGATGCCATTCTACAGTTATTATGCCAAAATAACATATTTTATTATGCTTCTGGTATTCTCTTCTGCTCGGGTTTGCAAAAAAGTGTCTCTATAAGTATTATAATTGCTAACAAAATTTCGTAATTATAATCGCAGGAGTTTGAACTGTAGCTTAAAAGAACTATCGATTATGCGAATGAAAATTGGTCATGATTGTACAAAATGTTTAAAACAACGTCAGTTTGTTTTTCATCCACAATTAAAAGTAATGCATCGATTTTTATGAAATTTGGTACAAATCATAAACATGCACCAAAGAGTTCAATTATTTGGCCAATTTTACCGATTCATTACAGAGCTACAGCCGTACTTCTGTGTCCCGATTATTGCGGATACAGGCTTTAGTTAATATGTAGCTGTGGAAGTGCTTATTAGAATACTAAGCCGAGATGCAGACTTTGTGGGGACATAACGCAGAGAAGAAGAAGAGGAAGAATAGAAGGAAAAAGAAGCAGTGGAAGAAAATTAAGAAAAAAAGAAGAAGATGAAGAAAAATAAGAAGATTAAAAATAAGAAGACACTTTATCACAATAGAAATTAGGCAACATTTCATTACCATAAGGTCTTGGAGAGTACTAGAAATTGCAATAAGTACCTTGTAAGTAAAATGTAGCCTTACTTCGTAAGATGCATTTCCAACCTGGTCAAGGATATTTTTGAGTGGGGCAATTTTTCGACGTGCATGTCATATTATGTTGTTGTGATCCATAAACATGGTTAATACAATAGACAGAAGAGCTAACAAAACCCGAACTGTGGAAATGTCCTGTTGAAGAAGACGCTCACCAGACAACCAGGAGTCGCATAAGAAACCACGTTGTACATCGTATAAAGTACTATTTGAGGTCACTATCGCATATATGTACGGCTGACTGACACATTTCATCGCATATGATGTTATTTTTTGAACTTATTACGATGTACCAGGTAAAGTCATCGTAGTAGATGATATTCTGATGTTTTATTGCGATGAACTTTACTTGCTAAAGCGTGCGAGCGAACTCGCAAAGTGTCAAATGAATTCGCATAATTGCGTACTGCGATGGTTATACGACTTTGCTTGGTACTTTTCTTGTTGTGTCAGTTTACCTCGCATTGGTATATGGATGAAATCGCATAAAAATACAAACAAACTCGTTGAAGTGTACATACGAACTCGCATAAGCTAGAAGCGTTTATGTTGGCATTACGCGATTTGATATGTGATAACAATTAAAGAGTTTCTGTTGCACTGTGGATGCAGTGCCAAAAAGCTACAGGAAAGTGAACAGCCATATTATGGTTGCAAGGTCATCATTATTTGTTTTGTTGGCTTGATAATCAAGAATGGGAGATGCTAGCCAGAGAGGGGCAGTGAAAACTGTACGGGAAATCGTTTTTAACCTGCCAAACACGCACAGCGCAAGTGAACCAAGTGCATTCCAACAAACACTGAGGTGAGTTAGAATATCATGATAATTAATCAGCTTTTATCATAAGTAGCGTTTGGTGTTGTGTGTGAAGTGTGGCTCGACAATCCAGAGGTCATTAGTTCGATATCGAGCTGACAGAATTGTTTTTTTTGTTAATATTATTAAATCGCATAAGATGCTAAATTACATCGCAATAGTGCATGCGGTGCATCGCATAAGATATCGTTTCAAGTCATATAGCGTTATTATTGTTCCGTCAATGCACGTATAGCGCCTCCACTTTTGTACGCATAAGGCACTTTTGCTGCATCTTATGCGATGTATCTTTAACGCATTAAAGTACGTATAACATGAACACAAACTTCATTATACGTGCAAATTGGTTGTCTGGGTCGGTTTTCACAAAACAATTGTTGTAACACTAACATTCCTTCCCTTCCCCAATGACCGTAAGAACGTTACCGGCCATAATTTATTTGATTTAGTTGCAACTGTATCATAGCACCTACGTATATAGGTAAATCGTAAATGTTAAACGACTCCCCCTCTCTCCAATTTGAAGTCGATTTAAAAATGTAATCAAACGTTGATGTAGTTAAACCTATTGCCACCACGGCCAGCATTCTCACCAGACACGACCGAGAATGGATCCCACGCAAGCCGATGTAAAACGCACTTCCTTGCCGGACATCCATTGCATCATCCGGTGCAGCGCAGTGATTCTCATAATAATGGTGGTGAAGTGGCCTGGCCACAGCAGAACGATACGGCTTGGGCTTGGTAGGTCAAAGTAGATAAAAATATGCTTGCACTAGCGCCATATTTTCCAACAAGTAAGCTGTTGCTTCGTCGTCGTATCGTTCCAGGATTAGTTTGCCTAGGAGGGAATGGTTTAAAATATATCGTTTCTCTACTTTCATAGAAATTTAAATGACTTGCATTAAATCTATGACAAAATGTTTAAAGATAAAATTTCAACAGTCGCCGTTCACAAATTACGTAACGCTCTAGAGGAAGGGAGGAAGGACGACGAAACGTATCATGTATCAGGTATTAGTAGATCGGCTCCAGTGGCACGTTCTCCTCCATTTGGAAAATGTGTGCCACCGCCATGAACACGAGCCTATTCATCATGTATTCGAGGGAGAGGGAAAGGGATAAGGAATATGATAGGGAAAAAGAAGGTATGGGATTAAGATTGTCATAAACGCATAAGCGTATCATAATGGGTTCAAACAGTGCCCTGATAAGAGTCGATAGGGGGCGCCATCAGTGTAACATCAGGGCTGCAATTTTTCGACAGGCCTTTATGATAACGATATTTTGCTTTTTTTCATTTTCTCCGTTTGGGTTTTCCTGTCATTGTTGTTTTACAATCAGTAACACGGGAGCGAAATGAAATAGGTATCAGGTATCAGAAGGCCGGTTGCAGAGGCACGTTATCCTCCATTTGGGACATTTGTGCCATCACCAAAATAACAGCGCTGAAAAGGGCACTGTAATAACGCATAAAGCGAAAGAGAGCCTATAGATCTTTACTACAGCGGGTTAAGAACAACACAATATCCTGAAGATTCAGGTTTCTGAAGTCAGTTTCACTTAATAAATGTTTATTGAATATTCGGAAACGCAGTTGCGCAAAAACTGGACAATTACATATCAAATGATACGAAGTTCCATAATCAGATTCACAGCTATCACATACAAATGAATCAGCTTGCTGAATGTTCGCCATGTGGTAGCTGATTCGGTAGTGGCCAGTCAATGCTTTGACCAGAATGCTGCAATTCTGCTTTGACAGATTTGTTAGATACTTCGCCACCCTTGGATTGACGACATGACTCCAAACTATTCCAGTATTCTCTGAGTTAAGTGGCAGCCCAGGTGTGAATCTGAAGCTTACCCAACACTTCGATATCGGAATAGCTGGCTCAGGGCCAATGAGGTCATGTGATGCTCCAGTGTGAGCTAACTCATCAGCCAATTCATTTCCAGCGATGAAAGAATGGCCAGGTACCCATACAAGGTGAACAGCGTTTGCTGAATTCAGCTCCTCGATTTGAGTTCGACAAGCGATAACTACCTTCGACCTAGAGTTGGTCTGAGCAAGTGCTTTAATAGCAGCCTGGCTATCTGAACAAAAGTATATTACTTTGCCCATTACGCGCTGCTGAAATGCTGATTGCACTCCGCACATAAGAGCAAAAATTTCGGCCTGTAAAACGGTGCAGTGTCTACCAAGTGAGTTAGACTGGTACAGCCTTAGCTCACGAGAATAAACACCAGCACCTGCTCGACCTTCGAGAAGGGATCCATCAGTGTAACATACGATGCCGTCTGAAATACTACTTTCCAGATAACCAGATGTCCACTCTTCCCGGGAAGGGTATTTCGTGGAAAATGTCCTATATGGAAAATTACATGCAATTGTAAGATCACTTGGAGCAAGAACAATTTTGTCCCAATTTACCAAAAGTGAAAACAACGAGGTGTGTGTTGATGTGCGGTTCACAGGAGTTCCCGCTAGTAGACCGAGTACCCGTAACCGGTAAGTGTGAGAAAGTTCTTCTTGTTTGAGATGAATGTGTAGTGGGGCAACGTCAAAGAGAACTTCGAGCGCTGCCGTGGGAGTTGAAGAGAACGCCCCAGACATCGCCATTAAGCACATCCTTTGGAGATGGCCTAATTTTGATTGGACCGTTCTCCCTTCGCCCTTTTGCCACCACACAAGACATCCATAAGCCAATATTGGCCGAATCATAGTTGTGTAAATCCATTTGATATACTTGGGTTTTAGACCCCAAGTTGTACCAAAAGTACGCCGGCATTGCCCGAAGGCCATATAAGCTTTCTTGATTCTGAACTCAATGTGAGCTGTCCAGGAAAGCTTGGAATCAAGAATGACTCCAACGTACTTTACCTGTTCAGTCACATCGATTTCAGAATCAAAGAGACGCAAAGGTCGAACGCCATTACGGTTTCGCCTTTCCGTAAAAAGAACAATAGATGTTTTACTTGGATTAACCGAAAGGCCATTTTGGTGACATAAACCCTCAACTACATGAAGAGCGCTTTGCATCAGGTCGGAAAGGGTGCTGATGCACATACCAACTAACAATGTTAGGTAGTCGTCAGCAAAACCATAAGTAGGAAAACCGCTATTATTGAGTTGCCTCAATAGCGTATCTGCTACGAGATTCCACAAAAGTTGTGACAAGACTCCCCCTTGGGGGCATCCACAAACACTCAATTTCCTAATCGCTGCTTGTCGCAATGTCGAAAAGAAATGTCGGTTTCTGAGCATTTGGTGAATCGGATTGGAAATCATTTAAGATATACCATGACCCCGTGCGGCTTTCAATATGGCATCGAAGAGCTTGTTGTTAAAGGCACCCTCGATATCCAAGAAAACTCCCAAACAAAATTGCTTTTGAGTGAATGCTTTCTCAATATCGTAAACAACCTTGTGTAAAAGAGTCACAGTAGACTTTCCAGATTGGTGAGCATGTTGGTTCACATGAAGAAGCACGTTGGCCAGATGAACATAGCGGATGTGATGATCGACGATGCGTTCTAAGCATTTCAGAAGAAAAGAGGTCAAACTAATAGATCTGAAACTCTTTGCTTCTTCATACGAAACACGACCCAGTTTCGGAATGAACCTCATCACAGTAACATCCCACCAAGATTTGGGAATATATCCTGTAGCAAAACTGCAAACAAGTATTTTTTCAAAACATGTTTGGAATAATCAAATCCTTTCTAAAGCAAAATAGTATAAATCCTATCTGCTCCAGGAGAGATGCTGAGATTTGAAAGGAGCAAAGCTATTAAGTGCCCACTCAAACGAGTTACAATACTCCGAGCCGCGGCCAGGAAATCATAACTACAAGAAAAGACATCAGATTCATCCGAAGATATAATATCCACAAATCCAGGGAAGTGTGTGCTAAATAAGCATTCCAGAACTTCCTCATCAGGGGAAGTTCGTTCACCCGGAAATCCTTAGATTTCGCAAGGATTTTGTTTAACCGACTGACTTCACTCAAACTGGAAACATTTGTAGGTTTTTCCAACCGAATCGTTCAGCAGACCGAAGAGCTTACTGGTAGGCCTTGCGAGCCGACCTGAAAGCCTCCGAACCAGCCGACCGTAGTCTGTTCCAACTCTTTATACATTGTTTCCTGAGTTTTGCCAGATCAGAGTTCCATCAAGAGGTTCCTCTTGTGATCTTCACAGACCGTAGAAGGCATGCTTCTTCAGAAGCTTCCATGATGAAGGTCGTTGTAGTATCAACGGCATCATCTAAATCACTAGGAGTGTCAATAGATGGTGAGTATCCATAAAATTTGGCCGCAACCTAATCAGTAAAAAGATCCCAGTTTGTTGACCAAGAATTCCTGAAACGCAAAGTTTGCGAAGTAACATATAAATGTTCAAAAAAGATGTAGCGATGGTCAGATAAAGTTTTTTCTTCTGACACAATCGGTCAGCTCGTGACTAATTCTACTAGAGCAAAGCGTTATATCTAACACTACTTCTCTAGCAGATACCATGAAGGTTGCGCGGTTGCCTATGTTAAGTAATGCAAGATATGTGCTACTTAAGTACTCCATCAAACTGGAGCCTCTGAGCTGCCCCAGATGATATGGTGAGCATTTGCATCACTGCCAACAATTAGCGGAAGGCCTTTTGAAGTACAGTATGCGATGACATGTTTGAAGGCATCCGTAGGGGATGGTTCGTCATGTGGTAAATAAACCGAACAATAGACGTATTTCCTGTTGCGGTTTCTAACAGATACATCAGTTGTGATAGCACATAGGTACATCTCTGGTGATTAGTTCAGAGATGAGTGTAGTAACCATTGCGTTGTTGACAAGCACACAGGCTCGAAGCATGAATGTAGCATACACCGGGTTCACAAGGTTTCCTAGATAGAAATTTCCCTTACGCAAGTAAGGTTCTTGGACCAATACCACCTGGGCTGTACCATTTTGCATAAGTCTGCAAAGATTGATTGTTGCTGTTCTTTTATGCTGAAGATTGATCTGAGGTATCCTAACCGTAGCCTCTACAAAAACTAGGCAAGATTAAACTGTTCACAAAACAAGATTAAACAACAGCAAAACAAAGAACAGCAACATCAAAACCAGATCGGTATCGATTGGAAAACACCAAAGGCGAGGATACACAGAATACACTGTGTAAGTCGCATAATGCGAAACCATGTAGGTGAAAATTTAAACTAATTAACCCGTATCGGCCTGAGTCAGCGCATATGAACTAAAAATGTCGCCGATCAGCGAATACACAACGGATTTGAATAATTTTTTGACACTCGTACATATTTCTAGTTTGTAAAAGTGGACAGAGAACGTCGGAATGGTCCCTATTGCCGGAGTTATTCCGGTGGGTCACTGGGTCAGATTCGTATAAAAAGGGCTGTTTTTCGGTACACAGAGTGTTTTCCATTATGATTCGCTATAAAACTCACTCTATTTTCACTAAAACTTATACCTCTGCAACCAAACATTGTTTCCACACAGTTTTTGACCGTTTAGGAACTACCGGATGTGGCCACCGGACATAATCTCCGGAGGAACCTGCCACATACTCAGGCCCGGATTTAAGGGGGGGCAAAGGGGGCAAGTGCACCGGGCCCCCCGATGAAGGGGGCCCCCCAAGAATCCGAAATACAATTTATATTTTTCAACGAAATCATATAAAATTCACGTCAATGGGCGTTCATATTTTAAACAGGGCCCATATAGCCGCAGCTGTTAAGGCGTGGATATTCAGCATGACCATTCTAAGGGAACGTCCAGAAATTACGTCACGCAAAAATCGTCCATTTTCAACCCCCCTCCCCCCTATGTCACACTTTTTGTATGGGACCCCTGAAATTTTTGTATGGGTCGTCACACTTTGCTGAACCCCCCTCCCCCCTCAAAGCGTTACGTAATTTATGGACGTCCCCTAAGGGTGACGCGTTCAATTCCCGGTAGGTCCAGGAACTTTTCGTAAAGGAAAATCCTTGACTTCCTCAGTTAAAGAGTGTCTTCGTGCCTGCCACACGATATACACATACAAAATGGCCATTGATAAAGAAAACTCTTTGTTAATGACAGTTCCACAGTTACTGTGGAAGTGCTTATGAAACACTGCAGTGTCCCAGTGAGGACGTGTTACCAAAAAAAAAAAACCCAGATTAATCCACCTAGTGGTGATAGTGCCTTTCTCGTCGAATGTGTACTCATAAACTTTTCTTCGACGTTAGCCAAAATGTTCCTGAATCCTGAAAACACTTTACATTAGCAACAATTTTAACAAAGCCATCATCGATTTTCGAAACTTATTGATGATACAGGGGATGGCCAGAATGTTTGGGATAGGCAACTTTTTTTCTCCCACAAAAAAATTCAACATGCTGTAACTTTTCAGAGAGTGCATGAAAAAATCTCAAATTTTGACTGTTTATCAACCTATTATATGTGCATCATTGGTACAAATTTGGGCTCGATTGATTAATTTTTCGCGAAGTTGGAACTGTTTGGGTAAAACACTATTATTTAGACAACTAATTTTTGAACTGTCATATCTCGGAAACCAGTGAACCGAATTGAATGAATTTTATAACGTTTATCAACAATATATTGATACTTAATACGACGTTATAAAATGTAATATTTTCTCACGGCGAATTAAGTTATACCGGATTGAATTTTTTACCCATATAGAGGAAAATAAGTCAAATTTACAATACCACTCAAAAATTACTAAATGTGTTCTTCTTTCAATCTTAATAAGCTCTAATATATCTGATTAGAGATAACTTAAGAACAGAAGTGGAAAATCTTTGGATATCAATACTAAAATTTATTGACATTGATGTAAAAAAATTACATTTTTCCGAGAAAAATTCAAAAAGTGTCAATCCATGATAACTTTTCTCAAAGTTTAAAAAGTACCTATGTTTTAATAGTTTGTGAAACAGTTACATATTGTTAGTGTACGCTCAAAATTTCATTCAATTCGGTTCACTGATTTCCGAGATATGATACCTCAAAAATGAGTTGTTTGAAAAATAACGTTTTACCCGAACGGTTCTAACTTTGCGAAATATTAATCAATCAAGCCCAAATTTGTACCAATGATGCACATATAATAGGTTGACAAACAGTCAAAATTTGAGATTTTTTGATGCACTCTATGAAAAGTTATAGCATGCTGAACTTTTTTGTGAGAGAAAAAAAAGTTGCCTATCCCAAACATTTTGGCCATCCCCTGTACATATTCCGATGTTATGTTCAACAACAAAACAGAGCAGAAAAAGATCAGACCTGTCAGTTGACTGCTTGATCACCTAAACCCTAGTCGTGTATTGGGGTCATTGTGACCCCATTCCATCCACTACGGCAGCGGGGTGAGCGTCAGCTAATGCTTGAAGAAGGTTAACTTTATTCACAATCACAGATCTCTTTGTGATCTTCGCCAATGTTTATTTCAGCACACTTTAGGCTATATTTTATTATCATTGGTAACACGATTCATGTAAAATTTGACCTTCCTACGAGGAAAATGCAGAAAATGTAGATTTTCCATTCGAATTTCAATCGCAATGAGAAGAGTGAGGGCTCAACCAGCCGCACCCAAATTGTGAGCAGTAATTTTAGAAGCATAAGGAGATTGGAGATTGAAAAACTGTATAAGGTTGACGCGATTAAATTATATTTTTACATAAAACGTTGATCCATCCTGCTATACATTTACACCGCAGGAATCTGAAATGGTGTGATTTGAAGAGATCGCTTTGGTCACGATTTCGTTCTCTCGCATATATGAAGACTTTGATCATTTCTTCATTTATAATCTTTCCCAACGTTTACATGCTATCAAAAAAGCCACAATTTGATTTATCGCTTTGACATTTATTTTGTTAAGCTTTATAATTCCGCTATTTGATGTGCAGCTTGCATGGGTTTGGTTAAATTTTACATTTGACTACTTCCGGCGGGACACCTGGAACTGATTCCGGTGGTCTCAAATATGGTCTTAGACTATGTTTTTGTCAACTGTTCATCACGTGACCTAAAAAGCCGTAAATTGATGTGATTTGAAGCTATTTTCTTCCGAACCGTTCGGCAAATTTTTGAAAATGCCGTGATTTTATGTATCGCATGCATGGTTTTGGTTCACTTCTATCAAATCACACCCACAACCGATTCCGAATTACTGTGGCCTGAGACTATTTTCTTGTTGACCGTTCATCAGATTATCAAAAACGCCGCTATGGTTCAGTTCCTTTCTATATTTTACCACTTCCGACGCGTTACTCGTCTTGTCACCAGTTCTGGAACACTATTGGTTCTCCCAAATATGGTCTGAGATTATTTGTTGATTAACCGTTTATCTTGTTACTGAATAAGTCATATATATGTCGCATGTATTGGTTCTCTTTTACATTTGATCATTTCTGGCGGGACATCCGTAATCAGTTCCGTAACACACTGATAGGGCTTGCGTCTATTTTCTTGCAACTGTTCATCATGTTACCTAAAAAGCCGTGATTTGAGGTATCGCATGCATGGGTTTGGTGTCACTTCCGGCCCGGAATCGGTTGCGAAACACTACCGATAGTCTCTTAAATAGTCTGAGCCTATTTGCTTGCTAAAGTTTATTAGGTTATCAAAAAAGCCATGGGTTTGGTTCAATTTTATATTAAGCCGCTTTCGGAGGGAACTAGTTTCGGCACTACTGACAGTCCATAATGTGGTCTTAGCCTTCTTCCTCAATAACCGGTCATCGAGTTGTCGAAAAAGCCGTGATTTGATTTGCCGCATGCAAGAGTTTTGTCAACTTTTATATACGGCCACTTTCGGCGGAACACCCGGAACCGGTTCTGAAACACTACCGGTTCATATAAGGTAACATATGAGACTGTTTTCTTGCTAACTGCTCATCAGGTTATCGAAAATGCCGTAGTTTGATGTGCCGCATGCATGGGTTTGGATCACTTTTATATATACCACTTCCAGCGTGACATCCGGAACCGGTTCCGATACACTGCCGGTTCAGATTTGGTCTGAGTATTTTTTATGCCAACCTTTCATTGGGTTATCAAAAAAGTCGCGCTTTGATTTGGTCAAAAAAGTCGCATGCATTGATTTGGTTCACTTTTATATTTGGCCACTTCCTGCGGGACTCCCGGAACCGGTTCCGGATCACTACCGGTTCATATAAGGTCTGAGACTGTTTTCTTGCTGACTGTTCATCAGGTTATCCAAAATGCCGCAATTTGATGTGTCGCATGCATGGATTTGGTTCACTTTTATATTTGGCCACTTCCTGCGGGACTCCCGGAACCGGTTCCGGAACACTACCGGTTCATATAAGGTCTGAGACTGTTTTTTTGCTGACTGTTCATCAGGTTATCCAAAATGCCGTAATTTGATGTGTCGCATGCATGGATTTGGTTCACTTTTATATTTGGCCACTTCCGGCGGAACTCCCGGAACCGGTTCCGGAACACTACCGGTTCAGATATGGTCTGAGACTGTTTTCTTGCTGACTGTTCATCAGGTTATCCAAAATGCCGCAGTTTGATGTGTCGCATGTATGTGTTCGTTACATTTTTATGTATGGCCCCTTCCAAGGGTACTGGTCCGGAACACGTAAATGGCCATAACTCCGGAACGGCTGAACCGATCCGAACCATTTTCAATAGGAACCAATGGGACCAGATTCCGCGTCGAATGAACCGTCGGTCAATAAAATCGGTTGAGGTTTACTGCCAAAAAGTGATGTGAGTTTATTTGTACACACACATACACACACACACACACACACACACATACACACACACACACATACACACACACAGACATCACCTCAATTCGTCGAGCTGAGTTGATTGGTATATGTGACTTGATCCTCCGAGCCTTCTATCAAAAAGTCGTTTTTGGAGTGAACATATAGCCTTTCCAGTACACTTAGTGTACGAGAAAGGCAAAAAGAACCTATAATTGGGTTCCTAAAGGTATCTAAATCATTTCTGGGCATTTATCTGGATTTTCTCTTAACCCTACAGCGCGCGCGCCGTTGTAAAAAGTACAACACCACCAAAAAACCTCGCTTGTCGTATACAGCGCGTCCGCGATGCAGTTTCAGCTGCTTGATGGCGCACGTCCGGGTAGGTTAAGAGTAATTCTAAATCAAAAGTTTCATAATTTTTGGTGCAGTATTTAAAAACACGCGATTTTCTCCAAAAGCCCTTGAAAGTTCTTATCAAATGGAAACACTTTTCCGTGACTGCAAGTTGCTACAAAAAGTATCTCTAAGCAAAGTGCATGAAAGATTAAGCTTTTGAGAGTAATTGTACATATATATATATATATAAATTTCTATAGTTTCATAAATTTATCTATTATTTCACAATGATTATTCAAACGTCTGTTGATTATGATTATACTCTGAAAACAAATGCCTAATAATCATTTGCATCAGTTCGTTGCTATCATGGGAAAGAGAAGATAATGAATTCTGGAGATATTAGAGAGTTAAAACCAGTTTTAAAAACCAAGTGTCCTCGAAACAGTAGCTTTCCATATCTTAATGTTGGAGATATTAAGATTTATTGCTACAGTTGCTCCCAAGAGACTTAACTTTGTATAATCTGAATCTTGATATACTCGTCGATCTCGTGCAATCTCAAATAAAGTTGCTGCATGTTTTAGTAAATTTTTAACTGAACGCTAAGTTTTTAAACAAAAATATATGTACTATCTGAACAAGATATCATTTACGCTAGCATTTTGACATTTGAGCCAAATATCAAATTGAATGTTCGTATAATTTTCAATTTGTCGGAATTTTAGAAAAGTTCAGAAATCAGAAGTTTTCAATATTAGGCCTAAAACAATAAACATTAAAAATATAATAATACATAAGATTAAGAAAATAGAAGTAATTGTATGGTTCATTTTTTCGAAACTTTGATTCTGGGGGCCCACTTTATAGAGTTTGCCCCGGGCCCCCCGAGGCCTAAATCCGGCACTGCACATACTGTATACTGGGGTACACAACTATAACCCATTTTTTGCAGCTCTATGTATTGACTTTAGCGGTATAGTGTCTTAGAAGATTTTGTTCTGTATACCGAACTCTTTATATTGGGATTTTCAGTTTTGTGATTAATCCACCTAAAAGTGCGACAGAAATTCACTTTTTTCAAAATGAAGATAGAGTGTTGGTGTCTTCTGCAAAGTTGTAGACAAATGTATTGTTGGAAAGTTTGCCAAACAAACTATTACCTTATTTGCTTAATTATAAGAGATATGTGTCGTTTTTTGTGAACGACCCTTCAAAATAGTTTTTTCGTTATATCTTTTTGAGGGGATTTTTGGTAATTTTCGTGTGTACTACAAAGTTGTTCTTTGTTGTGAAATACACCTCCTTCTGCTTTTTTTATCATTGGAATAACGCTCCAGGTGGAACAGAGCCTGCATCTCAACGTAAAAAGATTTTCTTAATGAGTCCTTGGAGAAATCCCTGGTGGAATCATGGAACGAATATGGAATGCAGGAAATAAAAGATCTCCATTAGAATTTATTGAAGGAATTCCCCTTGCAATAACAACCACTAGCGTAAGCAGCCTTTTCTTTTTTTTCATTAATTCTATTTGATAAATATTAAGAAAAGCGGGATGAAGGAGAGGGCAAGTCCCTTGTCTTGTGTATTTACAACTGAGATTCCTACAAAGGTGCTGCTGTGAATCCTCCAGATATTTCTTTAAAATTTCTTGCTGTGATTCCTTCAGGGATTTCCAGTAGTATTTCAAGCAAAATTTCTAAAGAAAGAAATCTGGAAAAATCATTGGAAATATCTAAAGAAATCCTTGGAGAAATCACAGAATGGATTTGTATATGATAACGTGGACATACTTCTGGAGCAATCACATCAAGAATTTCAGCATTTCAGCAGGAATTCCTTGAGACGTTTGATTTCTTCATTTTTCCAAAAGTTTTTCTTGAAATTTTCGGCGGATTTCTCCAAGAGTTCCTTCAGGAATCCCTCTAGAAAATCTTTTAGGATACCTACCGTGATTTCTGCATTGATCCATTGTGTGTTGTTCTCAAAGTTCTGTGCCAAAGTTATCCTGAATCGGATACCGCGGCTCTCCGGCGGCAGTAAGAGGGTTCCGTGCCGAAAGATCTTGTGTTAACTATATTGTCACGCTCCGTATTTTACTGGAGCAGGTTAACGAATTCCAAGAGTCCTTCTTTTTGGTGTTCATTGAGTACAATAAAGCTTTCGATCGTCTGAGCCACGAAAATCTGTGGGGCGCCCTGAGACGCAAAGGAGTTTCGAATAAAATCATCAACCTCATGAAAGCGCAGTACGAGGCTTTTACATGCAGAGTCCTGCATAACGGAGCTTTGTCGGATCCCATCCGGGTAGTTTGGTACTATCACCGCTACTGTTTCTCATCGCAAACGACAAGATCATGATGCGGGCGATTGACCGTGAACCAAATCGTAGGCTAGTATGGCAGTCCATTGCAATGGAGCATACTATAGACCAACGACGCTCCAACATGCAGAATAAGCTCGACGAACAAATCGAACGCTCTTCTACGGCGGATCCACCATCAACGTCAGCAAGACCAAATCGTTAGCTATCAACACGAATCAAGACGGCTAGAACTGCTTTTCCGAATCTACGAAATATATGGAGATCCAATCAGATCAGTCAACGCATCAAAACTCGAATTTTTAATTCCAACGTGAAATCTATGTTGTTGTACGCCAGCGAAACGTGCTGCGTGTCAGCAGAGACCATACAAAAGCTACAGATTTTCATCAATCATCAATCCTTGGGAAAATCCCTAAAATGAACGAAGCAATTTGCGGAGGAATCCTAGGAGAAATCAATGGAAAAATTCCAGAAATTTCCAGGAGAACCCATCAGACATTTCTAGAGGAATTCCAAGAGGATTTTTCGAAAGATTTGGGAAGCCTGTCTCTGAAAACTCTTCCTGGGATTCCTCAAGGGAATCTCTTGTAATTTTTCCAGAAATTTCTGCTATGAATCCTTCAGAGAATTCGTAAAAGATAACTCTAGGTATGGTTTGGCTTGCAGTCCCTCAAATCAAAAGGAAACAGAGGTTATCTATTTTCCGACGTTTCTATTTGTGTGTCATTTACTTACTAGAGTTCTGTTTTTTGTCATTGTCTGTTTAATTTCTACATAAAATTGTCCTATTTTTGTTCGTCGCATCACTATTGTTTGAAAATTTAATTATGTTGAGTAATATAGTCAAAAATATACTAATCAAAAAACGAGAAAATTACCGTTGAAGTTCAAGTTCACTCACTGCTCCGGTAGACTGTTTGGTAACTGATCTGTGTTATGGTTTAGGTGGGGTCGGATGGGTGGTTGATGTTTCTGTTATTTTGTCCATTAGTGTTTTTTATCATGACTGTGTTAATTCTGTGTATTAGTCCAGAGAGCGTACTGCTAAGTCTATCTGTATCTGTCCGTTTGTTGATGGAATCGTTGTCGTTGCTTATGTGTCATCTCTAGAATCGGGAGAATGTTTCTCTTGTACGTCCGATCGACTATTCGTGTTGTCTCGTAGATGAACCTATGGTCGTGGTCGATGCAGTGGGCCAAGAGAGCTGTTTTTTCTCTGAGTGCTCTCACTGGTTCATCTGCATATGTACGGCCTGACTTTGATAGGATCTCCAGTTGGTTAAGATTGCTCCGATGGCCCGACAATCTCTTCTTCAGCAGGTTGCCGGTCATATCGATGTAGCGTTTGTCGCAGTTTCCGCACTGTATTCGATACACCACGTTATGGTGTTGATCCATGGGTATCGGGTCCTTAACACGTGTGTAGAGATCCCTTATCGTGTGCACGCTCCGTGGGCATATTATTACGGAGGAATAGTCGTGTCGTAGTATCTGGATGATTTTTGGTGTAAGTGACGGGATGTAGGGGAGAGATCGGTATATTTTAGCTTGAGGCGGTCCAATCAGGGATTGGCGGCATGCACCGTACGGGGCGAAAAAAGCGTGTGCTTCACACAATCGCAAGTGCTCGTCTCCCGTTTTGCCGAGAGACAAGAGACGTATGAGTGAGAGCGTTCATAATTGCGCGAGAGACAATCGCAGCACTAGCTCTACGGCGCAGGGAGTAATGCACGGTGCTGGGGCTTCGCTTGTCTCCAAACAGAAAAAATCAATTAATAAATTAATTGAAGAGTTTGTGTTTTCGGCAAAGTTGTTAAGCTTGTCAAGGGTTGACAAGTGATGGGTCGTTTGATTCGAAATTTTTCCAATCGTGCGTAGTATCAAGCCAAGTGCCAAGCACGGAGACAAGCACCGAGAGAGTGCATACGACAGAGCGTGAGAGACAGGAGAGCTCCAGCGCGCGGCAAAGTAAGCGAGCAACACACAACCGATTGCGCGTACTCGTCTCCTTCTAGTTTGTTGTGCTGTCTCGTAGCAGAGTGTGCGGCACGCAAAGAGTTTTGAGTCGCACCCTATCCCTGGGTCCAATTCATGTGTTCTTCGGTCGTGTGATCGTCGGCTGTAATGGTGTGCGTAGATGTTAAGTGTGTTCGGTTCAGAAAGCGATTGATGAGGTTTCGGGGGTAGTCGTTGATTTGCAGAATTTGAGCGATGACTTCTCGCTTTTTCTCTTTATCCCAGTTGGTGGATAATCGGTTTACCCGATCGATGACATTTTTGATGGTGTTGATTTTTTGGGTGAGAGGATGGAGAGATGAGAAATTCAACAAACGACCCGATGCGATGGCTTTCATATACCACTCGGTTCGAATGGTGCCATCTTCTTGCCGAACTAGAGTCATGTCTAAGTATGGGAGCCTACCGTCTGTTTCCACTTCAAATGTGAATTGGATACTCGGGTGGTATGAGTTGAAGATGTCTAGAACCTGCTGTAATCTATCAGCTGGTATGACAAGCATCAGATCATCCACGTATTTACGCAACACAGTGAAGACAATGTCAGTCTTACTGGTTACTGTATCAAGTAGGATAGAAATGTAAAGTTAAACTTATTGTATAAACCATTTTAGTGATCCCAAGAAGAAGGCAAAATACATTGCGCCGAAACGTCGGAAAATAGATAACCTCTGTTTCCTTTTGATTTGAGGGACTGCAAGCCAAACCATATTTGATAGAAAACTTTACAGTCGATAAATCAAGATAACTCTAGGAATTTCTTATTGTATTCCAGTCATTACTGCTGAGATTCCTTCAGGAACTCCTACTGATTTTTTTTTAGAATTCATGAGAAATTTCATGCATATTCAACATCCCCAATTATTACTGTTGAGAATCTTCCAGGAATTCCTGGATGATTTCCTGAAGGTAGGAAACTCAGAATCCTGGAGGATTCCAGTCTGAAATTTATAGAAGAACCCCAGCAGCAGTCCAGTAGCAATCCCAGCAGTAGTTCCAAAAATAATCTGAAGATGATTCCTAATAGGAGTGCTTAGTTTCTAAAGAAATCCATACTGGTATCGCTGGAGGAATCCCAGCAAGAATTTCTAGTGCAAATGCCAGAAGAGTTTTTGGAAGTATCCTTGCGAAAATTGCAGGAGCAATCTGAAGAATAAATTATAATGGAATCATTGGAGCTACAGGCGGAATTTATGAAGGAATTTCGAGAGCAAGGAGCAAAAATCTGGCTAAACAATCGGTTGTGAGTTCGAAAGCGCGGAATTTATTTCTTTACTTTACCTGTGTTCTGAAGTCGGATAATCAGTACAAAATAGTTGAAGTTTAGGATCATCTGGTGCACAATCTGCATTTCGTAATAAAACAGAGGATTTCGACCTGCAAGTTGCTGTAATGATCGAAAGAATTTCTCGGTTTCACTAAATTAGATTACGTATCCATTATTTTCAAAGTGATCTAAACTCATCACATACGAACGTGGATTCTCTTTAACGGCACTGGAAGGACTAGTTGGTTGTGAAATCACGACCACAGAGCGGAGAAGTTCGTGCAAATTGGTCGATCCAATATACCATTGTTAGTGCTATAGCTGAGTTACTGTTACTGTTGCTGCTGCTGGTGTTGTGCTGAGTGGGCTACCTAAGCTGTATCTTTTTCGAGCTTGTATTGCTGTGATCTCTGTTGAATTGGAAGTGGTATGTCAAGGCGTAACAAAAACAGAGGCCAATTGAGTGACTCTCCCGACGAACTTGAGAAATTACACGCTCAGCGTTACAAACAACCAAGGATGAACTCTAGTGAGAAAGGTGATGCTGTAAGTGAGAATGATTATATGAGAAATTCGCTGAACGACCTACGTAAGTTAATACGGAATGATATTCTCGAAGCAAGTGAAAGAACCAATTCGCGGATTGATGAAATGTCATTGCAAATTAAGCAGTCGGTTTCAAAATTGGAAGCTGAAATGGAAACTATCAAAACTTCACAACAGTTTATCTCAGATGAGTTTGAGGCAATGAAAATTACAATTTCTCATCAGAAAGACAATTTTGTTTCATTGAAGAATGTGTTGCAAATCAGAACGGACTGTAACACAACCCATCAGCATGTTGAAGAACTGAATTATGAATTAAATGTTCTGAAGCAAGCTAGCTTGGAAGGGCATTTGCTAATTTCAAATGTGATCAAAACGGCAGATGAAAATCTGGGAGACCTTTTAGCAAAAATGTTTTCGTCGTTGGATATCGTGTGCAGTCCTGAAGGGGTCTTGAGTATTGGTCGCCTGATGTCCTCGAATCAACACGGAATTCAACCCATTCTAGTTCGCTTCGCTTGTGTGTCACTGAAGGAAAAAGTTTTCAAAGCAGCACGTGAACGACCCATCTTCTGCGATGAAATTGGGCTTGGAGTCAAGCAACGCATCTATTTTAATCACCGTCTCACACCTGTTAATCAGCGTCTTCTGGGAGCTGCGCGTAGATACAAAAAGCAACACAATTTCAAGTTTGCGTGGTTCGCAAACGGAGAAATATTTTTACGGAAAGATGAGTCCTCAAGAGCTATGAAAATTACTGATGTTCGCGATCTAAATGGATTAAATTAATGAAATTGATAGCTTACCTTCTATTATTGTTAATATTTATAATTGTTATGGATTATTGTCCCAATCTGTTAAATGAACTAAATATTGAATATAAATTGAATGAAATTGATGTATCCGATTTGAATTTAAATATACTCTGTTTAAACACACGAAGCTGCAGAAATAAAATGGATGAATTGACGCAATTGATGTTGGATTTGAAAAAAACTATACATGTAATCGTATTCACTGAAACCTGGTTATACACTGATGAAATTTGTAACATCATAGATTACACAGCTTATCATTCTTGTCGAGAAAACCGTGGAGGAGGAGTATCCATATTTGTTCTGAATATTCTGAGAAGTCAATTGGTTCTGGAGCTGAATTATGATGTTAACAACTTTCTTGTAATCGAAATACTGGATTATAATATAAAAATAATGGGTGTCTATAACCCAGGGAGGAATGTCCTGATGTTTCTTGATAAATTTGAACAAATAATTTCACGTATCGATAAGCTAATCATATGTGGTGATTTCAACCTAAATCTTTTAGATAGCTCTAATGAGCTTGTAGAGAATTATCGGTGTAGGCTGGAAAGTTTGGGTTTTTTAATATTGAATAGTTTGAACCCGTTGCATGCAACTCGATTATCCAATACGATTTGTACCACAATTGATCATTTCATTACCAACTATTTTGATAAAAAAATGTGTTTGATAACTAAAGACACTGAACGACACATTTCAGACCACAAAACTCTGATTTTGTCAATAGACTTTTGTGTTAGAAAACCTGAAAAACAGGTAACGAGATATTGTATAAGGTACGAAAGATTTCTCAATAATACATTAGGTCAATCGATCAACGAATGCTCTAGTTTTAGAAATCTTACACAAAAACTCACAAAGATTATTGAGGAAAACAAAGATGCATTTGCTTACAAAAAAACATACAGAATTCGAAAACCATATATAAGTCGTGAGTTAATGTTACAGATAGAGCATAAAAATCAATTGTACAAAAGATATAAAGATGCCCCTACAAATACGCCATTAAAGTATGATTTGTTTATAAAATACACATATGAAAGAAACAGAGTTAGAAACAAAACAAAGTTGGCAAAGGAAAACTACTACAAATCGGAGATAGCGAGCCATAAAGGTAACGGAAGAAAAACTTGGGAACTATTGAAGGAACTAGTGTTTCAACAAAGCAAAACGGTTCTGCATCAAAACATAGCTGTAGAGCAAGATGGAGTAATATTGGATAACGATAAGCAAGTATCTGATTGTTTTAATAATTATTTTGTAAATGTTGGCAACAGTTGCTTACACCAGCTGACTTCAGATGAATTCCGTTCTTTTATGCCCCCAGAGGTTCAGACTACATTTCATTTCGTTCATATTAGAGAGGATAATGTCATAAAAATAATCGGCAACTTAAATTCTAGCGCTGCTAGTGGACTAGATACAATTTCTGTTAGATTCGTACAAAAGTGTAAAGAGTATTTAAATGTAAAAATTACTGAACTTGTGAATGAAATGATTGACTCTTGTGTGTTTGATGATGTTTTAAAAATTGCAAAAGTTGTTCCTGTATATAAAACAGGAAATAAATGTGAAAAAACAAATTACCGCCCAATATCAGTTTTACCTGTGTTGTCTAAAATTTGTGAAAAGGTTCTAACCCAGCAGCTCTCCGATTACTTTTTTCGGAACAATCTTATTCACGAAAATCAATTTGGTTTTGTGCCTAAATCAAACACTGAGTCAGCCACTCTTGAGCTTGTAAATTTTGTGGTAAAGGGCCTGGATGATGGTCAATATGTGGCTTGTATATTCATAGATCTCAAAAAGGCATTTGACTGCATTCCCCATGAAATCTTATTAGGTAAACTAAAATATTATGGTTTAAGTGAATCATCTGTTGAGCTTGTCACATCGTACCTTTCTAATCGGAAACAAATATGTTGCGTGAATGGAGTATTGAGCGATGCAAGAAATATATATAATGGGGTACCTCAAGGTTCCATTATTGGACCATTACTTTTTAATATATTTATCAATGACTTGTTGAAGTTACCACTGAGAGGATTTCTGCAATGTTATGCTGATGACGCAGTCAGTAAGTATAGAGCACAAAGTTTGCCTTAAATTCAAGAAATGATGCAAAACGATTTGGAGATAATGCAGCAGTGGTTCTCGGCAAACAAAATGTCCATAAACACTAAAAAGACTAATATCATGCTATTTACAACAACCCATAGTTCTCCAAGTATAACTCTCACCATAAATAATGAGCCATTAAAACAAGTGCAAGAAACAAACTATCTTGGAATTGTTATTGATAGTCGCCTCAAATGGAACAGCCATATTAATAAAGTTAGAAAAAAAAAATCTTCCATACGTGTTTGCCATCAAAAGAGTTCGTAAATGTCTAGGAATGCAAAGTTGTTGGCAAATATACAATTCCTATATCCTCCCTCATTTAACATATTTACTTTGCATTTGGGGCTCAGCTGCTAGCACACAACTAAACGCGTTCTCCAAAATAAAGCCGTCAAGTCCATCAGAGGACTACCTCCATTATATCCAACAAATGCACTATATTGCCATAAATACTTATCCTTGGGTGATCTATACAGATTTAGTTTGATGTACACAATATATAAAATAAAATATGGAATTATCAAAAGCAACATTGAAATAACGTCAGCAACCAATATTCATTCACATGGAACCAGAAATAGACACAGATTTTATACCACCAGACCTCGTACTGAATTGGCATCGAGACACATTTTATATACAGGAATTGTGAATTTTAACTTGTTACCAAACAACATCAAACACGAAACAATTGTTATGAATTTTAAACGAAAATTAAAAATATTTATTTTTGAGAATTAGTTGTAGATTTAAGTTAAGTTAAGTTGTTTTAGTTTGATAAGAGATTCTTGCACTACTAATTAAACCTCTAAGCAAAGTAGCTGCGCACAGTTTGTACAAACTTTTCGGCTATGTATTTAAATAAAGAAAAAAAAAAAATTTCTGAAAGTATCTATAGAGAAATCACTGGAAGAACTATTGCAGGATTTATAAGAAAAATCCATGGCGGAATTCATGAAAAAAATATTTGGAGAAATCACGGCAAATCACAGGATGAATTCCTGGAGGAACTTCAAGTGGACTCCCTGGAAGAATCCTGGATGGTATCAGTAGCAATTCCTAGAGGAGCCCAACAGGCATTCCGGAGACAATCCAAGAGAAATTTATGAAAACATTATCTTTTGCATTCTTCAACAAATGTCTGTTGGGATTATTTTAAATATTCTTATTGGGATGGCTTCAAAGGTTTCTGCAATAGTTCCTTAACATATCCTTACAAGGATTCCTCTAGAGATTTATCTAAGGGGTCCTATATAAAATCTATGCTATGTCTCCAGAGCTTTCTTCAAGAATTCCTTCAGGACTATGTCTTAGAATAGCAACAGATATTACTACTAAGACTTCACCAGAAAACACTGCTGGGGTTTCTCAAGCATTTTCAGCTGAATGAACTCCAGGATGATCTGCAGCGAGAGATACCTGAGTAATCCCAGCAAAAGTTCCTGATGGTTTCTACCAGAAATTTATAAATAAATCCCTGCAATATTCCTGAAGTAATACCAGTAAGAATTTCCAAAAGAATGTCAAGGTGATTTCCAATAGGAATTACTGGGAACATTCTAAGAACATTTTTGTAGTAATCCTCGTAGAAATCCTTGAAGGAATCACAGCAGTAAATTTCGAAGGAATCTCAGCTGTAAATACTAGCTTTGGCATGCTTCTCACTCTCCTAAATAAGCACAAGACAGAGACAGATGGGAGAGGGGGATTAGCCCTCTCATTCTTCATCCCGCTTTTCTTATTATTTATCAAAAAGAATTAATGAAAAAAGAAAAGGCTGCCTACGCTAGTGGTTATTATTGCAAGGGGAATTCCTTCAATAAATTCTGGAGGAGACCTATTATCATTCCAGGTATTTCTATAATATTCGTTCCATGATTCCACCAGGGATTTCTCCAAGGACTCATTAAGAAAATCTTTTTACGTTGAAATGTAGGCTCAGTTCCACCTGGAGCATTATTCCAATAATAAATAAGCAGAAGGAGGTGTATTTTACAAGAAAGAACAACTTTGTAGAACACACGAAAATTACCAAAAATCCCCAGAAAAAGATATAACGAAAAAACTATTTTGAGGGGTCGTTCACAAAAAACGACACATATCTCTTATAATTAAGCAAATAAGGTAATAGTTTGTTTGGCAAACTTTCCAACAATACATTTGTCTACAACTTTGTAGAAGACACCAACACTCTATCTTCATTTTTGAAAAAAGTGAATTTCTGTTGCACTTTTAGGTGGATTAATCACAAAAGTGAAAATCCCAATATAAAGAGTTCGGTATACAGAACAAAATCTTCTAAGACACTATACCGCTAAAGTCAATACATAGAGCTGCAAAAAATGGGTTATAGTTGTGTACCCCAGTATACAGTATGTGGTAGGTTCCTCCGGAGATTATGTCCGGTGGCCACATCCGGTAGTTCCTAAACGGTCAAAAACTGTGTGGAAACAATGTTTGGTTGCAGAGGTATAAGTTTTAGTGAAAATACTCTGTGTACCGAAAAACAGCCCTTTTTATACGAATCTGACCCAGTGACCCACCGGAATAACTCCGGCAATAGGGACCATTTCGACGTTCTCTGTCCACTTTTACAAACTAGAAATATGTACGAGTGTACTGTCAAAAAAATATTCAAATCCGTTGTGTATTCGCTGATCGGCGACATTTTTAGTTCATATGCGCTGATTCAGGCCGATACGGGTTAACAACATCTTCATAAACCCGCTCTTATTTAGCCTCAAGTGAGACTAAGGAAGGGCAGCTGATTGTCTCGGAGAAACACAAGGCCCACTGCACCATTGTTCCGGTAAGCGCAGTAAGGGCAACATACTGTGGAGGGCGCCCTGGTACTCCACAGGCTCCGTTTACAGTTAGGTTTTTATTAGACCCCCCAGGCCATTTATTCCTAGGCACGGTAAGCATATTGCAGCATCACGCCATGAGTTAGGGATCACATGTTGGTGGACTCTTACCACCGCAACTTACCACCGTGCGTAGTGTTATTCTAAGAAAATTGAGACTGACCCTACACAGCTATCTAGAAAAGAAGTGAATACCTGATCATCTATACAGGGGCTCGAACAGCCGAGTCGGGAGTGGGATTCCATCCCAGGTCTTCGGCGTGATAATCACGGACTTCAAGCGTCACACTAGATCCACTCTACTGCAATAATTTGTATACATAACATACCTAACTACTGAGGATAGGTAATCCGTTATCCATAGCACTAAGTTACATCAAGAACATTTTGTAATATCATTCCCTGCATACATCTCTACATGCACGCAGCTCTTCCTAGCTGGGAGCAAAATCAAAATAGAGGAAAACGAAAATTATCATCGAGTTGCTGCATCGTCTGGTGAGGGAGGTCACAGCCGCCGGTCGGTTCGCGGCGGGGTCGTCGGAAGAGTGCTGCAGGTGGTGCGGCAGATAACGATGACGACGACCGACGATTTTACAACAGAATCCTCCACTTAGTGCTTTCGTAAATGATATAGAGTGGTTGGTTGGTTGGTGATGCTCCGCTCGCTGCGGTTGATATGTAGAGGTAGAACTGCTAACAGCTTCCGTTGTTCCGGATGGAGATATTCCCTAAGCTTGGGATGGCAACAACTTAGTGTGGTTCAGAAGTTCACCGCGACAAGTTAGATTCGCTGTTTGGTCCTTGGATTCTAGGGCCTCGCCGCCGTGGTTCCGTTCTACATGTGCTGCATAGATCCGACAGCAGGTAATCCGATTATATCGATTGAATCGTTACGAGTTGAAGTGCACCCTATTCGAATGGTAGATTAGCTGATGGCAAACAAGTGTATACACGTGTTCTTTGATTGCTTGATTCACGGAAGTGCTATTGTGAATGAAAATAGCTCTTTTCGAGAGTGATGGGATTGATTTTTGAACTGTAACGTTTTTGATCATAGAGACACGAGTATTCCATTCCAGGAAGTAGTATATCGCTTCAATGAACGTGCCAACAAAAGTTCGGTTTTCTAGTCATTAAAAACTTCAATCATTGAAGTCACATCGGTTTTGATCAATAAATAGATTACCATGACCGATAGCAAGAAAGCCATAATGAAGAATGCCCATTTCCGCGTCCCTATGCCGTCTGGCCACAGGCGTGCTTCGAACTTTCTCGGTACCAGCTTCGATGAAACGAATTTGCGTGTCGTAAGTGAAGTGGAAGCGGGAAAAATAGATTCGGCCAATTCGCGAAAATCTCCCAAATTTGCACGTGCTCAAAGCTTCGGTGATAAATTGCTAGCGGCTTCGTCACCCAAATTTGCCAAATCCAAGAAAATCTTCCACGCCGGTGGTGGTTCGCGTGATCCGGCTCCGGCTGCGGCTCCTCCGATTGGTAGTGGGCCTGGTAGCGGCGATTTCAAAGCCACGCGAAGATGTTCATCCTTGTCGACGGCGACAGCGATGAGTGAAATTCCGTTTGATGCGTCCATAAATCTGGTGGCATACTGTGACGAGATGCAGGAGCTGAAACGGCACCAGAGGTCCCGGTTGAGAACTCGCAGCATCAGCGTCTGTGTCGAGAAATGGAACGAGTTGGGATACATGAAAAGGTAAGCGGCACGGTGGTGATGGGGTGTGGGAAAATTAGATTTGTTTGTTTAGGTCTACAATCTGGACGCGTCAGCAATCCGTCTGCCAGCGGAATGACTAGCGGGATTTCACTTGGGGTGGATTACGTGAGAATGGTACCTCGTTAGTTACTAATTACTGTAGCTATTAGCAGCTGTACGTAAATAAATACACGGAAAGTTTCAGGGTGATAAATGGGGTGGTTCATTTTAACAGTGGTATTTGTATTGAAGACTTGAGTTTCGAAATTGTAAGCAGCAGTTTGGCTCTGTTTGGTTTGGTTTCCGTTAATCAAGTTTCCTATCATTAACTTTGTGAGATTTAATGATTACTCTCAGCTCGAGCTGATCTTTCACAAACACTGCACAAATTACGGTCTGATCCTCCTTGTGGGCGTTTTTAGGGTTAAACTTTTTTTAACAGGCGCTAGATTATTTTGCGGTCTTGGACAAAGTTGTTTGGCATATAGTAACCTACAACAGTACCCGTGTAGCTGCCGGCTTAGAATAGCACTACGGACCACCTGTTCCTGGGGTAAAAGTTCCCCAAACAGGTAACCTCAATCCAAGGTGTCAGGCGACCCGTGATGAGGGATGAACGATCTTTAACGGAGCCCGTAGCGTGGGTAGATCACCTTTTTGGGTTGCGTTGCGGAGCAAGATCTACTAAACCGAACCCTAGTCCTAACTGCTTCCAACTAGTGGAACAGCATAACTTAGTAATCAAAGGAAAACACTTTGGTCCTTATTACATTTCACACCTTGTTGAAAGTTATGGGTCTCGGTTTTAGGTGTGGCCGATATACATCTTGAAACAAGGACAAATGGATTAGTATTCCTAATCTTTTATTCGGTGTTCACTAGTTTGAAACAGTAAGGACTAGGGTTCCGATGCATGGTCAATATCGGTATCATTTCTTGACTTTATCGTTAGGGATCCAATTTTGACTGAAAAAGGAGCGTGTTCAAAGCGGAACCTATCAATCACAATCCTCTCTTATAACTTCTCAATGGCGATAAAGTTATACGACATGCACTATATAAAGGACACGGGATATACCACAATAGATCAAATTTTGGTCGCAGTGGTTTATGTTCCGAACAGGGAAAAAAACAACAAACACAGAAGAGATGCCAAGGGAGGGGTTTTTCCCAATTTCGGCAAATGGTGGAGGGGCGCATAGTGTATGGAGCGTCGGTAATGGGGGGGGGGGTGGTGGTTTGGTGATGGGGTTGCGTATTCGTTCAGGACAATCTGTTTGCTGCATCTTTCTTCTCTCGCTTCAGCAAACAGAAGTAAATACGAATGGAATGAGGCGAATACACGGACCCTAGTTTGATACAGAACATATTGGAATATATTATACTTACAATTGATATGGAATGGGTCAAAACTGCACAATTCCACTGCATATTCATTGCTCAATAACTTTTGCTTCTTAGCATGAATAAGTCCTTTGATCACTGGAATCAGATCTTTGGTAATTCATGTACTAATGATGATACAATATTTGAAGTTCGTCAATTTTCCTTTTTTTTTCCTTCGAGGTGGTGAGAATAGGTCCAAGGAATTGAATTTGTTCCGCATTGGCAACAAAGCAAGTCTGGTCAAATTTGATACTACTTACCAATAATATATTATATGATATGAGTTTGAGATTCTAAAAAGTATCAATCCACCTAAAAGTGTGATGTTTCATCGAGACTTAAAAGTGGCATTTTAAAAAGGTTTTTTTTCGAGCTTTCTTCGATGATTTATCAAAAATTAACTAAGTGCTCTAGAAGTCTAATTTTTCGATAGAAACTGCTGGCAGCTACGAGGATGACACCATCAAATTTCTATCAATTTCGATTCAATATTCAAAATATTTGATGAGATACTTCAGACAATGTTTTGACCCAATCTCGCCTCTTTGACCCATTGTCACTCCCAACGACGGCATTTAAAATTTATTTAGAACTCTGTTTGATTTGCTTTTCAGATAAAAACATTATTTTATATTTATATTCACGATAATAATAGTTATTTATGTAATGAGTTGCAAAAAGTTGATTTTTTCAGCACGAGTCGTACATTTATCCAACGAGGCTTGCCGAGTTGGATAAATACGATGAGTGCTGAAAAAATCGAGTTTTGCAACGAGTTCCATACAAAATTTTATGCAATGATTTTTTCATAATGCAACCCATTTGAGTTGCATAATATTCATAATGCAACTCAAATGAGTTGCATTATGAACATTATACAACTATTTTTCATTATGCAACTCATTTCAGTTGCATAATGAACCAGTTCGGAAAAATTGGCCATTATTATAATAAAATGAGTTATATAAAATTTAAATAATGATACTGAATTGCATAAAATAAATAATAAAATTCAGTTGTCCAGTAAGTCAATCATCGACACAAATCTTATTATTATTATTTACCATACTTTCGAATTCCAATTTCGAATAATACATTGTAATAAACTCATATCCGCTACAGATACTTTGTTAAGCTTTGCTAGAGTGACTCCATATTAGTCCGTCCCTTATTTTGCAAAAAAAGTCCGTATTTCAAGGCTATGTGGACTTTAAAGGAGCCTAATATTCTCAAAAAAGGGCTCAAATAGTTATTTATGTGACGAGTTACAAAAAGTTAATTTTTTCAGCACGAGTCGGACATTTATCCAACGAGGCTTGCCGAGGTGAATAAATACGAAGAGTGCTGAAATAATCGAGTTTTGCAACGAGTTCCATACAAAATTTTATGCAATGATTTTTTCATAATGTATCTCATTTGAGTTGCATAATGTTCATAATGCAACTCAAATGAGTTGCATTATGAACATTATCCAACTATTTTTCATTATGCGACTCATTTCAGTTGCATTATGAACCGGTACGGAAAATTTGGTCATTATGATACTGAAATGAGTAGTATAAAATATAAATTATGGCACTGAATTGCATAAACGATTTTTTTGTTGAACAAGTACAATAGACGTTTGGTCGGTGCAAACAGTTTAACTGCAATGCTTTTTAACGGTCCGGTAAATGCAACAAATTAACAGTTATCGCACCGCCAAACGTCAAAATGGTGCGCCAGATTAACCCAAATGAACAGTCGAATGTTGAATTCATGCATTTTTCGTAATTGATGGGTTATTGACGTCTGTCAGGCGTTGCAGTTATCAAATTTGTGGAGCTTCGTAGTTTTGTGGAGCCTCGTAGCCGTGTGGTTAGGGTCACCAAGCTTCTAATCGCACCATGCTATGGAGTGAGGGTTCGATTCCCGCTCCGGACGATGGAACTTTTCGTGAGAATAGTTTCTTCTTCGTATCCACTGGTGCATGCTCCGTGTGTCCCTTGTCTAGTGTTAAGTTCCATTCAGTCTGTACAGCCTCTGGCTGAAGACGGTGTCCGCGTCTTTTTTTTTTATAAAAAAAATTGTTTGCTAAGTGAAACGCAGAGTTTGGAATTTCATCGCGAGTCACTGAGTGGTCTATACTCAGCATGTGCTACACTTGATGAGTATGACACATCGTGAAGCGACGTGTTCGGGAATGCTTTCCGAAATGTGCTATTCATTCTCTTGCCCGGTTCAATACGAGAGCGCAATCAAGAGAGAAGATGATCGGTGACGCTAATGAAAAAGATACATTCGGCAAGAATATTTTATTGTCATAACTCTTGATTATTATGGCAACACCGTCAGCAACATCATAAATACAATTAAATAAATAGTATGTTACAATTTAAAAACGAAAATGCGATAAATAATGATGAAAATAATGTACAGGGGATAGACAAAATGATATGACATATAGCTGTAACTTTTCGAAAAGTGCATCAAATATTCTCAAATTTCCACTGTAAGTTGATCAACTGTTTGTGTATCAGTGGATAAAATTTGGAAAAGATTTAACTATTCTGCACTAAAAAAAGGTAGAACTATCCGATAGCCAACTTTGAGCTGTTATATCTCCGGATTCAATGAACCGAATGCAATGAAATTTTGACCATAAAGAGCTTTGAAAAACTTTCGACTTAACTTAAAATTTTTAACACGGAAGAAAAATATAACGATTAGATTATTTTTCTAATAAACACCAAATTTTCTTAAATTTTAACATCGTTTCAAAATTCAAGATGCTAATTATAGTTCATTCAAATTCCCTCTAATAGTCTTGAATACAGATATCTTTTGAATGAAAGTAACAACATAGGCGGCAATTCAATGAAAAAGTAATGGGATGCATATTAAAAATAGACCAATTTGCTAAAAAATCATAAAATTAATAAAATCGCTATAGCTTTTTCTCTTGTTAATAATTTCAAGTTAAGTCGAACGTTTCTAGAACGTATTATATAAGTCATAAATGCACAAAATTTCATTGCATTCGGTTCATTGAATCCGGAGATATAACAACTCAAAGTTGGCTATCGGATAATTCTACCTTTTTCTAAAATGCTTAAAACTTGGTGCAGAACAGCCCGATCTTTTCCAAATTTTGTCCACCAATAAATAACTAGTTGATCAACTTACAGTGAAAATTTGAGAATATTCGATGCACTTCTCAAAAAGTTACAGCTAATTGGATCATTTGTCTATCCCCTGTATTTCGTCGCGATGGTTATATGGTTACGCTGTAAATTGAAACGAATTGTCGGTAGAGTAAGTACAATCTCTTTCACTTGGCATGGAACATTCCTATCCTTTCTATGGTACACCTAAACCTCGTTTTACGTCCACTATTGGCTTAGTCAAATAAAATTCTACTGCCAAAATGATAATTAAAATAGACATTTTTATATTTTTGTACACTTCTCCTAATCACGGAGATGTTTTAAAAAATATAAAAATGTTGAGTTTGCTCATTGTCTTGGCGGTAGAATTATTTGTCGCTAAGCCATGCATGAACGTAAAAAAAGGACGAGGTGTACACCTTTCGCATTAAATTCCCTCTTGGCCCATTTGTTTGATTCTACCCTTGGTTTTCCCTACACCGAACGCTTGATTATTGATTGATAAATTTGTTGGATTTTACTTTTCGCCCACCGTAGCGGAAAAGACAAGCAGACGTCTGACTTTACTCACTTCTTATCGTTTTCCCTTTTTAACGGTTGAATATTCGGCAATTCGTAAATCGCTCAGTGATTGGGCAATCATGTTTTCGTGACGATGATGTTGATTACAATTTGTTTCAAGTGATACGTCTGTTTGTCTGTGGTAGAGGTGTCCCAGACATTGTGTGTGGGAATGTGGTAGCAGCACAACTGCCCTGGAAATTGTGGATCGCTTTTATAATCTCCTGGGTATAATATGCATTCGAGGAGGTGATGGAGATTTATCACTGTTTCGGAATATTTTTGCAGGTAGCCCCACAGCCAGTCGAGTGTTTGTTTGAAATTTTCGATACTGTCGCGAAGGGTATTTAATGGTAGTATACTCAATTCATTCACAAGGTGCCAGTGCTGTTCAATGGAAACGATTTAATATAATATGAATAACGATTGAAATTATGTTGCTACAAGTTTATCCGTATTTCAGAATAACGGTTAAATTTTATTTCTTACTAAATATTTTAAGCAAAACTAATGGTTTTCAATGCGCTTCAACTCAACTTGATTGCATATTTCGATCCAGTAAATAAAAGAACGAATCGCAATTCAAATATCTTGTGTCAGTGGAGCTAACTATCCTTTGTTCGAAAATCGATTATTGCTAACTAGCGTACTAATGGATCAATTACCAAACATTGCTTCCCATTATCCCCATACAAACCATTATCATTCACAGAAGCAGGGTTGAGCTGATAATTGAATTATATGCGAGATGACTAAAGTCTATTGTCAGTACCTACTTTTCTCAGAACTGTAGTTGTGAGCTGTTGTAGTTAGACAATATTTTACTTAGTATTGTCAATCCTGAGCAGCCAGGCCTGTAAAGGTGATGTAAACGACCGAATTGGAAGATCCCCATCCAGGGCGATTGTCCGCCATCGCCTTGAACTGTGATCAGGTCAAATTTCTGTCAACTTCCTCAATTTCTCTGTCTCTGCTGCAATGCCCTGCTGGGTTCTAACGCTTGCTTGAAGATTTCGTTCCCGTAGCTGCGTAGAGTGTGGCCGATCTACCTCCACTTTCGCTTCAGAATTTGTGTCGCTATCGGCTTTTGATGACATCAACGGTTAACCTACTTCGTGCATTAGCTTGCGTTCACCTGACCTCGCTGACCTAGTGCACGTTTAGCGGTCATAATGATCTCAATAATGCACGAATCGGGTAAAGTTCCACGTTGGAGATCCAATTGTGAGGCAATCATGCACGAATTATATACCACAGGCATCTATTGATGAAGAACTACAGCCGTTGAGTGTTCTCCACTGATATACACCAGGTTTTACTGGCGTTTCACAGCAACACAGATTTTACGTTCAAGCTGAAAATTCGGGTTTTGGTGCGTCGACTTATCTGATTGTTATTCCATACATTTCTTAAATTACAAAATCAGCTCTTGCCTTCTTGATCCGTGATTTTCAGTGATGCTATCATGAGAAACCCATGTCACTTTGTACACTAGACGATGTCATTGTTGCCACAAAAGTCTGCAAACAGCTCTCCATTCTCACTTATTTTACCACGGCGTCTCATGACTTGCTCATAGTCTAAGTTGTCGGAACAAAACTTCGCGTTGAAGTCTTCCATGAGGATCTTGATATCACTTTTCGGAATGTTATTCACGACAGTATTCAGTTGGCTGTAAAAGTTCTTTTTGTCTTGCAATTCTGCAGCATCGGTTGGCGCATAACATTGGATCATGGTTAGGTTTCGAACCCGTGTTCTGAATCTGGTTACACTTATCCACTTGTTAATAGGTTCCATCTTCATGAGCGCAGCGCGGGCGTAAGCGCTGAGCAGGACACCAACTGCTCGATGACAAGTTCGCCTCGTAGCAGAATGCAGCAGAACTTGACCCGTCGCCAGTCTGTGTTCTGCAAAGCTCGGCCAACGGACTTCGCTCAGTCCCATGTCTTATTGGCTTGTTGTGCTAGTTTACCCTGCTGGGCTAAAGTTATTACATTTTAAACTACAATTCTTGTCCGTTGCTAGGTGCATAAAGTTGTTGCAGTTGAACCAGTTCGTAATCCTTCATTTTCGGTATCTATAACGGTTTCTGGGTTTCGAGAACAGTAGGTTGTTGGACCAAAGTCCCCTATCCACCGTGGTGGGGCTGCTATCTTAGGTATGGCTTCCGATGAAGGAGCATTTCATACTCAGTCGCTGGATGCTAGAACAGACGCTGTTTGAACCAGTCTTGTTAGCGATCACAGTCTTTGACACCTTTTCGTCGATATTCGGCTGCCTTTGTCTCCAACATTCGCAACACAAGCGATCAAACTAGTGTACGGAGCAAAAATGTCGAATGAATGCGCTTGACCATGATTGCGTCTTCGGGAGATTGTTCGGTTTTTGTTATTCCTGTCTTTCCCATAAATAGAGCTGTTTTGGATAAATGTATGTGTCGTAATCGATTTATCACACACGAATAAACTAATATTATACCAATCTTAATCAAAATTGGCTGAAAACTTGCAAAAAGCTGGAATTAGACAAATCAAGCATAACTTTTCAATCCGACGTAACTCGAGAATGTAAACAAATCCGGGTTAACTGCTGCATGCATGATTCATAAAGCAAATTGAAGAATCCACATCACTGTTTGATGATTTATTGCTTAATTTGTTTAACTAAGCATATTATTCGAAACGACGTATCTAACTATTTTGATGTTTACAACTTTACTGATAGATACACCGTTTTGATATATGAGAAAACCAAACGACGTATCTAGCCAAAATCAAAAGTAACAGATACACCAAACTGGCACCATACAAAAGCGACGTATCTGGCATGACGTATCTCTAACCAACCCGGTGTATGTGTATTTTTATCAAAATTCATTGTGAAAATGATATGGAATGAGTAGGTTTTGTTTCTTTCCTAGTACGTGCTATATCCCTGGTGATGTTAAGCACGAAAAAACTTATGAAAAGTATTTTTATAAAAAACTATTTTAGTGAAATGGTCGTCAACATTGACCATGAATTTACTCAGCTCAGTGAAAAAGTTAGATACGTCGATTTGAAAAATTATGCTTGAAATGTCATCGTGTCAGACGACGATGATTTGATCCACTTTTTTGTTTATTGATCTTCGTTCTGCCGCTCGTGTTGTGTGTAAGAGGTAGCGGTCGCGCTCGAATGAAACAAAGCAAGCTGACACCCGACCGCGGCAACAAAACGAAGGTAGTGAAAAGTGTCGAATGTTTACAAGCCTGGTTTGAACCGCACCTCCTTGGTGAACAGACGCTCGAGACGTACCTCCTCAATCTAGCTGGTCAGGAGAACAACAGTGCCCAGGCTGCACTACCAGCTAATCATACAACGCTTAGCTGGCGGTCTTTGTCATCGATAGCCCCGTGGAAGCATGAGGTAGAAACTCAACGTGCGCAGCCCAAGAAAGATTTTTTTTTTAAATTTATTTACGGTTCTACAATCAGCACGTGATCATAGGGAATCGCGCCACTTGGGCGGTGGCTTCTATATTCGTCTGTTTTCCACTATAACTCAGTCAAATTTGATCCAATTGACACAACTTTTGGAATGTGGTGAGATAGGTATAGCATCTAACCGTGTACAACATTTCAAGTCAATCGGTTCAAAATTGACTGAGTTATAGTGGAAAACAGACGAATATAGAAGCCACCGCCCAAGTGGCACGATACCCTACATGAAAGATATTGGTCGTTGATAGAAGTTCAAAACTTGCATCTTAATTTGTAAACTAGTATAATTATTTAATCAATCAACTAAATGAACTATGTATCCACAAATTACTCACAGTCACCATTTCTATCTATGCATTACGATTAACAGGTGCGAAATTGTATCAATTATAAAAAAAAAAACAACATAAAAGTAAACTTTTGTACTGTGACGTGACATAAACAACAAGAATGTACCATACAGTGAACATTATTCTGTTCACGCCTGATTGCATCGTACACCATCTATTGCCATAACGGCAAACTGGCAAAAGGTGGAGTGGAACCAGAAAACCAATAGCGTCAATGTATGTTTGTACCTAGTGGCAAGCGATACGACAACACAGGACAAACCGGTTGCGAAGAGTAAACACTGTGTCCTGTCCAGTGCTGGTGGTAAGCCCATTTCTAGTGCAGCTGGCCTGGCGAGTGTCTACCGCCCTACTAAATTAGATTTCCGGTGGTGAATCAGGTCAATGGTTTCTCTTCTTTTCTCGAGTTAGCTTCGTCCTGTGCTAGCGGACTGGTGGGGCACAAATTGCGCAATGTGTTTCCAATATGGTGATAATGGACTGTGTTCAGGGATAAAAGGGCTTATGCTATAGCTAACAAAGAGAAACTTATTTCCATTTCCATAGGTACTTTACTAAGGTTAATTTAGAATCAGTATTGCACACAATATATTGCATGCAACAGCCTGTCGTTTTACAGCATAGTCGAGGACGTTGAAAAAGCAGAGCAAGTTTTAGTGAAATATTATGCCTTAATGATTTATTTAGTTGCTGTCAAATATCTAAAATTATTATTTCACAAGTATAAGGTACCCCGGGGCAAGTGAGACCTACAGGTATAACTTTTTTTATTTTTTATTTTTAAGGCAAACATTCTTCATAGAAAACATAGGTATCACACCAACGGATACTTTGAATTCAAAAATTGTTATTGTTCTCACCATAAAGAGACCATATATGTTAATGTTGTTCATATGTAATTTTCAATTCACTAAGTGAGATTAACGTACTCTACTACATTCGTCGTTTAAAAATAGAATAATAAATAAAGTAAAACTTTTTCAGTTTCAGGATAATATTTGGAGTGCTTGCGAATTATTTTAAGCGAAAAAGCTGTAATTTATTTTCATTTATTACCTTTTGTTAACTGCTCTCACTTAACCCAGTGCATTTCAGCATCTGGGGCAAGTGAGACCTATGAGCGTAAACAAACACAATTTCAAAGTTTGATCTCGCTTTCTTCAGCCTAAGTCGAAATTCACATAAAAGTGAAGTAAAATCGGCGCCTTAAGTAATCAATCGTTGAATTATACTTAATTACTTCTATTCTGATGATGAAGCTATTGTTTAAAATGGTGAAGCCTTTGATAGAACATATTTTTTTGAAATTATCTATTTTTTTTCATATTTTAGTTCAAGCAAATTCTATTATTTTTTTTTTCGTTTTTCGCTGCATAATGAGTTTTTCTGAATGTTAAGGAATCGGCCATAAAGTATCATAAAATTGGAAAACAACTTATTCGGAGTTTACGATTTAAATATCTTCATTTAATGATCGTAATATTATGTAAGGGAAAACATAACATCTGTAAATGTTGAAAACCCTTTTGGCGAGACTCATCAATTACGTAATATGAAAAGTAAGTTTGGAAATTTGTCGGCATTTAACCTTAGGGCGCTTTTTGTATAAATAAAATCAATTTGTTTTGCACGAGCTGCTAGAGTTAAATCATTTTTTTTCTCAGTGATTCGTTATTATATGTGTTACGTAATTTATGCACGATACCACAAAACTTTTCCAACATAAATCGCTAAACATAGTTATGCGCATAACATATTTATAATTTATGCTACCTCACATATGCAGCAACTATATTAAGCCATTATTACAAAAAAAAAATCCGAATAGGTCCCACTTACCCCGTGATACGGAGTAAATGAAGATCTGTTCCACTTTTTATAATATGCATAATATACAGAATTTAAAATTTTTGAAACAGTTTTAATGCCCATTACTAAGAAGAAATATACGAACAATGTCTTTTAGAACTATTGGAATTATAAAATTATTTATGCTTAGAATTTTTTGGTTTGACAAAACCAAACTAGCATTTTTTTAGGTCCCACTTGCCCCGGGGTACCTTACCATCGCGGTTCATATGTAATGTGCATAGTGCAATAAAATGAAGAATGAAGTACATTCTGAAATGAAGAAGTACAATGATGTCTAGTCGACTTTGCTGGGGGATCTTTCAAAGCACAAAGCAGCAGACATTGCACATTATTCCATCCGAGGCTAGTCCATTGTAATAACGTTTGTTGCTGCCATTTTCCCGCTTTATAGTTCATGTAGAGTGGGTAAGAAGAATTCCAGATGTGACCGGCGCAATGTTTGTACTGGTAAGTTTTGTCATTTTCATGTGCCAATAATTTGGTTTATCAAAATTCAGGGTAGTGATGGGAAAATGATGTTCCTTTTGAAATTCGGTATAACAAGTTGAAAGTGGATCTGATAAGTGAAGTTTAATATAACCAGTATTGAATGCAATCTGCCTGAAGTTCCAACAGTATCGTGATTTTCTTCATGAATCAGTCTACGAAAATACCCATTTTGTCAATCACATGTACAGGGGATACTCAAAATAACTGGGACAGGTGAAATTTTCACTTTTTAAAAAATGTTCAACTCGCTGTAACTTTTCGAAAAGGGCAGCAAATATTCTCAAATTTTTACTGTAAGTTCATCAACTAGTTGTGTATCAGTGGTTCAAATTTGAAAAAGAGCGGGCCATTCTATACGAAGTTATAAAGATTCTAGAAAAAGGTATAATTATTCGATAGCCAACATTGAGCTGTTATATCTCCGGATTCAATGAACCGAATGAAATGAAATTTTGATCATATATGACTTATATAATGAACTTTGAAAAACAGTTTACTTAATTTGAAATTATTATTAAGAAAAAAAGTTATGGCGATTTAATTTATTCCATGGTTTTTCAGTAAATTTATCTATTTTTCATATGCATCCCATAACTTTTTCAATTTAATGAAGGCTATTTGGTTGATTTCCTTTGAAACATAAATATATTCAATTCAATTAGAGGGAATTTGAATAAACTATAATTACTATATCGAATTTTGAAACGATGATGAATAATCTAAGCGAAATAATTTTCTTGCGTGTGAAGAATTTTAAGTTTAGTCAAATGTTTTTAATAGCTCATTATATAAGTCATGAAAGATCAAAATTTCATTGCATTCGGATCATTGAATCCGGAGATATAACAGCTCAAAGTTGGCTATCGGCTTATTATACCTTTTTCTAGAACCTTTATAACTTTGTGTAGAATGGCCCGATCTTTACCAAATTTTGACCACTGATACACAACTAGTTGATGAACTTGCAGTAAAAATTTGAGTCTTGATGCCCTTTTCGAAAAGTTACAGCGAGTTGAAAATTTTTTTGAAAAGTGAAAATTTTACCTGTCCCAGTTATTTTGAGTAACCCCTGTACTACCCCAGCGACAAAAACAGTTTGTACCTAGGTACACCGCCAATGATTGCCACTATTTTGTCTCATGAATATGACGGCATATGGGTCTAGTCTCGAGTCTATCTACACTACATATATGTATGTGTTCCCTCCAAAGAGGGTTTTAGCGCTGGTTTCAGCTCACCATCCATGATTGATTGAAATTATCCGTCTGGGCCGGAAAGTGCCATCGCGTCGCACGGAAGTGACACTGCTGCCATTTTGGTGCTGAATTCTGATTCAGGCATTGATGATAATGTTTAAAGACATTGTTGGTGTGCTATAGAGGTTTTGTCTAAGTTTAATTAGATATTTTTCATATTTTACCCCAACGAGCATCCCAAATTTTGTTCATTTTTAAATCTACGATTGAACATTAATGGTTCATTATGATTCTTATCTATGCCAATATACCAATTGTTGATTAATTACTAAGATAGTTATAATTATAATTATAAGATTTTAATCTAAGTCTAAATCACACCCAAGCAGTTCTTGGCAAAATTTATAAATTGCAACCTTTTTCTTACGGAATGGTATGTGTCGGTGACTGGGGCTGGGGTTGATGCCAGTTGATGATAGTAAATGTATTAAGTAGTTGTTGCCTTTTTCAATTTCAGCTTGAAATGTCAGTTAATATCGAAACTTCATAATACTGCATTAACTCTGTAGAAGCTCAGAGGGTTGGTGAGTTATGGCCAAAGTATAGGGTCCAAACAAATGACGAACAAAAGTTTAACAAATGATTCATAACTCATGAAAAAAAAAAACAATCCAATTTCATTTTTTTTTCAGGGTATTTTATTCCATCATTAAACTGTTGAAGTAAACGTTCACAGTACAGCTATATTCATACAGGCATATATTTCCTCAATATAACATTTAAATGTCAATTTCTTGGTTTTGCTTTTTCTGACCAAGCCATGTGAAAATTACACAGTTGAAAGTGCTTTGACATCCACAATAGAACACAACAGAAACATGTACTCTATGAACAAATTGAGATTTGAATTATGAAAAAAAAATCCTAGAAATCCGGTGGGAATCGAACCCACGACCCCTAATACGCTAGACGGGCGCTTCTATTCCTTCAAACTACGGAGTCACTTGACTATCTCCATCGTACTTCTGCAGGAATGTGTTTCAGAAAATTTGACTAGAGATTTTTCAAAAATTAATCCAGGAATTTCTTACAAATGGAGTCCATCCAAATATTCCTTCAATAATTCATCTAGAAATAACTGCAGACATGGATTTCTTCAGATTTTTTATCCATGGATTCCTACAGAAATTCTTCCAGGAGTTCGTTAAGAAAGCTCTCCTGAGATTCCCTAAGGAATTCCTTTTGGGATTGCTTCCGGGATTCATCATGGGTTTTCTTCACAAATTCCTTCTAGAAATCTTCCAAGGATTTACCCGAGAATTCCTTCTGTGATTCTTTCAGGAAAAACTTCCAGGATTATTTTAACCCTCGAACGATCGCGCTGTTGTATTTTGTACAACACGTTGAAAAAATCTCGCTTTTTGTACTCAGCATTAGCGTGGTGCTGACGCAGGTAGTCAACCGCGCGAGTTACGGAAGGTTAAAATGCCTCAAAGAACTGTTCTTGGGATTCCTTCAGGAATTCCTCCTCGAATTCTTTCAGCAACTCCTACAGGAATTATTTCAAGACTTTCTCCAGGAACTGTTTAGAGGTTCCCTTAAGGAGTCATCTTGGAATTGCTTCCGAGGTTCCTCCTGGGGTTTCTTCAGGAACTTTTCCAGGGATTCCTCCAAGAGTTCCTATACGTATTCTTTTTTGGATTCCTTAGGATTTCCTCAAGAAGTTCAACGATTCTTAGAATACTGCTAGAATGCTCCTTGGATTCCTCAAAAAATTGTTCCAGGTATTCTTCCAGAAATTTCTCCAGGAATTCTTCCAGGATTCCTCTGGGAAATTCCTACAAGGATTCGTCCAGAAATTCCTCTAGGAATTCCTCATAAGATTCCTCTAGGAATTTTTCCAGAGATTCCTGCAAGTATTCCTCTGGAGCAGGGTCGTGCAATTTCGAAAGGAAAACATGACGTACGACGACTGTAGCAAATCGTTTCCCATGCGAACGGACTGCTGTGATGCTTCATCTCTCACCCAGCAACACACTCGTTCGTTGCTGCTACAGAAACAAGTGTGTATGAAACATGGGATGATACACTTGGATTTTCGTTTCATTTATGAGTCATTGAAATACTTCAACATGCTAAAAACACTATTTAAACCACATTTTTAAATAGTGGTGCACGCCAATAGAATGATAATTATGTTTTACGAAAGAGGATAAAAAATTCGACCACTTAAATCCAATTAACCGGCGCCCGTAACCATTGAGAGACTAGCGCGCACCAGTGATACACTAATGCTCTGACGGGTGAAGCACAAGCAATGCGACCGGGTGGGAGACTACCGAGTGCTACGATGAGTGGAAAAGTTTTTTTTAACGACCGAGTCATTAGAAAAATGTATGAATCACTTGAAGTGACTCATTCAAATGTTGCATGAAAGTGTATCATTGAAACGAAATTGTACGCCCCTGCTCTGGAGATACCTTAAGGAATTCATCTAGAGATTCCTCCAAGGATTCTTCCAGGAATTCCTCCAGGAATTCATTCTGAGATTCTTCCAGAGATTCCTCCTGAAAGTGACCCATTTGTTCTTCAAGAAATTCTCTTGAAATTTCTCCAGAGACTCTATGGATTCCTCATGGAATTTATTCAGGGATTCCTCCAGGAATCCCGGTAGGGATTTCTGAAGAAAGTTTTCTAGAGATTCCTTCAGGAATCCCTGCAGGCATGACTCCAGGAATTCCTCCAGGAGTTCCTCCAGGGATTTCTATAGGGATTGTTCCAGCCATTCCTCCAGAATTTCGTTCAGGGACTCTTCCAGAAATACCTTTAAGAATGCCACCAGGAATTACCTCTGGAATTCATTCGGATATTCATCCAGGAGTTGATCCAGAAATTCCTTTAGAATTTACTACAGCAGGAATTAAACGGCTACGCAGTCTTCAATACGGAAAAACGAAGTTTATTGTTTGCCCGACGTTTCGACACTGGGACACAGGGGTATGAAGATGACATAAAACCCCAGTGTCGAAACGTCGGGCAAACAATAAACTTCGTTTTCCGTATTGAAGACTGCGTAGCCATTTAATTCCTGCAGTAAACTTCTCAGTCGATCCGCACGATCCGCAGATTACTACAGCATTTTTTCTCCCAAAATTTGCCCAGGAAATCCTCTAGGGGTTCCTTCAGAAATTTCCCCATGAATTTTTTCCGGAGTTTGTCCAAGAATTATTTTAAGAATTCCTTCAGGGATTGCTGCATAAATTTCTCTCGATATTTCTCTAAGAATTCCTTCAAGGGTTTCTTCAGTAATCCTCCTGGAATTCCTTCAGAATTTCTCCCAAGAATTGCTCGCAGAATTTATACAGGAATTAGTCCAGGTATTCCTCCAGGATTTCATTCAGGAATTTCTCCAGGTTCTCCAGGAATTCTACCAAGAATTCCGCCAGGAATTACCCCAGGTATTTCTTCAGGAATTCCTCCAGAATTTCATCCTGAAACTGATCTAGGCATTCCTTCGGAAATTGCTACAGAAATTCCTCCAGGAATTCCTACAGCAATTCCTCCAGGAATTTCTCCAGGAAATCATCCATGAATTTCTCCAGAAATTATTTCAGGAACTAATTCAAGGATTCCCATAGAATTCCTCCGGGAATTGTTCCAGGATTTCCTCCAGGAGATTATCCAGGATTTTTTTTATTCGAAAGATTCCTTCAGGAATTCCTTTGGAAATTCCTTTAGAAATTTGTTTGGAAATTCCTCCTGGGATTATGCCAGGAATTTGTCCAGAAGTTCCTCCACGCATTTCTCCTCAGATTCATCCAGAATTTGATTCTGGGATTTTTCCAAGAATTCCCTCAGGAATTCTTCCAGGAATAGAAATTTCTATAAGGATTCCTTCAGGGATTCCTCAAGAAGTTTCTTCAGAAACTTCTCCAGGGATTTCTCCCAGATTTCCTCTAGGGAATCCTCCAGGATTTCTTACAGGGGTCATTACAGGAATTCATCCAAGAATTTCTTTTGGAATGTCCTCCATGGAGTTCCTCCTGGAATTTCTTCTGGAATTACTACAGAGATTGCTCCAGAGCTTCCTCCAGGAATTCCTTTAAGAATTCCTTCACGGATTCATCCAGGAATTCTATTAGGAATTCCTTTGGGAATTTCTCCACGAATTCATACAGGACTTTCTCCAGAGATTTCTCAAGTAATTCATCTAGGGATTGCTCCAGGAATTCTACCAGAGGTCCCTACCGGATTCAGGGATTCCAGGGATTCCTTCAGGTTCCTCTAGATAGAGATTCTTCCATCAATTCATTCAGGGATAGTTGCATGGGATTTCTCCAAGAATTTCTCTAGGGATTTCTCCAGGAATTCCTCCTTGGATTCCGCCAGAAATTTGTCCAGAAGTGCCTCCATGCATTCCTATTGAGATTTGTCTAGAAATTCTTTCAGAAATTTCTCCAGGGATTTTTCCAAGAATTCCTTCAGGAATTCTTCCAGGAATTTATTTATAAAATTCTCAAGGGATTCCTCAGGGATTTTTCCAAAAATTTCCCCAGGAGTTCTTCTAAGAATTTCTTCAGAAATTTCTCTAAGGATTCCCCCTGGAGTTCCTCAGAAGGTTTCTTCAGAAATTTCTCCCGGGATTCTTCCCAGATTTCCTCTTGGGAACCCTCCAGGAATACTTCCAGGGATTCCTTCAGGATTTCTTCCAGGGTTTGCTACAGAAATTTATCCAGGATTTTTTTCAGAGAGTCCTCCAGGAATTTTTCCTGGAATTTCTCCAGGGATTCTTCCACGGTTTCCTTCAGAAATTCCTCCAGGAATTCTTTTACGGACTTATCCAGGAATTTCAGAGATGTCTGTATAAATCCATTTAGGGATTGCTCCAGAACTCTACTAGAGGTCCCTTGCAGAATTCCTCTAGAGATTCCTCTAGAAATTCATCTAGAAATCCAACCAGGGATTGCTCCAGGCATTTGTTTAGAAATTTTTCCAAGGATGCCACCAGAAAACCCTCAAAATATTATTTCAGGAATTCATCCAGGGATTCCTCCAAGAATTCCTCTAGCGATTTCTCCAGGAGCTCCTCCAGGTACTTACTTACCGACCAGGCTAAGGTCTGGGTGGCATCTGCTGTACATAGTAGCCGTCTCCATTCCACTCGGTCCATGGCCGTTTGTCTCCAGTTCCGCACGTTGCGTAGGGTCCGCAGATCGTCCTCCACTAGCTCCTCCAGGTATACTTTCATAAATTTCTCCAAGGATTCCGTCAAAAATTTGTCCAGAAGTTCCAGGTATTTCTCCAGGAATTTCTCCAAGAATTTCTAGTCCCAGGAATTCTTCCAGAATTTCCTCCTACGATTCGTCCAGAATTTTTTTTATGAACTTCAGGGATTCCTCCAGGAATTCCTTCATGGATTGCTCCGGGAATTCTTTCAGAGATTGCTCCAGGAATTCCTGTAGTGATTTCTTCGGAAATCCCTTTCGAAATCTTTTCAAAATGAATTCGGGGGTACGGTCAAATATCTTAGAAATCCTTCCATCATCTTTTTCAGGGATTCGCCTAAGGTTTTTTCCAGGATTACCTGGTTTTATTTAATTACTTCAAGGATTTCTAGAGGAATTCCTCCAGTAATTTGTATTGGAATTGATTAAGATAACTTAAGAGGGATACTGGCGCCAGGAAATTCTACAAGAAGCCATCAAAGAATTATTTTACAATTGTCTGCGAGAAATCTTCAGGAAGTTCTTCCACAGTTTTATTCTGGAATGCATCCATGAATTCCATCAAGAATACCCCCTGCAGCTCCTGCAAAATAGTTTTTTTTTTTTCAGAAATCGGTTTTGCGATTCTTTTAGGAATATATTCACAAATTCAATGATAAATAAACAAAAAGAACAATCCGTTCTGGTAAGATTCGAAATCGCAACTCCGTAATATTTCGGCATTTCAGCTAAGTCACGAAGCCAGCTTATAGTTATTTATAAGTGGTACGAATCAAATGAAAGTTTGTAAAAAATGTAATCTTTAATTATTTAAAAACTAGTTGCAGTAATATTTCACATTTTACCTTTCCGAAGAACATAAAAACACAAAGCACGAAGTTTTTGACAAAACTCTCAACAAATCTCAACTTGGTTGCCAATATTGTTTAATTTTCACTGTTTGTTTAAATTTCTATTATAAGACGCACACATTTTTCGAAAAAAAAACCTTATAAATCCAATTTGAATTGTCCAAGCGAAACTCCTGAACGAATTTAAAGAAAAAAAAATCTCAGGCGAGATTCATAAAGCGTCTTCTGTGTCCTTTTGGAGAAACTTTTGAATACACTTTTGGAGAAACTCCAGGAAACATTATTGGAGAAAATTTTAAGCAACTCTGAGCGAAATATATGGAGAAACTCAAATCATCCTGGAGAAAATAAACCTAAAGAAACTCAATGAGAAAGTTGTGGCGATACTGCATGGAAATTATAGGAGCATCTCCTAGAAAAATGTTCTGGTGCCACTCTAACAGAAATTTCTTAAACAGCTTTAGAATAAATTTCTAGAGCAACAAAAAGAGAATTTCCAGGAGTAACTACAAACAAGATTCCAGGACCAACTGTATCAAGACACAAACGATGCCTAGAACGCCTGAGGAAAATTTGAACAATAAATATGAAGCAACTTATGCAGCAAGTTTAGAAGATAATGATGAAGAAACTTCCGGAAACAATTGTTAAAAATCTAATTTTTGAAGAAATTTAATGATGAAGTATTTCATCAACTTTAGAAGAGACTTATGGGAAGAATTTACTAAAATCTTCAAGAAACTCCTGGAAAATTTTCGGAAAAATCCGGAAGCTATTCTAGGAGAAATTCTTGGAAACGATTAATGAAGAAAATCTAAGAGGAGTTCTTGGAGGTGTTCCAAGAGAATTCTAGAAAAACTAGAAGAAACTTCAAGAAATTTCTCGAAAACCTTCTGGAGCAACTCCTCAAAAAATTTCAGGAGAAAATCCAGCAAACCTTTTTGGAGCGATTCAAAAGAAATTCTTGTAAAAGCTGCTTGACAAGTTCTTGAAGTGGCTTCAAGGCAATTCATCTATGAATTCCTGCATCTCCTGCAAAACAGTTTTTTTTAGACATCGGTTCTGCGATTCTTTTAGGAATATATCCTGAGATTCTTTCACAGTAACTGCGACTTACATATAAGTGCTTTTAGACATTCCCCAGGAAATCCTTCAGGAATTCTCCCAGAGAAGACTTTTTCGGAATTCTCCCAGGGGTTCCTCCCGGAATTTCTCTAGAAAATGCAACACGGATTGTTCTAGGAGTTCTTTCTTCAAGAATTTCTCCTGGGATTCTCCCGAAACTCTTAAGGGGACACTTCGAAGGTTTTCTCCAGTGATAGTTTTGAGGCTTTTACGAGAATACCTTCAAAAATTCTTCCAAGGATCCTTTCGAGAATACGTTAATAGATTTTTCTATAAAATCATGTTCTGAGATGAAACTTGTGGGAATTTAGCTGATGGTTCTCGATGAGAATCGCCCAGCGCAGCTACCAGATACACTGCACGTCCGACGTGGTCGAACGCTGACCAAATAAAGAGGAAGAGTCGTGGCCTGCTGTGATGTCGTCAGCAGCTGTCACTCGATAGCGTGAGCGTTACCCTGGGTGGGGAATGTGGATGCGTTATCAGTTGTCTGTTGACATATTGGGGGATAAGACTCTAAACACACTGAGAGATGCTTACTGTCAGACATATACCACACATTCTCCTTCTTCCCTCAAGAAAAACGAGAAAAAATGCTCCTACCGAGGGATTTCACAAATGTAAAGCATTACGGCCTTTTTTACTGAAAATTTTCTTTGCTTCGCTGAATTACATGAGCGTTTCAACGAAGGGTTACGCGATACTGCACATGTTTAAATTCCTCACTAACATACCAAGAAATCTGTCAACAACTAATAGCACAATGCAAATGCTCTATTTGCATGACAACACACACACACACAACTAACGGGTAACCGCCGTCAAATACCAGAATGACCAACTGTCCTGCGACTGATGTCAAAGTTATTTCTTTGTCAACGGATCCTCGGCGTAGAAACCCAGAAGTGGGTTTAAAGCTTTGAGGTTTACGAACAATATAAAGTCATCCATTAAAAGCACCGTCATTCTGCAATAGTTGATAGAGAATAATAGTCCATTGCCTAGTCCATTGCGCAATGTAAGTGATCAAACATATGACTAAGTTTCAAGTTCATGATAGAGCCAAACTATTCGCATCTTACTAGCAGAGCGATGACGAATGATATCACTGCTGTACCGTGCAGTCCAAATTCTGTTTCATAAAACAACTCATTGGCCCATTCTCATTCGTACACAAGTACTTCAGGAAGTTTATTCTTGACAAATGAAAACTCCAACTTGAACATGTTCGGAGTGCTATTGTAACGGTTTTGGGATTCGAACATGGTCTATGGTCAAAATTTCAAAGAATGTGTCTACCAGTCGATTAGATTTGTCTTTTTGCTTTTTAAGTCCAAAACCAAAGATTTCTCCACGAGTTTCCTAGAAGCGTCGTCCCACTTCGCAAAATGTACACTAAACATTTCGACGACGTGTCCATCGATTCCTTTTTTTATTATTCCCAAACAAAGCCAACCAAACCTGCGGCCTTCGAGGCAAAAACAACACATGTGTTTGTAACGATCATCCCGGTGCAACTTCAGGTTCTTCAAAACCATGCTATTAAAACACGACGTTCTTGGAGACACGTTCCTCATTCACTATTTTGAAGTTCAAAATCAATTCGACGGCCTTCAAGACACGTCCCTCTTTCTCTTTCGCCGATCCTCTTTTGAATTTCTCGACGGCCTTCGAGGCGCGTCATTCTTATTGATTTCTCGACGGCCTCCGAGGCGCGCCCCTTTTTTGTATTTCTCGACGGCCTTCGAGGCGCGCCACTTTTTATTTTTCCTCGACGGCCTTCGAGGCGCATCTTTCTTTTCTATTTCTCGACGGCCTTCCAGGCGCGTCCATTTTTGCATTTCTCGACGGCCTTCAAGGCGCGTCCCTTTTTTGCATTTCTCTACGGCCTTCGAGGCGCGCCCCTTTCCCCTTTTTTGCATTTCTCGACGGCCTTCGAGGCGCGCCCCTTTGTTGCATTTCTCGACGGCCTTCCAGGCGCGCCCCTTTTTTGCATTTCTCGGCGGCCTTCGAGGCGCATCTTTCTTTTCTATTTCTCGACGGCCTTCGAGGCGCATCTTTCTTTTCTATTTCTCGACGGCCTTCCAGGCGCGTCCATTTTTGCATTTCTCGACGGCCTTCGAGGCGCGTCTTTCTTTTTCATTTCTCGACGGCCTTCGAGGCGCGTCTTCCGATTCCGAAAATCGTACATAACCTATCCGACGGTCTTCGAGACACGTCTCCGAGCATGGCATACTGGAAAATCAGGTCATTTGGACGGTCCTCGGGACGCGTTTTTCTATATTTTTCAATCTAAAACTTCTATTCGGTGAACGACGTGACACCTCTTTGCACATTTTGAACGAAAAAAAAAGAAACTCATACCTGCCGCTTCACCACAATACTGCATTTTTCAATCATTTTCACTTTTCATTTCACTTAACTTGCTGAGCGATTCTCACCTATGTTTGAGTATATTTCAAAAGAATCGCAATAAAGCCTGGCAGGATTGCCATTGTGGGAATTTAGCTGATGGTTCTCGATGAGAATCGCCCAGCGCAGCTACCAGATACACTGCACGTCCGACGTGGTCGAACGCTGACCAAAGAAAGAGGAAGAGTCGTGGCCTGCTGTGATGTCGTCAGCAGCTGTCACTCGATAGCGTGAGCGTTACCCTGGGTGGGGAATGTGCATGCGTTATCAGTTGTCTGTTGACATATTGGGGGATAAGACTCTAAACACACTGAGAGATGCTTACTGTCAGACATATACCACACAAAACTGAAGGTTTATTCTTAGAGGAATTGAGATCCAGAATATTACTTAAAAGCATAGACAAATTGGATGATTAATTTCTGAAAAACACTCCAGTTAGTCATTAAAGACATTATGTAGACATTTTCAATAAATCTTCGGACGGGTTTCCATTATGTTCTACTGTAGAAAATTTTGAAGTAAATCATGAAGAAAATGCTGGGTTAGTCCTAAAAGAGTTCAGCTATGATTTATATGGTTTTGTAGATATGACCAAAAAAATATGTATACATATCAAGCTCCAGAGGAAACAATGCACGAGTAAAGTGCTCAAGTGGGAATCGAACCCACGAGTACAAATTCGCCGATTGTGCGATATTTGCCAGAAAACCGTTCGCCAGAAAACCATTCGCCAGAATGACAAACGCCAGAAAACCATTTGCCAGAATGTACCATTTGCCAGAATACTATTTGCCCGAAATTACCATTTGCCAGAATGTACCAATCCCCAGAATTTAATATTAAATAATTAATTCTGGGGATTGGTACATTCTGGCAAATGGTACTTTCGGGCAAATAGAAATTTTCTCCATTTTCTAAGAATTAATTGAAACTAAAGATGTGATTGTGAGAATTTGGTGGATATATTTCAGTCCATTAACATAAAAAATGTCGTCAGTTTTATTCTTTTACAATAATTCAATATGTTCACTGCAAGGATGATCCCTTGGTTTGTTCCGATAAAGGACAAAAACCACTGGAAATGATTCACCGGTAGTTATTGAGCAAAGAGAAAATCGATGAAGAGAAATCGATCATTTCAGATATGCCTGTATGATACTAATCGCGAGACTTCAATGTAACTAGGCTATAAGTGCATAGGCCGAATGGTCAATGGGTAGAAATGATGATCACGAATCGCAATTCAGTGATTATGGAACAGGAATCGGAACGGTTTCTTAAATTTGTTCGGTTTTCTAATAAATAGCTGATACTTCTACAATATTAATGTTGCCTTATTGTTTTACCGCAATCAACAATTCATGTCAAAATCTAGTCTTACTAACTAAAAAGAACAACTTATGTTTAAGAGAAGGCAAAATTCACTAGTTGGACATCATCGGTTTCGATGCAAAAATCTACAACGAAACTATTCTCTCTAGTTCAAATAGTGAATTTTTCCTTCTTCTAAACATAGGCTGTTCTTTCTAGTTTCATTGTAAGACTAGTTTTTGATATAAATTGTTGACTATGTTAGAACCATGAAGCAATATTGGTATTGCAGAACTAATAGTTTAATTATTGAAAAAAAATAACAGATCTTAAACCCGTTTATTGTTCCTTCATTTAAAAGAAGGAAAGATTCATGGGTAAAATACAGTAGCTCCAGCTTCAACAATTATTTTAACAGCATAAAAGGAGAAAACGAAAAAAATATGGCCATTAGGCAAAATAACTTTTTGACCTAATGAACTGCGACCAAATGACATTCGACCCAACGGCATTCAGCCGAATGCCCTAAAATCATTATTATTAAGATTCTATAACAGTAGCCGGAGCGCCATTAGCCATAATACCATAAGCCCAAATATGTTAAGCTCACATGTTACAATCACCGTGACAAGAAAATATATTGGTTAGAAATGGCGCAAATAAAATAAGAAATTCGTCTACAAAGAACAGCAGATGAATAAAAGAAGGAAAAAACTCTGCTGGAATTGTTATAATTAATTTCATCAAAAACAAGCTTTTCATAGCATTTGATCAAGTGATATTCGGCCTAAAGGTACATTCAAGCTTGTGATATTGGGGGTACTGGCTTTCGGGCTAATGGTATAGGTAAAACCGTCACTTAAGTTATTATTTCTGTGTATTTTACTCGTTGGGCGCCATCCACAAATTACGTAACGCTCTAGGGGGAGGGGGGGAGTATGGCCGAGCGTTACGGTCCATACAAAAATTTAAGGATTTTCATACAAAAAATGTTTCGGAGGGGGGAGGGGGGGGTCTGAAGATGTCGATTTTAGCGTTACGTAATAAATGGATGCTGCTTTGCTTCCAAAAGGTTTTTGTTTATGGTATTCGATTGACTGTGATCAAGTGTGTGATCAATTCCGGGTAATTTTGAAATATTTGAATATTTGAAAGTGATCATGATATTGTTATTGTCAAAAATAAGCTTAAAAAATTACTTTCAATTGATAGAAGGGCATCTTTGAAAAATATAAGTCAAAAATTCCATTTCAGTAAAAGTTGGAAAGAATATCCAATGTGTTAAAGAAAGGAAAATCTTTGATGAGTATTGATCAAATTCCGTCAAAAAATATTATAAGCTGTTGTACGCAATAAAATAATTAAATAACATAAAAGATCTATTGTATTGTGAAGTTTGAAAGGTTTGAGTTCACTTCAATTTTTTGTTTCAGACTGATTTGCCCTTCTTCAAAGTATAGGCTTTTCTTTAAAAGTTACTATAAAACAATTTCTTGTTTGCTCGTACATCAGTTCCAATAATTTATTTAACTTTCGCATATAAATCTGAACAAAAATAAAGTTTTACATTTTAACAATCGCGGGCTAATCGATCCCAAACAAATAAAAAACACGATTTATGTTTCAATTTAAATTATCATTAGATTGGGAACACTTCTGGATTGAGAACTTTGGAAAATTTCGGGGAAATGGTACTTTCTGGGGAATGGTACATTCTGGCAAATGGTTTTCTGGGAAATGGTTCTTTCTGGCAAACGGTTTTCTGGGAAATGGTATTTTCTGGCAAATGTCTTTCTGGCCAATGGCATTCTGGCGAATGGTTTTCTGGCAAATATCGCACAATCCAAATTCGCCAGCCAGGCGCTTTTGGAATCTCTGGGTTCGATTCCCACCGGAGCACGTGGATTCTATTTTTGCAATTAGTTTAGGCTTAGTAAAACATGTTACGGGTATAAGAGTGATCGAAGTGTGTTACGCTAGAAAGCAGACGCAAAGTTTTCTCGGTGCGTCGATTCTTCCCAATTAAAAATCAAAACATAATAGGAAAATTGGACAACCAAATCACCGGAAGCTCCCGCTGCTGAAGTAATTATTGGAGTTTTTACGTCTGCGCAGCTGCCAGTTGAAGGAGAAAGCTTGAACATAGTTTTGGATGGTGCGGTTCATCTACTCAAGGCTAGCAAACAGTCTGGTTCCGTAAAAGAAATACACTAGAACTCCAATGGCGCTGTAGTCACTTGTCTCAATTAATTATTTTAATAACTTTAATTGCAATAATTTACTGTTTCATTGCTGTGTAATTGCAATAATTTACTGTTTTAAGGTACTCTACATGAAACCTTTTGTTTTGGTAAACAAAATTAACTTGACACTTCTAGTACCGCTGCTGACGCTGTAAGGGCGTGGCAAACTAGATGTTAGTCACACGAACAGTCGCGGCATTGAACTTCTGTGGCTAGTTATTCTACTGGTTCCGTCGACTAGGACCATTTCAATATCCACCGATAGTCCACAATAAGCAGAAAAAGCAGGAGAAGGAAGATCCGAATGCCAGGTTTGTCGGGAGTTAAATCTGAAGAAGATACGGCTCAAGGAGAAAGAGTAGATTGACTGTAGGATTGAATGAGGATTTATTGTGGAGCATCCTGATGGAAGATCAAGTGGATTCGGAAAACTCTGGCTCATCATGATATTGCCGATACAATGTTGGGGATCAGGATTGACGCCGTTGCAGCATCTTTTAGACGATCATCAGTAAAAACCGGTGAGATCTTTCTGATTTGCTTTGAATTGTTTTAAGTTACACACTCGTAAGTGTAATTGATAATGCATTTTTGGTCAACACGTGATGAAAACGCCTCGCTGGCTGTACACAGATGTGGCATGATGCTGCTAAACGACCACGCAACAGCCTTTGGGTTGATTCCTGCGATTTTTAAACTTTTCCATAGAGGTTGCTAATTTTACTTTTATGTTTCTTATAATACGGGGTTTTTATACTCCATTTCAACATAATCAATTTTCTGATGATGATGATATTTTCAAACGACTTCAGTTCCAGAGTACTGGATCGAGTTTTGAGGGTATTCCCTTCGTCATGAAGTGTCTTCAATTTTTTCTAATTGAATGGCATATTAGTAGTAAATTAGAATCAACATGGTGAGACCCTTCTGATTTCATTTTCTTTTATTTGAACCTGTATTAGTAACATCCAAATATAACAGGTAAATATTTATTTGGGGAGGGATGGATACTATAACTTTTGATCTCGTTTCAATGAGCGAGTAAAGGCGCTTAAGCCTAGGCTTGAGAGCCAGGGCATACGGGGGAAATACCGTTGCCCCATCCCCGGATTCCAGAGGACATGGAGTGGCATTAACATTCTTAGCAAAGTCACTCCCAACGAATTCTTTTTCACAGAACGGTTGGTACGAGATGTCCCCGTTTGCTGATTCCAAAAAAAAACCATTAAAAACACTGCACAGTAGGCCTGGCCGCTTTGATGCTTGTGATACATCTCTGATACATTGCAACCATTAATAATGACAAGAAAAATGATAGGAGTAGTTGATTCTATCATTTTACAGTATTCTTTCAATGAATGGCTGTGTATGTGTAGACTAGACTAGACTAGACTAGACTAGTAAAAATTGTTACGGGTATAAATATTCGGTACAATTATAAGACAGAATAATTGTTTTGTTGAGATACCAGCAGAGCGGACACAGATCAACCACCGGATAAAATACCGTCCCGGGATTCGCGTGATAACGAAGAAAGATAAGTCACAGTTTTCGATCTACGGACAACGTTTATTCTCGTCAAAAGACTAGCACGGACTAAGGCATCAAAACAATAACAAACATTCAATATTCATCAGCAGTTATGCTTCGTCTGTTGTCTTACAAACACACACTCAAGAGCTCATACAAACAGCTATCGTCATTAAACATCATTGACCCAGGGGGCTAACACTTCTCTACTCCAACACTCCTCCTAAGTGTAGCCCCCATTACCTGTCACCAACTCCTCCTGCTTTGAAGTACCGATCCTACTGCTCCAGATAGTAAAGACCACCTCTTTTCTCGCCCACTGCAATAACGTTATCTCCTTCCAGAATTCGGCAATCGGTTGGACCAAACAGCACACTGTAGCCTTTTCCAGTGATTCGGCTAACCGATAACACATTTCCACACAACCCGGGAACATACAGCAAATCTTCCAGTTTCATATTGATACATTCTCCCAGCAGTCCACGTCCGATGATTCTGCCGCTTCCACATCCATTGGCTGTCAAATTTCTCCCATCAGTGAGTAATACTTCTTCTTCACATGGTGTTCTGCCACAAACATTGTTTAGTGATCCCGTCATATGCTTGGTGCTACCAGTATCGATTATCCACCGTTCTTTCATTACTTTATTTTCGGTGCTAGCCGTAAAGCATACTCCTCGTCCTTGACTAACACCGCCATTTTCCACACTAGGAGATTGTACTGCTGTTCTTATTTCCTGATTACGTCGTATATTCACTTCATTGTTCTTCTTCTTCTTCAACAAAAGCGGACAATCACAACGGAAATGCCCCGCCTTTCCACAAAAATAACATACTCTCTGACGTCTTCGGTCCACACTACACACAGAAGTCTTCATAGCCTTCTCACAAACCTTTTCCTGTACACGATCTTCATGTCTTCTTTTCCACTGGTCAAGCAGCTTTCCTTTCACAAAATCTAACTTCAGGTTCTCTACCGGGCGACCTTCAAGAGCAGTTACAAGAGGGTCGTATGACTCTGGTAAACTGGACAACAAAACGGCCACAACTAGATGCTCCTTTAAGGGCTTTCCCATTCTCGCCAAACGGTGGACCAATTCCGAGGCCTCTACTAGATGGTCGGACATGTTCCCATTTTCTACTAGTCGCATCGAGCACAGTTTCCTAAGAATATGTATGTTATTAGATAACGACCCTCGCTCATGATAACCCTTTAATTTGTCCCACATCTCCTTAGCCGTTGTTGCTTCCATAATGTGACACAGCTGATTATCTTCTAGTGCCAAACCAATCAGTGCACGAGCTTTCTCATCCTTTCTAATCCAACTTTGCGTAATATCCTCCGGATCCGACATGCCACTTTTTACTACTACCCACACGTCTTCCTTCATTAATGTCAGCTCCATCCGGAACCTCCATGTTGCCCAATTGAAATCGTTCAATCGCTCAAAACTTGTCTTCACTTCAGTCATTTTTTTTTTACAAAAAAATTCCCTTGTAGACCACCGTGTATCGTTCGTTTTTCACACTATCGCACTCCTAACGTGGTCGTTTCTATACACACTTGTGTTTATTCACATTTGCACAAGCGACAACAAAATGGTCTGTGCAGAAATGTATCTCCCCGACGGTCGGCGCAACTGCTGACTGCTCCTCCTCGAACAAAAAACCAAGCCAGTCAAAATAACTCCCTACACATCCGTACTAGTCGATTCGTTGCGTCGACTGCAGCACAACTACCCACCGGGGGTGTATTGAAGACGTTCACAACATAATTCGATCACACAAAATGCATTTCACAATCCTTCTTCGCGATTACTGGACCCAAAACGTGTTGAGATACCAGCAGAGCGGACACAGATCAACCACCGGATAAAATACCGTCCCGGGATTCGCGTAATAACGAAGAAAGATAAGTCACAGTTTTCGATCTACGGACAACGTTTATTCTCGTCAAAAGACTAGCACGGACTAAGGCATCAAAACAATAACAAACATTCAATATTCATCAGCAGTTATGCTTCGTCTGTTGCCTTACAAACACACACTCAAGAGCTCATACAAACAGCTATCGTCATTAAACATCATTGACCCAGGGGGCTAACACTTCTCTACTCCAACATGTTTAATGTGTTATAAGTTTATTATTCTTGCGTTCTTTGTGTTATATGTTTCAATTTGACTTGTAAATATTCGCCTTATCTTAATGTACATTTATAGAGTTCTGACAGAATAGTGGCCCATGAACTGCAATCCTATTTTGATTGCCAATTTTCAGGCCATTTCGTTCAGCGGATAAATATTGGGTTTCTCATTAATGTTTAGACTACTGTGATAATTTGAGAATCCACTGAATCATCATTTCCCAGCGAAATTTCACATTAATCAAACTTATTTTGTTTACCTGTTGTGCATCCGACGCCCCTGTCATGAACTCAAACGAACTTGTGTAAGCCAGCCGCTGCGAAGTCGTGTGCGAAATTCGACTGTGATGATAATGAATTTTGGCCGAGTCTAAATGGGTGCAAATGTCGCAATACTACAGATACAAACCTTTCCCTGACACGGACTTCAAGTTATAGAGCTCTAGTAATAGAACCCGAAATGGGATGCCCGATTAGGATTAGTCTTCCTAAACAAAACCAAGCTATGAACACAGTAACAAATGCTGTGAACTAAAAGGCAAACTGCCAACTGAAATACAAGTCTAGGATGACTGATGAACCCAAACCAATATATGAAACCTCGTCATCCTGTGACCGGAAGATGTTATCCATCTGGATAATAGGGAACATATATGTTTTGTGTCGTGTTGTGTCAATTTGTGATGTCCGTGTGTAAATGTATATTGTGCATTTGTAAAATTCTATGCGTTGTGATATGTTAATCATTTGTAATAATTAATTTCTTTTATTTTTGTAACAAACTATTATACTTTTCCAGAATTTTCCTTGAAATATATGTATCAGGTTTGATATAATCGAGCAAGCTTTTTAAGTTTTATTTAGTAGTGACCATAAGCAATAAGTGAAGATGACCATGCAACATCCTTTTCATTTAGATTCATTTCACCATTTCTCATAAACGCTTCCATTTTTTGTGTACCTACCTACACGATGGACGACAGTGCTCGCTGCCTTCCACTTGGCACACACGGTCAGGACCGGATGTCCAGGGGCAAATAAAGAATAAACAAGAACGGAACAAGCGTCCCCTTTGGGAGGACAAATAGTCTTCCGGTTTGATGTCACGAAAGCCCTAACAAAAAGCGTAATGACAGATTACATACACATGCAGGACACGTATAACCATGATTTCATTCTTCTGCTCACAATGCATTTTCCGTCCTCTGCTGCGCTGGCTTATGTGAGCTGAATTCCTTTATTCCGGCTTGTGTGCTTCCTCTCCTCAAATTCCCAGTGCAACCAGGCGGCAACGAAGTCAGGCGAGACACCCGTCGGGTGGAATATTTTTATTACTTCACTTTAGCTGAAGTTATGATCTTTTGTGGAAAATGCCATTACCTACTGTCGGTAAGAGGTCCACTTTACGATGGTCACCAAAATAGGGTCATATTTTAGCGTTCGACAGCGAAATCCTATGGCTGGGCTGATGGCATCGTCGAGCAGGCACTTTCGCAGCAAACCATTTGTCCGCTTACATGCTCTTAGCTATCCCCGTGAAAAAGGACGTTTTTAGATTATCTGTTGTAGTAGGTACCGTGAATCCCCGTAAAATTGATCAACCTTGTGAAATGCAACGAAGAAAAGTTGATGTTCAATCCTGGACCATTTTACGAAGTTGGTGCACTTTGAAAAGTTCTCCCCTTCATCGGAATGAGAAAAATTCACACCTTCAACCAAACGAACCGCAAACCAGACGTGTGGAATCAAAAAGGATATAGCATCCCAATTGCAAAGTGCACATCGTCAAACAACAAATCTCCGCCGAACCCTTCCCCATCCATCACCCATCCCATCCTGCCCCAGCCAGCCATCCAACGGAACAGCACAGTTTTCCAACATGAAAGATTCCGAAGAAAAAGGACGGGACCGCTCACCCTGAATAAACATTGGCACCTGAGAAGTCATCCATGAAGAACGGCTTTCAGTCGTCAGCCAGCACCCTATCCTTAATACGCGGCAATGGCAATGACTCTGGAAGTGTGTAAAGCTCAAAGAGGTCACGTATTCCAACGTTTAATAACGGCTTTTCCTGACGGTATTTTTCATAACCTAGATGGGAACATATGCTGTTGTGATGTTCTCGCTTGAGTGGCAAAGGTTCCGATTTTGGCGCGTAATGCTATGTCCGGATGAGTTTGTTTGTTTTTTTTTTTTGGTTCGATGGTGTTTTGCGTTTCAAGCTGGTTGCCACGATAACCTTCTATGAATCCTATTTGTAGCTTCATACTTGCTGAAGACAATTTGTTTAGTGAACTGGAAGAAATCGATTGCTTCAATGTGAATATGACCCTTATTATGACAGTGCAGTGGGAAAGTTTTACAACTTGAAGGGTGGAATTTTTCTATTGGGTGTTTTATGCCTGTAAATAACTATTGTTACATTCAGTGAACCGTATAGTACAATTATTTCATATAATTGTAGCAATGCCTTTACCGTCATGACTAATGTTGCATACTACCGTCACACACTACATTCATGCTGCCGTCGATGCATGAATGTCGTTTACAATGAATGTAGCATATGGCACCATTATTTAACACAAATCAAGATGATGAGAGTACGAAATGACAGTTTTGCAATGTAGAGCTGGAGTTCCAAGACATTCCAAGAAGCTTCAGAGCATTTTCGGCGGATTTTTAAAACGTTACGAAGGCGTTACATGGCGTTTTTGGGGGTTTCGGAGGATCTGAAGTGCGTTACATGCGTTTCTGGGTGTTTTTAGGGGGATTTTGGAGGCATTCCAAGAAGCTTCAGAGCATTTTCGGCGGATTTCAGAAACGTAACGGAGGCGTTACATGGCATTTTTGGGGGTTTCGGAAGGGCCTAAAGTGCGTTAAATGGGGTTTCTGGGGGTTTTGGGAGGATTTTGGAGGCATTCCAACAAGATTCAGAGCATTTTTAGCGGGTATCAGATATGTTACGGAGGTGATACATGGCGTTTTCGGGGGTTTTAGAAGGTCTGAGGTGCGTTACATGGGGCTTCTGGGGGTTTAAGGGGGATTTTGGAGGCATTCCAAGAAGCTTCAGAGCATTTTCGGCGGATTTATGAAACGTTACGGAGGCGTTACATGGCGTTTTTGGGGGTTTCGGAGGATCAAAGGTGCGTTACAAAGGGTTTCAGGGGGCTTAAGGTAGATTTCGGAGACATTCCAAGCAGCTTCAGAGCAATTTCAGCGGATTTGACTTCAGAGTCGTTACAGAGGCGTTTTTGAGGATTTCGGTAGTGCCTCTATATTGTCCCCGAAACCCCAAGCGCCATATTCAATTCCAAAATGGCCTAGGATATCGGGTTTCAACATCAACTCAATTAGCCAGGTCCGAAAATATCCGTATGGCATGAGTCTTTTTGATTTGTTAGACGTGGGCCGTAACTACCCAGACAACCAATTTGCACGTATAATGGAGTTTATGTTCATATTATACGTACTTTTATGCGGTAAAGTTACATCGCATAAGGTGCAGAAAAAGTGCCTTATGCGTACAAAAGTGGAGGCACTATACGTGCATTGATGGAAAAATAATAACGTTATATGACTTCAGGCGATATCTTATGCGATGAACGGTGTGCATTATTGCGACGTAATATAGCACCATATGCGACTAAAAAATAATCGAAAACAAAAACAACTCGTGTCACCTCAGTATCGAACTAAGAACCTTTCGATTTTCGAGCCACACTTCACACTTAACACCAAACACCACTTATAAAACACACTGATTAATTGTTATTACATTCTAACTCACCTCAGTGTTTGTTGGAATACACTTGGTTTCCCTGCGTTGTACGTGTCCGGCAAGCTATCTCGAGCTCAAATGACGAAGCGTGATTTCCCGCACAGTTATCACTACCCCTCTGTTAATTATCAGGTCAACAAAACAAAAATGATGACTTTTTAACTTGTTTTGTAACCATAATGCTGACTGTTAACTTTCTTGTAGCTTTTAGGCACTCCAACAGCACCTCTTTCATTGTTATCACATATCACATCGCAGTATACCAACGTTAACGATTCTAGCTTATGCGAGTTTGTATGCACATTTTAATGAGTTTATTTTTACTTCTATGCGATTTAGTTTGTACACCAATGCGAGTTTAACTGACATAATAAGAAAAGTACCAAGCAAAGTCGCATAATCATCGCAGCGCGCAATTATGCGAATTCAATTGACACTTTGCGAGTCCGCTCGAACTCTTTTGCGAATAAGTAAAGTTCGTCGCAATAAAACATCAGAATATCGTCTACTACGATGTACACTGTGGTGCATAATTGATCGGACAAACGCCGATTTTCATACAAAATGGCCAAGTTTGAGATGCTGTAACTATAGTTTGCTTTGGTGGATTCAGCTCAATTTTTGACATGGAACTACGAAAATGCTGAATTTTGTATATACAAAGTATAAAATGTTTCCGTTCACAGGTCTGGGCGTGGCAAGGCGTTGAAAATATTGCAAAAGTGATCGGACAGCGGCACGCGTGTAAATCAAAGTCCGATCACTTTTGCAATATTTTCAACGCCTTGCCACGCCCAGACCTGTGAACGAAAATATTTTATACTTTGTAAACACAAAATTCAGCATATTCGTAGTTCCGTGTCAAAAGTTGAGCTCAATCCACCAAAGCAAACTATAGTTACAGCATCTCAAACTTGGCCATTTTGTATGAAAATCGGCATTTGTCCGATCAATTATGCACAACAGTGTAGTTATACATTATAAAAGTTAATTTGCACTCTTATATGATTTTACCAGATACATCGCAATAAGTTAAAAAACTAACATCATATGCGATGAAAATTGTCCTTCAGCCGTATGTGTATGCGATAGTGAGTAAAAATAGTACTTTATACGATGTACAGCGTACATCCTTATGCGATTTCTGGTTGTCTGGGTATTCAGTTGGGAGCCACTGACTTTTGTTCCCCTGCTCCATTGGTGGTTAGGACCCTCGGAACGCACAATCCGAAAATCTTCGTCACCGTTTCTTCACATTTCCGGTTCCTAAGTTATACGCATGTCCCGTTCGCAGTTTTCGGAACCACTGGGATTTCATTAGTTCACTCAATTTGCCAATCCACTACATTTTTTGGCGTGATTAAAAAAATGTCACAGTCAGCCATGAATGTTTTTTTCTGGTCATGCGTGAAAGTTTTTGTTGCATGATAGTCAAAGTCATACACCCACGATTATCATATAAACTACAGTTTTTGACAGAACATTTTGGATCACTGGTTACATTTATAAAAAAATTACCAAGTTAGTATTTAAAGCAGATGCTTAATTTTAATAAGCCTTGTTCTGGCGGAGGCCCGTGGCGCAACTGGTCACACGTTTGCTTCATAATCAGATAGTCATGGGTTCGATCCCAGCCCCGGCACTTTCGTCAGTTGCTCTTTCCCCCTGAGAGCAGCTGACAATGACCCTCTTCTGAGCCCATGGCTCAAATGGACCCGGATACTTGGACATCGGCGAACGGCAACCCATAAACCCCCAATCGGACTGGCAACAGAAACAACCAACTGTCACACATCAACTTCCTCGTGCTCATCATTGTGCCATGACAGGGTTGAAAGTGAAAGCAGGGAAACGGCAAGCAGTTCGATATAGTATAATTAGAATAAAATACATTTAGGCGCTGTACATAATAAATAGCGTTGTTTTGTTATTTAGAACATTACATATATTTACAGATTCGTGCATTCATTTAGTACAACATCTTCACATTTAAAAGGGTGATTATGGGTAGTATATCGACAAGTTTGTCCGTTTCGTTATAAGGTGGTTTTGTGGGTCGAATTGCCTGAAATTTGGGCATATAAGCTTGGTTGGGAAGGATTTGAGGCCAAATCTTAGTTTAACAGATTAAAAAAAAACATGACGAAGAGAACAAAATTGCCGAAAATACGTAAGTTCCTCTATTTGTTAGAGATTGGATTGGAGGCTTGGATTATGAAAAGATGCTAAACCATGTGCGATTGTGGAATCCAGTTCAGATCTACGCCTACTGGCGACGAAGATAGTTAAGTGGCTTCGTAGCTTGACGGATTAGAAGCACCCGTCTAGCGAATTGGGATCCGTGGGTTCGATTCCCACCGGAGCGCATGGATTTCTTTTCATAATTAAGATCTCAATTTGTTCATCAATCGCATGCTTCTGTTGTGCACATGGATGTGTTAAAGCATTTTCAACATTGTTACTTCCACTTGGTCAAAGCAAAATCAAGAATTTGACATCTGAGAAGCCTTTCTTTCCCTATCCATGCTGTCGCAAGGATATGGCCAGGATAGCTGTCAACTGTTTGAGGATGCGTCTATTTGTGTATCTGTTAAACTATACCATCACCAAGTTGCAGTTTTCATAGCCCTAAGAGCTTTCTTCTACTGTTTCCCTATCACTTACTGCTCTTATGTTATATTTTGGATGACATATCTGTCCAAGACACTTTGATTTACTAAGATTTCCTTAGAATACTTATTAAGTATTTTAATACGAAATAAGAAATTTTTTGGTCAACAACTCTAATTCCAAAAAGAACGTTTTTGTCACATACAGTAATTATTCTATCACCTTTCAATTGTTATTCCCCTAACAAGCATTTGATTTCACCGGTTTTTTTTGTCCTCCAACTTAAGGTATTGTTTACCCTTTCCGGTTCGTGGAACCAATTTCCTTCGTGGAAATCGAGTTAAATTATCAGACGCACCCATCACTTAGGCACTCCCCACCACCCGTGCATCCTCGAATGTCATCGTTTCACTCAAAAATGAACGAAAAGTGCTGTCAGTTTCCAGTTTGGTGTTCATCTTCTGGTGAACGTTACTCATTTTGTTAGTCTGGAGGGACTCTGTGCGGGAGAATCGAAAGCGCAACAGGGCAAGCACGTGATCTTGAACTTCCCGCTGCGCTCGGGGTGGCAGACACACTGGTTGTTATTACGTTTTCGATGCACATAATTCTCTCTTCCTCTCTCGATTTTCACGTTTCCGACTGGTGCGGCCACACCACCTATCTGTCCCTGGTTTTAAAACGTAGGGGGTGGTGGTCAACACGAAGATGTAGAGCTATAGTACACATTTTTTTATGCCGAAGACGTGGGATCGAATATTACCACTAAAGCTAGAAACCAAAAGCTAGAAACCAAAAGCTAGAAGCCAAAAACTTACCAGAAGCTTGATGCCAGAGGTTGGAGATGCCAGAAGTCACAAATAAGAAACCAGAATCTAGGAATCAAAAACAATAAAAAAGAAGCCAGAAGCTAAAAGTCAGCAGCGCGAAGCCAGAACTGGAAATTGTATGCTACAAGCTAGAATTCATAAGCTAAAAATTATAAGCTGAAACCAAGAAGTCCCCGTCATAAGTTGAAACCCCCCTTAAGTTTGAAGACAAGAGCTGGAAGTAATAAGCCGGCGTTAAAAGCTAAAATCCAGAAGCTAGGAGGCAAAAGTTAATCATCAGAAGCAAAAAGTTCGAAACTAGAAACAAGAACTTAGAAGGCGGAAGGAGCTAGAAGCCTGATGCTAGAAATCAAAAAAGTCAGATGCCATAAACCAGAAATTTGAAGTCAGATGCCAGAAGCTAGAAGTCAGAAGGTAGATGTCAGAAGTTAGGAGCCAGAAACTATAACCGAAAACTTGGTTATTGTTTACCACAAGCCAGAAGCAAGGAATTATTAGCTGGAAGCCAGTAACCAGAGTTAGATGGTTAAGCCAGAAGCTAGAAGGAAAAAGTTAAAATCATAAGCGTAAAGTTTGAAACTAAAAGTCAAGAAGCCCAGAAGTTAGAATCTATAAGCTGGGAGCAAGAAGTCCACGCCCAGCTAAAAGCAAAGAGCTGGAAGCAATAGGTCAGAGTCAGACGCTTAAATCCAGAAGCTAGAAAGCAACAGTTAAAACCTAAACATAAATCTGGAAGCTAGAAGCCAGAAGCTAGAAGCCAGACGTTGTATGGCAGAATAAGCTAGAAGCCAGATAATAGAAACCAGAAACCAGAATTTAGATATTACACAGATCGAAAAGATAGTGTAAATTTCTGTGACATATAATGCACATGATTGGAGCGTGTGATTTCACGGAAGTTTACATGACATGTAATGTAAATCTCATGAAATATCATGTAAACTTCCATTATATGTCACGTAATTCAGCATGACTCAGAGTTTTTACATGACATATAACACAAATTCACATGATATATCATGTAAACCATCATAACTGGAAGTTTACATGACTAAAGTAAAGTTTACATGACGTGTAAACCTCATTATTCTTATCTGTGTAGCAACTGGAAGCCAGAAAGCCCATAAACAGGAAGCCCGAAGTTACAAGCCAGAAGCTAGAAGCCAGAAGCCAGAAGCCAGAAGCCAGAAGCTAGAAGCCAGAAGCTAGAAATCAGAAGATAGAAGCCAGAAGCTACAAACGAGAAGCTACAAGCCAGAAGCTAGAAGCCAGAAGCTAGAAGCCAGAAGCTAGAAGACATATCTTGAAGCCAGAAGCTAGAAGCCAGAAGCTAGAAGCCAAAAGCTAGAAGCCAGAAGCTAGAAGCCAGAAGCTAGAAGCCAGAAGCTAGAAGCCAGAAGCTAGAAGCCAGAAGCTAGAAGCCAGAAGCTAGAAGCCAGAAGCTAGAAGCCAGAAGCTAGAAGCCAGAAGCTAGAAGCCAGAAGCTAGAAGCCAGAAGCTAGAAGCCAGAAGCTAGAAGCCAGAAGCTAGAAGCCAGAAGCTAGAAGCCAGAAGCTAGAAGCCAGAAGCTAGAAGCCAGAAGCTAGAAGCCAGAAACTAGAAGCCAGAAACTAGATTCCAAAAGCTAGAAGCCAGAAGCTTGAAGCCAGAAGCTAGAAGCCAGAAGCTAGAAGCCAGAAGCTAGAAGCCAGAAGCTAGAAGCCAGAAGCTACAGGTCAGAAGCCAGAAACTAGAACTCCGAATCTAGAAGCCAGAAGCTACAGGCAAGAAGCTACAGGCAAGAAGCTACAGGCAAGAAGCTAGAAGACAAAAACTTGAAGCCAGGAGCTAGAAGCCGTAAGCTAGAAGCCAGAAGCTAGAAGCTAGAAGCCAGAATCTAGAAGCCAGAAGCTAGAAGCCGGAAGCACGGGGTGAGAAGATAGAAGACAGAAGCTAGAAGTCAGAAGGTAGAAGTGAGAAGCTAGAAAACAGAAGCTAGAAGCCAGAATCTAGAATCCGGAAACTAGAAGCCAGAAGCTAAAAGTCAGAAGCTAAAAGTCAGAAGCTAGAGGACAAAACTTGAAGCCAGAAACTAGCAGCCAAAAGCTAGAAGCTAGAAGCCAGAAGCTACACGCCAGAAGCTAGAAGACAAAAACTTGAAGCCAGGCGTTAGAAGCCAGAAGCTAGAAGCTAGAATCCAGAAGCTACAGGTTAGAAGCTAGAAGACAAAAACATAAAGCCATGAGCTAGAAGCCAGAAGCTAGAAGCTAGAAGCCAGAATCTAGAAGCCAGAAGTTAGAAGCCAGAAGCCAGAAGTGAGAAGATAGAAGACAGAAGCTAGAAGCCAGAAGATAGAAGCCAGAAGCTACAAACCAGAAGCTACAAGCCAGAAGCCAGAAGCCAGAAGCTAGAAGCCAGAAGCTAGAAGCCAGAAGCTAAAAGCTAGAAGACATATGTATCTTGAAGCCAGAAGCTAGAAGCCAGAAGATATAAGCCAGAAGCTAGAAACCAGAAGCTCGAAGCCAGAAGCTAGAAGCCAGAAGCTAGAAACCAAAAGCTAGAAGCCAGAAGCTAGAATCCAGAAGCTGGAAGCCAGAAGCTAGAAGCTAGAAGTCAGAATCTAGAAGCCAGAAGCTAGAAGCCAGAAGCCAGAAGCTAGAAGCCAAAAGCTAGAAGCCAGAAGCTAGAAGCCAGAAGCTAGAAGCCAGAAGCTAGAAGCCAGAAGCTAGAAGTCAGAAGCTAGAAGCCAGAAACCAGAAGTTAGAAGCCAGAAGCTAGAAGCCAGAAGCTAGAAGCCAGAAGTTAGAAACCAGAAGCTAGAAGCCAGAAGCTAGAAGCTAGAAGCCAGAAGCCAGAAGATACAGGTCAGAAGTCAGAAGCTAGAAGTCAGAACCTAGAAGCCAGAAGCTAGAAGCCAGAATCTAGAAGCCAGAATCTAGAAGCCAGAAGCTAGAATCCAGAAGCTAGAAGACAAAAACTTGAAGCCAGGAGCTAGAAGCCAGAAGCTAGAAGCCAGGAGCTAGAAGCCAGAAGCTAGAAGCCAGAAGCTAGAAGCCCGAAGCCAGGAGTGAGAAGATAGAAGACAGAAGCTAGAAGCCAGAAGCTAGAAGCCAGAAGCTAGAATCCAGAAGCTATAAGCCAGAAGCTAGAAGCTAGAAGCTAAAAGTCAGAAGTTAGAAGACAAAAACTTGAATCCAGGAGCTAAAAGCTAGAAGCTAGAAGCCAGAATCTAGAAGCCAGAAGCTAGAAGCCAGAAGCCAGAAGTGAGAAGATAGAAGACAGAAGCTAGAAGCCAGAACTTGGAAGTGAGAAGCTAGAAAACAGAATCCAGAAGCCAGAATCTAGAAGCCAGAAGCTAGAATCCAGAAGCTAGAAGCCAGAAGCTAGAAGTCAGAAACTAGAAGACAAAAACTTGAAGCCAGGAACTAGAAGCCAGAAACTAGATGTGAGAAGATAGAAGACATAAGCTAGAAGTCAGAAACGGGAAACTAATTACTTTAAGATAGAAGCTAGAAGCCAGAATTTGGAATATATCAGTTACCAAACATTAGGATCCAGAAATTACAGAAGGTTATTCTAACGTCTCAGCTGGGAAAACCGCTTGTTTATCAGAGTGTTCTATGAGCACTTTCTCAGTTATTAACTGAGAGCTTCCGCTGAAAATAATCATTTTGCATGTTACAAGTACGAAGATACTTTATGCCCAAGAAAGTTAAATATTTTTTTATTACGAAATGTTCCTGGATCGACTGCCCGTACGCTCACGCATCGACTATATGCGCCCTGACTAAAAAAAATCAAAAATTAAAAGCCGAAAGCTAAAAGCAAGAAACTAGAAGCCAGAAACAGAAAATCATCTACTTCAACCAAAAAGCCAGAAGCTAGAAGGTATACATAAAATCCTAAAGCCGGAGTTAGCCAAGAACTTGATGCCAGAAGCTAGAACCCAGAAATTTGTAAAAAGAATCTAAAATCCAGATGCTAGAAACTAGAATCTAGAATCCCGAAACTGCAAATTGTAGTAGCATACAAGGAAGGTGGGAGCTATACGCTGGAAGCCAGAAACCAAAACCTGAAACCAGAAGATTAAGACCAAAAACTAGAAACCAGAAACCAGACAGACAAAAGCATACAACCGGAAGAAGCTATAAGCCAAAAACTTGAAATTAGAAGTCGGAGTCAGAAGCTTAAAATCAAAAGCTGGAGTGAGAAACTAAAAACCCGATGTGAGAGCTTAAACCCAGCAGCTTGAATGCAGAAGCAAGGAGCAAGAACTAGACGTCAAAAACCCGACGCCACAGTGATAGACATTCGTTTAGCCGAGAACAAAAAAAAATGTCAGGAAACTCATACAAAAGATAAAACTTTTTTATCGTAGTATTAGTATATCTAGTACAGTTTTATAAAAATGTGATACATTAAACTTTCATATACACTGAAACAAAACCGAGGGTAAAAACCCTTCAAATTTCATTTTTTGCCTAGACATTCGTTTAGCCGAGGTAAATGAAAAATTGGTTTTCAATAGATTTTTTACAATTTCGTGAGTATATTTCGAGAATATACAAGGCATTTTGTTTATGACGTGTTAGCAAGATATTTGACCTTAAAAGTTTATTTATTTGTGAAATTCGGAGAAATATTATAAAAAAATGTCCCGATAAGGAGAAGCGACGATAAACAAATTTATTTAAGAAAACTAATTTCTGTAAACACTCAAACGTAAGCTAGATTAGCAGTTTTGAAAATATGGCACAGAATTATTGTCAGAAATGTTCAAATTATTGCATAAAATGTCATGAAAAAATAAGTATATTGATTTTTGGTTGGTTAAACTTTAAAATGGGATTGATAAAAGCTAAAATAAATAGTTCTGCATTGAAATAAATACGTGCCTTAATGCCTGGGGAGTAGACATGTTCACATTTAAGAAAATGTCTTGAATCCCACTGGTCAAGTAAATATCATAATTCTCATGCCAAAATGAACTTCTGGTCAAATTTTCAGTTAGATTGATAAAGATTTCGATGTGCTTCAAGTCGATTTGGTAATTTCAGGCTTTTCTACACTTTAAAAAATCATAACTATTGAACGAAAAGGCATACGGTTAGGATTATAGCTCGAAATCAAAGCTTATTATGTTCCACAAAAGTCGTTCATACATACTTGTACAATTCTTGCAAGTTTTGTCAGTAATAAATTGAGTTTTGTTCTAAGTGGTACCGAAAAATCTGATATCTTGTAGTCAAAATGGCCTGGGAAGCAAGGAATGATGAAATTCTAGGAGTTGAAATACTCAGGAGATAATCATGTCATATCTCTCAAGACGAACCCCGTTCGAGATAAATCAGCAGCTTTTTGGGATAAATTATTAAAAATGCTGGAAGCCGTGCCACACGTCGTCATCATCATGGGGGACAGAAAAGCTTCAAGTTACATCAAAATTAACACAAAATGAGCACATGAGCCTTGATTTTTTCTGCCAAACGATGATTGTTTTGGTCACATTTCATTGATGAATCAGAACGATTTGAAAACAGTCATCGTCATCAGCAATGAAAAACCAATGCTAACGTGCTCATTTTTTTCCATTCGATAGGCGCTTTGTGGTGATTATTTGCCCCCATCGGTGGGTGATGGCGTGTGACATGGCTTTCAGCATTTTTAATAAATTATTACAAAAAGCTTCAGGGTGACCTCGAACGGGGATCGTCGTGGGATATATTACATGATTATCTCCAGAATATTTCATATCAGAAAATTTCATTAATCCATGCTTCCCATGCCATTTTGACTCCAAGATAACAGATTTTTCGGTACCACCTAGAACAAAGCTCAATTTATTACTGACAAAACTTGAAAGAATTGTATAAGTGTGTATGGACAACTTTTGTGGAATATGATAAGCTTTGATTTCGAGCTATAATCATTATTGTATGTCTTTCCGTTCAATAGTTATGATTTTTTAAAGTGTAGAAAAGCCCGAAATTACCAAATCGACTTGAAGCACATCGAAATCTTTATCAATCAAGCTGAAAATTTGATCAGAAGTTCATTTCGGCATGAGAATTATGATACTTACTTGACCGGTGGGATTCAAGACATTTTCTAAAATGTGAACATGTCTACTGGGGAGTATACCTGTTTGATACTACCATTACTAAATGAGTTAGAAGACTGCAAAGTGAAAGAACTGCAAGAAGTGTCAGATTTTGCGTACCCTGTTTAATCAAAAGCAGATGCTCATACAAAAATGCAAGATTTGGTTAAATAATTGGCTTATTTCATTCAATCTGAAGAAATATATTATAAATGAGTCTTAGTTGTGAACCACATTTATTTTTAACATGATTTATTTGAAAAGAATGTCTAAATTATGAAACAAGTAGTTCATGTTAGAAATTTGAATACTTTCGGCGCCATTTCTCGAAATATGAGCCGTCCAATGTATATTATTTCAGGCCAGGATACAGTCTAGAAGATATTGGGAGCTATTAGAAGACGTAATAGTAGTAAACGCTGTGATTTATGCAAGTGAAACCATCATATTTCATCAAAACAATATCTAAATACGTGATTTTTTGATGGTTTGTGTTATTTTTTTCTGTTAAAAACGTTATTTTTCGCAAAATTTCAACCTGCTTTGGTCATGAAACTTTCATTAGATTCTTTTGAAACACTTCCGATAAAAATAACTACATAAAATCTCAATTGAGAAACATTTAAAATATTATGACATATTTATATGAGATGCATGCAAAATTAATATGGCAACACTTCAAAAAATGATCTAATTCATGATTAACAAGTTGATCTATAATGCAGATCACCATACAAAATGACTTTGTTGGATATTTTTCGAAATTTGATAGTTTTTTATTTTGGAATTCTAAAAATTGTACAATTCGGCTAAACGAATGTCTAGGCAAAAATTACATTTGAAGGGTTTTTACCTTCTTTTTTGTTTCAGTGTATATGTAAGTGTGATGTATCACATTTTTATAAAACAGTACTAGATATTCTATCACTACGATAAAAAAGTTTTATCATAAAATGTTTTGTATGAGTTTCCTGGCACGTTTTTGAATTTTTTTTAGCCTCGGCTAAACGAATGTCTATCACTGTAGTAGCAGTCTCATTGTCAACACCATTCCCCTATTATTGTTCATTCTCTCATTTCAAATGAATTGCTGAGTGCCCCCATGTACCCTCGTCTCGTACTGACTGGTCAGCACCATGAGCAGTGAGGGATGTTGTGTTGTGCACGCAGTGAAAATTGACTGACAGCCACCACCCGCCGCCATTAGGGGTCGCGACGACGGCTGCGAGGAGCATCCATCCCAGTTGGTGATGATGTTGGCGGCATCAAGCTGTGACTTGATGGTCCCATTCTTGTCTCGTCGCGCGTTACGGGCTGGCGTGTTCCCGGACCGGTATCCGTTGGGCGCGTGATTTTCTTCGACGTGGAACTGTGCCGTAAAATTGTAGAGAAAATTGTTTCCTTTTGAAGGCGAACAGATGCTACCAGTCAGTCAGTGTGTTATACTATAGTTCCTTTCGGTTTACTGTAGCAAAAAATGTCCTTTTGTGAAACATATGTGCTTGGGTGAAAATGGCTTTTTGAAGACCTTGTGTATGTGAGATCCTTTGTTTTGTCGTCCCCAAAAAAAAAAAGTTGCTCAAATTTTCATAGTGAACTGGGTGTGGGTCGGCGGTTTGTGGTGCCATCCTGTTTGATGTGTTTTTTGTGAGATAAAAATTAACCGGAATTCGTTGAACCATGATCCTTCGTCGTAGTGGGTGGTGAAGACGCATTAAGGAGATTAGTGTCTGATTGGAGCAAAATCTGTGCTTGAAGGCGATGCCACATTGGTGCTTTAGAATGGTTCAAAGGGATTACAAGGACTCTGTAGAGGGAAGCTTCAGTGTGCTTAAATGATATCCTATGCTTTTTCTTCTAATGAGATTGCATCCACAGATAGTTACCGCTCTTATAGAACGTCTCTATTGAGAGTATGAATTGTGCTCATTAGGAAGATTACCGATGCTTGCACAGTTAGATTCATTTTGAAATACAGTATATTTGCGTGTTCATTCATATGCATATAACACACGATTCTAACTTTATTATGTGTCATTCATGTGTTGCATTTATAAACTAGCAAAGGTTGACACAAATGATGTAATAACTTCTGAGCGCATTTTTTTAGATATTCAGAAGTCATTTTTCAAGACATCTGATCCGAGAATAGATAGGCAATTCAATTCAGGCTATGCGGATTTGTGTCAAAATCTTTTATTTATTTTCTAGTTCACACATATTGGTCCGCCCAGGTCCGCCCTTTGTGCTTTCTGCACTCTTTGCCTTATTCTGCCAACCGGATCAGTAGCGAACACCAAGTTTGCAGGGTTTTGTTCATGGTACATTTGGTACGGGATGAATTTTTTGTGACTGGTTTTCATGGCATTTCTAAAGGATTTGCCGTACATAGACAAGAAGACAAGAAGACAAGAAGACAAGAAGACAAGAAGACAAGAAGACAAGAAGACAAGAAGACAAGAAGACAAGAAGACAAGAAGACAAGAAGACAAGAAGACAAGAAGACAAGAAGACAAGAAGACAAGAAGACAAGAAGACAAGAAGACAAGAAGACAAGAAGACAAGAAGACAAGAAGACAAGAAGACAAGAAGACAAGAAGACAAGAAGACAAGAAGACAAGAAGACAAGAAGACAAGAAGACAAGAAGACAAGAAGACAAGAAGACAAGAAGACAAGAAGACAAGAAGACAAGAAGACAAGAAGACAAGAAGACAAGAAGACAAGAAGACAAGAAGACAAGAAGACAAGAAGACAAGAAGACAAGAAGACAAGAAGACAAGAAGACAAGAAGACAAGAAGACAAGAAGACAAGAAGACAAGAAGACAAGAAGACAAGAAGACAAGAAGACAAGAAGACAAGAAGACAAGAAGACAAGAAGACAAGAAGACAAGAAGACAAGAAGACAAGAAGACAAGAAGACAAGAAGACAAGAAGACAAGAAGACAAGAAGACAAGAAGACAAGAAGACAAGAAGACAAGAAGACAAGAAGACAAGAAGACAAGAAGACAAGAAGACAAGAAGACAAGAAGACAAGAAGACAAGAAGACAAGAAGACAAGAAGACAAGAAGACAAGAAGACAAGAAGACAAGAAGACAAGAAGACAAGAAGACAAGAAGACAAGAAGACAAGAAGACAAGAAGACAAGAAGACAAGAAGACAAGAAGACAAGAAGACAAGAAGACAAGAAGACAAGAAGACAAGAAGACAAGAAGACAAGAAGACAAGAAGACAAGAAGACAAGAAGACAAGAAGACAAGAAGACAAGAAGACAAGAAGACAAGAAGACAAGAAGACAAGAAGACAAGAAGACAAGAAGACAAGAAGACAAGAAGACAAGAAGACAAGAAGACAAGAAGACAAGAAGACAAGAAGACAAGAAGACAAGAAGACAAGAAGACAAGAAGACAAGAAGACAAGAAGACAAGAAGACAAGAAGACAAGAAGACAAGAAGACAAGAAGACAAGAAGACAAGAAGACAAGAAGACAAGAAGACAAGAAGACAAGAAGACAAGAAGACAAGAAGACAAGAAGACAAGAAGACAAGAAGACAAGAAGACAAGAAGACAAGAAGACAAGAAGACAAGAAGACAAGAAGACAAGAAGACAAGAAGACAAGAAGACAAGAAGACAAGAAGACAAGAAGACAAGAAGACAAGAAGACAAGAAGACAAGAAGACAAGAAGACAAGAAGACAAGAAGACAAGAAGACAAGAAGACAAGAAGACAAGAAGACAAGAAGACAAGAAGACAAGAAGACAAGAAGACAAGAAGACAAGAAGACAAGAAGACAAGAAGACAAGAAGACAAGAAGACAAGAAGACAAGAAGACAAGAAGACAAGAAGACAAGAAGACAAGAAGACAAGAAGACAAGAAGACAAGAAGACAAGAAGACAAGAAGACAAGAAGACAAGAAGACAAGAAGACAAGAAGACAAGAAGACAAGAAGACAAGAAGACAAGAAGACAAGAAGACAAGAAGACAAGAAGACAAGAAGACAAGAAGACAAGAAGACAAGAAGACAAGAAGACAAGAAGACAAGAAGACAAGAAGACAAGAAGACAAGAAGACAAGAAGACAAGAAGACAAGAAGACAAGAAGACAAGAAGACAAGAAGACAAGAAGACAAGAAGACAAGAAGACAAGAAGACAAGAAGACAAGAAGACAAGAAGACAAGAAGACAAGAAGACAAGAAGACAAGAAGACAAGAAGACAAGAAGACAAGAAGACAAGAAGACAAGAAGACAAGAAGACAAGAAGACAAGAAGACAAGAAGACAAGAAGACAAGAAGACAAGAAGACAAGAAGACAAGAAGACAAGAAGACAAGAAGACAAGAAGACAAGAAGACAAGAAGACAAGAAGACAAGAAGACAAGAAGACAAGAAGACAAGAAGACAAGAAGACAAGAAGACAAGAAGACAAGAAGACAAGAAGACAAGAAGACAAGAAGACAAGAAGACAAGAAGACAAGAAGACAAGAAGACAAGAAGACAAGAAGACAAGAAGACAAGAAGACAAGAAGACAAGAAGACAAGAAGACAAGAAGACAAGAAGACAAGAAGACAAGAAGACAAGAAGACAAGAAGACAAGAAGACAAGAAGACAAGAAGACAAGAAGACAAGAAGACAAGAAGACAAGAAGACAAGAAGACAAGAAGACAAGAAGACAAGAAGACAAGAAGACAAGAAGACAAGAAGACAAGAAGACAAGAAGACAAGAAGACAAGAAGACAAGAAGACAAGAAGACAAGAAGACAAGAAGACAAGAAGACAAGAAGACAAGAAGACAAGAAGACAAGAAGACAAGAAGACAAGAAGACAAGAAGACAAGAAGACAAGAAGACAAGAAGACAAGAAGACAAGAAGACAAGAAGACAAGAAGACAAGAAGACAAGAAGACAAGAAGACAAGAAGACAAGAAGACAAGAAGACAAGAAGACAAGAAGACAAGAAGACAAGAAGACAAGAAGACAAGAAGACAAGAAGACAAGAAGACAAGAAGACAAGAAGACAAGAAGACAAGAAGACAAGAAGACAAGAAGACAAGAAGACAAGAAGACAAGAAGACAAGAAGACAAGAAGACAAGAAGACAAGAAGACAAGAAGACAAGAAGACAAGAAGACAAGAAGACAAGAAGACAAGAAGACAAGAAGACAAGAAGACAAGAAGACAAGAAGACAAGAAGACAAGAAGACAAGAAGACAAGAAGACAAGAAGACAAGAAGACAAGAAGACAAGAAGACAAGAAGACAAGAAGACAAGAAGACAAGAAGACAAGAAGACAAGAAGACAAGAAGACAAGAAGACAAGAAGACAAGAAGACAAGAAGACAAGAAGACAAGAAGACAAGAAGACAAGAAGACAAGAAGACAAGAAGACAAGAAGACAAGAAGACAAGAAGACAAGAAGACAAGAAGACAAGAAGACAAGAAGACAAGAAGACAAGAAGACAAGAAGACAAGAAGACAAGAAGACAAGAAGACAAGAAGACAAGAAGACAAGAAGACAAGAAGACAAGAAGACAAGAAGACAAGAAGACAAGAAGACAAGAAGACAAGAAGACAAGAAGACAAGAAGACAAGAAGACAAGAAGACAAGAAGACAAGAAGACAAGAAGACAAGAAGACAAGAAGACAAGAAGACAAGAAGACAAGAAGACAAGAAGACAAGAAGACAAGAAGACAAGAAGACAAGAAGACAAGAAGACAAGAAGACAAGAAGACAAGAAGACAAGAAGACAAGAAGACAAGAAGACAAGAAGACAAGAAGACAAGAAGACAAGAAGACAAGAAGACAAGAAGACAAGAAGACAAGAAGACAAGAAGACAAGAAGACAAGAAGACAAGAAGACAAGAAGACAAGAAGACAAGAAGACAAGAAGACAAGAAGACAAGAAGACAAGAAGACAAGAAGACAAGAAGACAAGAAGACAAGAAGACAAGAAGACAAGAAGACAAGAAGACAAGAAGACAAGAAGACAAGAAGACAAGAAGACAAGAAGACAAGAAGACAAGAAGACAAGAAGACAAGAAGACAAGAAGACAAGAAGACAAGAAGACAAGAAGACAAGAAGACAAGAAGACAAGAAGACAAGAAGACAAGAAGACAAGAAGACAAGAAGACAAGAAGACAAGAAGACAAGAAGACAAGAAGACAAGAAGACAAGAAGACAAGAAGACAAGAAGACAAGAAGACAAGAAGACAAGAAGACAAGAAGACAAGAAGACAAGAAGACAAGAAGACAAGAAGACAAGAAGACAAGAAGACAAGAAGACAAGAAGACAAGAAGACAAGAAGACAAGAAGACAAGAAGACAAGAAGACAAGAAGACAAGAAGACAAGAAGACAAGAAGACAAGAAGACAAGAAGACAAGCAAGAAGACAAGAGATGTCTTTAGTATCTTTCAATCAACTTCGCCAATCGAAGGGGGCGTTTTTGAACGCGTGAAAAACATTGAACTTGCGTCTGCAGCTATTCCTTATCCCAAACCAGCCTAAAGCAGCCCATCCTTGTGGTCCATCATTTCTTTGTGAAGACAAAATCAAATAAATAAAACAGTTTCTATTCAAATGAGCTCACTGAAGTGAAGAAGTTATTCGTTGCATTCCGGAGAAGATATACAGCCAGCCAGCAGCCAAAATGGAAAGCACGGCTGCTGGAGCAGATAGTTCCGACGCAGCATCAGGAGATGCACGTCATTCATCTCCCTTGTTGCAACAGAATATTCAATCACCGACGTCTTCGTCACCCGTCGTCGTCGTGGCGGCACCGTCGTCAGCATCCTCTAAATCACCTTCACTATTGTCACCATCCCCATCGTCGTCCTTGTCAACAACTGGGGTACCATCGGCAGCCAACAACAACGCTCCTGTTACAAAACAGGCTTCAATCCCGTGCAGACGACGTGGACGGTTACAGCGTTCGGAGCGGCTGCAGTCGGATGGGTCCTCGCAGCAGCAGTCCTACTCCAGCTTGGAAGCACTGATACGTGATAGCTTCGGTCAGATAGTCTGGCCAATTCGCATCACCAGCTGGGATCTGTTGAATAGTGCTGGCGCAGTGGTTCCACCGGACCTTATCAATGCAAGGTAAGAGTGATAGAGCACCATCAGGGTTTGTGTTGGTGTAGGACTGGAGTTTTGCCACAGGAAACAATTAATGTGCTCATGCAACCATCTTCAATGGAGATGAAAGCGCACTAGGAACAAACATATTGCACAGAGAATGATAAAAGTGGAAAAGTGTGGAACTGTCCATAAAGACAGTTCTAATATCATTTAATACTTTTCTTTAATTTATTAGTGCAATGTAATGTAGGTATACCTCGATTTTATGGACCCTCGATTATATACACCGTGTCCAATAAGTTCTCATACAAAATCAAATTCAATTTATTTCATATCTGTAATTAGGATTTTTAAAGTAAATTTATTTATTGAAAGGCCAACTAACATACACCAAATACAGCATATGTTTCGGAACTAACTGTCCTTTATCCTTCTTTGCTGATCGCCTATGTGTCGTAAGTCCATTTCAGCTGGCACGCACGCCATTTAATTGGTATTTCATCGTATTTCAACGAGTAATGGTTTTAAGTTGAAACAAATTAGGTTCCTGTCCTCCCTATTGCTAGTAGCAACTATGACCAGAAGAAAAAAAATATGGGATCCTGTATTGGTAAAGTACGGAGCCGTTTTATTTTGTACAAAATAAAACATAAATTAAACAAGAATTTCCATTTACCTGTTTCAATGAGATTTGTTGTATCAAAGAAGCATGGGTGCATCTTATCTGGTTGATTCACACCATTCTCACTTATAAAACATGCTTGTATTCCTATTGTGGTAAATTTTGTCCAAAATTTACGTTTTATGATGTTTGTCTTCGATATAACGGTTATTTTCATGAAAATCAGCCCAAGATGAGCTTACTTGCAAATTTCTTACCATATCATCACTAAAACTGTATTGTTTTAGCCTTAGTATATCCATTTGGTACATAACTTGGGATACAAACTCATAATTAATCCTTATGGACTCTATTTCGCTACCGTAGAATGAAAAACTTTTCAGATATTTTCTTGCGTGCCGGAGAAAACGAATTTCAGAAATTGGAAGATTATTGCTAGGCTTTTAAAAGCAAATAGAAAATAAAGTTATTCTAAACCGTATGCTTTATTTATTCAGTATTATGCGGCCTTTCAATACATGTATTCATATTGAAAATATGAATCACATATGTGAAATAAAATGATATTTTCTAAATTTGTATTTTGTATGAGAACTTATTGGACACGGTGTAGACCCTCGATTTTATGTTCATTTTTTCAATGGTAATTTTTTTAATATCCATTCAGTTTAAAACGCAGTTTGTATCATCATGATTTAAAAAGCAGGAATTTTCAGCCTTTTGACACACGGGTCACTTCATATCAATAAATTGCTTTATGGAGCACCCACAATATGGCGCCAAAGCATACCTCATGGCATACTTAGTCTTATATATGTATTTACCTAATCCCATGACTTCTATTTCTGACTTCATTTTTTATAATAGGTATGAAATACAATGGCATATGTTTGACCGCGTATAGCTCGTAAACGGAACGTCGGATTTGGGTGTTTTTATGAGACAAAAACCCGGATTAATCCACCTAGTGGTGATAGTGCCTTTCTCGTCGAATAAATACGCGTGATCTTTCCGTCGACGTTAGCCAAAATGTTCCTGAGTCCTTTATATAGAAAAGCAACAATTTTAGCAAAGCCAACATCGATTTGGAAAACTTATTATTGGTACATATTCCGATGTTATGTTCAACAGCAAAACAGAGCTAAAAAATATTGCAAAATGCATTGGGATCTTGATTGGGATCATTGTGACCCCATTCTATTCACTACGGCAGCGGGGTGAGCGTCAGCTAATGCATGAAGAAGGTTGACTTCATTGACAATCACAGATCACTTTGTGATCTTCGACAAAGTTTTTTTTAGCACACTTTAGGCTGTTTTTTATTTTTATATATTTTATTTTTTTTATATTTTGGCGGGTCCGATCATTAGCGGGTCCGATTCCGGTTATCTCAAATACGGTCTGAGACTATGTTCTTGTCAACTGTTCATCGGGTTACCTAAAAAGCCGAATATTAATGTTATCTGAGACTATTTTCTTGCTAACCGTTTAGCAAATTTAAAAAAAAAATGCATGTTTTGGTTCACTTCTATTTGATCACTTCCAATTGAAAACCCGCAACCAATTTCGAAATACTGTTACTAGTTCTAGATGTGGCCTGAGACTATTTTCCTGTTGACCGTTCATCAGATTATCAAAAACGCCGCTCTGGTTTGGTTTCCCTCTATATTTTACCACTTCCGGCGAGTTACTCGTCTCATCACCAGTTCTGGAACACTACCAGTTCTCCCAAATATGGTCTGTGATTATTTGCTGGCTAACCGTTTATCATGTTACTAAATAAATCATTGATATGTTGCATGTATTGGTTCTCTACATTTACATTTGACCATTTCTGGCGGGACACCCGGAATCGGTTCCGTAACACACTGATACGGCTTGCGTCTATTTTTTGCATCTGTTCATCATGTTAATTAAAAAGCCACGATACCTCAATGCATGGGTTTGGATTGAGCCTATTTGTTTGCTTAGTTTATTAGGCTATCAAAAAAGCCGCGCTTTGCTGTTTCGCATGCAGGGTTTTGTTCAATTTTATATTTAGCCGCTTTTGGAGGAAAACTCGGAACTAGTTTCGGCACTACTGGCAGTCTCTTATGTGGTCTTAGCTTACTTCCTTGATTAGCGGTCATCAAGTTGTCGGAAATGTCGTGATTTGATGTGCCGCATGCATAAATTTTGTTCACTTTTATATACGGCCACTTCCGGCGGGACATCCGCAACCGGTTCCGAAACACTACCGGCCCAGATATGGTCTGAGTCTTTTTAATGCCAACCTTTCTTTATCATAAAAGCCGCGCTTTGATAGGTCGCATGCATGGATTTGGTTTACTTTTATATTTGGCCACTTCCAGCGGGACATCCTAAACCGGTTTCGGATCACTACCGGTTCAGATATGGTCTGAGACTATTTTCTTGACAGCTTTCATTAGGTTATCAAAAAAGCCCCGCTTTGATATGTTGCATGCGTGGATTATTTTTTTTATATTTGGTTACTTCCAGCGGGACACCAGGAACCGGTTCCGGAACACAACCGGGTCAGATATGGTCTGGGACTGTTTTCTTGCTAACTGTTCATCAAGTTATCGAAAATGGCGCAGTTTGATGTGTCGCATGCATAGTTTTGGATCACTTTTATATTTGGCCACTTCCAGCGGGACATCCGAAACCGGTTCCGGAACACTACCGGTTCAGATATGGTCTGAGATTGTTTTCTTGCTAACTGTTTATCAAGTAATCGAAAATGCCGCAGTTTGATATGTCGCATGCATAGTTTTGGATCATTTTTATATTTGGCCACTTCCAGCGGGACATACGGAACCGGTTCCGGAACACTACCGGTTCAGATATGGTCTGAGACTGTTTCTTTGCTAACTGTTGATTAGGTAATCAAAAACGCCCCAGTTTGATGTGTCGCATGTATGTGTTTGTTAAATTGTTATGTATGGCTCCTTCCAAGGGTACTGTTCCGGAACACCTAAATGGCCATAACTCTGGAACGGCTGGACCGATCCGAACCATTTTCAATAGGAAACAATGGGACTAGATTTTGCGTCGAATGAACCATCGGTCATTTAAATCGGTTGAGGTTTACTGCCAAAAAGTGATGTGAGTTTTTTGTCCACACACATACAGACACACACACACGCACGCACACACACACATACACACATACACACACACACAGACATCACCTCAATTCGTCGAGCTGAGTCGATTGGTATATGTGATTTGACCCTCCGGGCCTTCTATCAAAAAGTCATTTTTGGAGTGAACATATAGCCTTTCCAGTACACTTAGTGTACGAGAAAGACAAAAACATGGAGAAATTGAGATTTTTTGAAAACCGATTTTTCATGTATTTTGAACAGGGGGCCCTGATTTGGAACGTCAAAAAAAAAAACACGGTTGGCAAGGCAAACTTAGCCGCAGCCGGGGACAGCTATAAATATCTCTCGCTTTCAACATTCATGACTTTCTCACCGATAATTCTAATATATTCCTCATATTTTTGGTAGATGCCTTATACTATCTTGGCGTGTATTCAGCTCATTGGATTCAATAATTTGAAGCAAATTCCATAAAAAGGTCATTGTAATATTTCGGCAGATTACTGACAAGACGTGTGATAATTTATTTCCTGTGATGTCATGGTTGATACAAAGCTAGTTAGTCAAGTTTCTGAAGGAAACGCTTCAGCAATTCATTAAAGAATTGCTGGAACAACTTCTGAAAGAATCAATGGAACAGCTTTTGAAGAAATTCCTGCTGAAATTACTTCTAGGAATATATATTTCAGAAAGTTTAGCTGAAGAAATTTCAGATTAAATAAAACAACTCTGTAGAAAATTAATTATTGAATTCCTGAAATAATTTCTGGAAAAAACAGGGGTGTTTTAAGAATCCATAGATGGATTTTCTGAAGAAAGTCTAGAAGGGATACCTGAAGAAACATCTGGAAACCCCTGGTCCCAAGTAACATACTTGTCACAGAAGAGTCGGCGGCGCAGGTGACTCTTCTGTGGCAAGTGTGTTGCTTGGAGTGGAATGCCTAACAAAACCTCTTGTTATATTTTTGAAAAAAAAAAATAACCTGAAGAAATTCCCTAACAGAAATCCATAATTTTTTTATGAATTCCTAGAGGAATACATAGAAAAAATCCTAGGTGTACGCTTGGAGGAATTTCTGGAAAAATATATTGAGGAATAATTGGCGGAATTTCTGATGAAATTTCTGTGTGAATTTCTGCAGGAATCTCTGCAAGAATGTCTTCGAACCTTTCCGTAAAAATCCTTATAAAAACCTCTTAAAACATCTGTGGAAAAAAAATTCTGAAAGAATCTATGGAGGAAATAAGATTCTTTTGACTTTCCTAAGAAATTTTTGGAACAATTTCTGGAAGAGAAATGTCTTGAAGGGCTATCTAAAGGAATGTGAAGGAGTCTTGGGAATTTCTTGAAGGGGCTGTTCATATACCACGTAGACTTTTTGGTGGGAGGGAGGGGGTGGGGGGTCTGGCAAAAGCCTTCGTTTCATACAACTTTTAAATGTATATATGGACAAAAGTGTACGTGGGGAAATGAGGGTGGGATCTGAGATGACCACAATTGTGCGTAATGTATCCAATGGTCTACGTGGTTTATGAACAGCCCCTAATAATCTCATGTAGATAAATTCCTAAAGGTATACTTGGAGGAAATCCTGGAGGAATTTTTGAAAAAATACATAGAGAAATATCCGGCGGAATTTCTGTTGAAATCTCTGTGAATTTTTGCAGGAATCTCTGCAAAAATGCCTTCCAGCTTTTCCATAAAAGTTCATATAAGAATCTCTTGAAGTATCTGTGGAAAAAAAATTGAAGAAATCCTTGGAGGATTTCCTAAGAAATTTTTGGAGCAATTTCTGGAAGAGAAATGTTTTAAAGGTATGTGAAGGAATCTTGGGAAATTCCTTTATAAACTATTATATTATTTCTTAAACAATCTTTGTAGAGTTTTTTAAGAAAACAATTTGAAGGAGTTCTGAATTTCTGATTCTCAATGTATCCGTGAATCATTTCCTAAAAATATATCCTAAAGGTATCTCTATTACCAATAATCTAAAATAATTCGTAGATACAGGGGATGGCCAAAATGTTTGGGATAGGCAACTTTTTTTCTCCAACAAAAAAATTCAACATGCTGTAACTTTTCATAGGATGCATAAAAAAATCTCAAATTTTGACTGTTTGCCAACCTATTATATGTGCATCATTGGTACAAAATTGGGCTTGATTGATAAATTTTTCGCGAAGTTAGTACAGTTCTGGTAAAACACTATTATTTAGACTACTAATTTTTGAACTATCATACCTCGGAAACAGTGAACCGAATTGAATGAATTTTTTAACGTTTATTAACAATATATTGATACTGAATACGACGCTATAAAATGTAATATTTTCTCACGGCGAATTAAGTTATACCGGATTGAAATTTTTGCCCATATAGAGGAAAATTCATTCAATTCGGTTCACTGGTTTCCGAGATATGACAGCTCAAAAATGAGTTGTCAGAAAAATAGGGTTTTACTCGAACGGTTCTAATTTTGCGAAATTTGTACCAATGATACACACATAATAGGTTGACAAACAGTCAAAATTTGAGATTTTTTGATGCGCTCTATGAAAAGTTATAGCTTGTTGAACTTTTTTGTGAGAGAAAAAAAGTTGCCTATCCCAAACATTTTGGCCATCCCCTGTAAATTTATGGAATAATCTATACAAGATTTTATGATAGGAATTCTTGAAGTATTTTCTAAAGGAATCCATGCAACATTTTACTAAGGAGCTCTCGGAGAAATTTCTGGAGGACAATCTAAAGTCTAAAGGAATCCCAAGAAAATTTTGTTAAAGAATTTCTGACTGAATTTCTTTAGGATTTTCTGGATGATTGAAATTTACGAGAAGTTTCCAAAGGAGTCTCTGAAAGAACTTGTTGAAAAATTCCTGAGAGATTTTAGCAGGAACTCGAGAAAGATTTTTCCATTGAACCCTAAGATGGTTTTCAGCAAGGGTTCATGAAAGAATTATCGAAAATGTGGAAGTTTTTTCGAAGTTATCCTTGGAGAAATTAGTAAAGAAATCTCTGGAGGAAAATCTGGAGATATTTGTGAAGAAACAATTAGTCGAATTTATAATAAAAGCCATGAGAGATTTTCTGAATGAATCCCTCGAGAAAAAAATGTGAAGGTACCCATAGGGTAGTTTCTATAAAAGTTCTTGCAGAAAATTGGAACCCGATTGGTTTCCACATTTTTTTTAAAGAGCTCCTGGAGGAATTTCAAAATGAAGCCTGTATCCGCAATAATCGGGACACTGAAGTACGACTGTAGCTCTGTAATAAATCGGTAAAATTGGCCAAATAATTTACTGAGAACTCTTTGGTGTATATTTATTATTTGTGTTAAATTTCATAAAAATCGATGCATTACTTTTCATTGTGGATGAAAAACAAACAGACGTGGTTTTAAGCATTTTGTACAATCATGACCAATTTTCATTCACATAATAGATGGTTCTTTTACGCTATATAGCTGTACGGCTCAAAGTTTTGTGATGACAATTATGAAATTTCGTTCGCAATTATGATACTTATAGAGACACTTTCTTGCAAAATTTCATCAACTTTGATAAACTGGTTTGAAAGCTACTGGTGTTGATAAGGGTGAGTGTTAGTAGTGAAATTTTTCGTGTTTTTCATGTGCGATGTTTGCCTATTCATAACTTTTGAATTTCTCTGCTAATTCTCATGAAATTTTCACAAAAGTTTGTTGATTATATGTATATGTGGAGCCTCGTAGCCGTGCGGTTAGGGTCACCAAGCTTCTAATCGCACCATGCTATGGGGTGAGGGTTCGATTCCCGCTCCGGGCGATGAAACTTTTCGTGAGAATAGTTTCTTCTCCGTATCCACTGGTGCATGCTCCGTGTGTCCCTTGTCTAATGTTTAGTTTCATTCAGTCTGTACAGCCTCTGGCTGAAGACGGTGTCCGCGTCTTTTTTTTTTTTTATATTATGCCTGCAAAATTTGATGATTATTGGTATTGTACTTTCAATAATACAGTCGAAAAAATAAAGGGTTCTGACTAATTTCTGTCTGAGGAGCTAAAATCACGTTCAGTCCCATGTTTCTGCTATAAAACTGTTGGAAGTGCGTCGATTTTTTTTTTGAGATTTTGCCTATCTAACAAATGTAGATTGAGAGGTTTGTGTTCACAATTTTAGGCATTTCCTTTGCCAAATTCAAAAGTTACAGCGCTTACACGCAAAACTAGGGGCTGTGTAAAATTCAATGGCGCACATTCTACTCTTTCCCTGCCACAACAAAAAGTACTGCACCGATTCACATGAAATTTTGTAGGGGAAATGAACAAATCTTAAGATGTTAATAGGCCCAATTTGAGCAATTTTAATGTGTCTATTGCAGAGTTACAGCTGCATTTCTGTGTCCCGCTTATTGAGGATACAGGTTTTAAATCCAGGAATGAATTTCTGAGAAGAAAAGATTTTTCAAAAAAAATCCTGGAGCAATTTCTAAAGCGAACTGCGGAGAAAGTTTTGGAATAAATTCTTGGAAGATCGTTTGAGAGAATGCATGAATGAGGTTCCGAAGGATTTTTCGTAAAAAAAAACTAGAAAAGTGCCAAAAAATAGGGTAAATCTTTTTCTAAAGAAACCCCTGGAGGAATTTCTGAAGAAACTCATAAATAACTTTTTGTGAAACTAGTGGAATTCCTGGATAAAATAGAAATTGCTATGGGAATTTCTGGTGGAATCCTTGGAAGAATATCCAAAGTAACCCCCGTACAAATTTTGATTTTTTTTCTGAAAACCTCTGGAATAGTTTCTGAAGGTATCGTTGAAAGTGTTGTAAAAGGAGTCTTTGGAGAAATTTGTGAATAAATGTCTTCACTTAAGACTCTTAAGAAATTTCTGAAGGAATCTCTGAACGATTTTTTGAAAGAATCCCTGGAGGAATTTCTACTTAAATTCATGAAAAAATGGAAGAACTCCAAAGGTAAATCATGCAAGATGATTTGAATGAATTCTTTGTGGAATTTGTAAAATAGATGGAATTTCCAAAAAAATCCTGAAGGAAATTTCCGAATTAATCCATGGAAGCTTTTGGAAAGAATCTGTGAATAAGTTTTTGACCGAATACTCGGACGAATTTCCAAAAGATTTTCTAGAGGTATTTCTGAAATTTTTTAATCAACCATACATATTTTTGATAGTGGTTTCTTCGTTATTAAGTGAGAATTATTAATACACATATGCCAAAAACTCCAAACCTTTTGTCGAAAAATCACCATTTCATGTAGTTTTCATATGTATTGGTACATGTTAGTACACGATTTAAATAAACATAAAATAAAATAAATAATTGAAATATCCACGACATCGAGGTATACCTGTACATCTTTTTTTCTCTGTTCGGATTCCAAAAGGTGACCTGTTGATTCAAGATGGCGGTTATCGGTTACTTAATTTAAGAAAAATTTAAGTCCTTTATAAGAAAAATGCGGGAAAGTACGTTTTCCTATACAATCTCAATGCGGAATACGGGGACTCAAGGGCCCATATAGCCGAGGCGGTAAACGCACGGGTATTCAGCATGACCATGCTGAGGGTGACGGGTTCGATTCCCGGTCGGTCCAGGATATTTTCGTAAAGGAAATTTCCTTGACTTCCTTGGGCATAGAGTATCTTCGTGCCTGCCACACGATATACACATGCAAAATGGTCATTGGCAGAGAAAGCTCTCAGTTAATAACTGTGGAAGTGCTCATAGAACACTAAGCTGAGAAGCAGGCTTTGTCCCAGTGAGGACGTTACGCCAAGAAGAGAGAGAGGGGACTCAACTTACCGTACCCAAATTTTGCACAGTTTCTCGGGACGCTAATCTGGACCGGGTAAATGCAATTATATTTTAATTTTCCCATACAACGTTGACCCAGTCTACTGCACATATCTTTCCCATGTCCCATTCCAGAATGCTTTCATCCTTCGGAGCCGGATTGTTTTGCGTTGTTATCGCAACCTCGCTGGTGTCGAACACGTTTATTATGCTCGGTTTCATCGCCAGGGTCAATATGACCCCTCCGGATCCAATCACTGCCATCAATAACATTATCACTACATAATTACACTAAGAACCATTAAGACCTTTACCGAAGACATAACTATTCTAAAACAGCGAGATTTCCTATTTAAATTTATGCAAACTATGTCAAAGAATCAGCATTGAGGCTTTTTAAGCTCGTTACTTTTCACTCATTCATTTATTGATCAATCATTTGAGCGGTAAATTGCTAATTAAAGTTAATCCACTACGGCAATCAACCACAAGACGTCATTTCTCGCTCATCGGGAACTAATGAATTCCGTTCTACACTTTTTATCATCACGTCTAACTGTTTGAAAGAGTTTCGTCCGCAAAGGCATAACTCATTAACCTTAATGAAAAATGGCGGCGCCGCCTTTCGGCATGATGTCTTTTATCCGCTCTCTTTTCCGACAGATTTTTCCTTTCCACAAGTCGAAGTTTTCTTATGCCCATAGTGACGTTTCCAAGCAGGAAGGAGGAGCAGGTACCGACTCCAACCAGGGTTATATGTATAATTTACGTGGATCGTTAAAATTTAATTTCCACTCCATCGCACACTTACCTACTTGCTGCACTCTTTGTTCCTGCTTTGTGGGTTAAAATTTTCCCACTCCACCAAACGATTGATTCTTCTATCATGGTGCAACAAGTTTCACAGGTCTATGGTGGGTCTACGTTGGGTTTTATTCTCGTTACTTTTAGTTACTTTGCTATAGGCTTATGCAGGTGAGGGTGTGTCGTCGATATATGTATAACTCATGTAGTAAAGTTTCTTGCATAATTATACAGTCAATTTGTTATGCTTTCAGCTACAATGTTGTTGGAGAAGATGAATTTTGATAAACTGAATGGATGAAGTAAAAGTATAAAAGTATAAAGTGCATCTTACGAGGAAAAACCTTGTTATTCATTCGTAGCACAGGTAATTCAGTTTCATTTTTTATAATTATATGGTGTACTACACTGTAGAGTTTCCTAATTCTGTGCATAGAATTATGGCTTAGTTAGGAAATATTAGTGAAAGAGACCTGAATCGTGTTTATTTCATTGTTAAATCATTTTATTCCACAACGAGTTCTTATGAGTCTTTAAACTATAGTATACTTTTAATCTACATCACTAGAAGCATTTTTTGTGGAGAAAATTCTGATGTAAATCCAGAATACAAAACTGAATTAGTGTTATTAATTAAGTATAGGCGCAGTGTACCAGTTATGGCTATAGTACCTCAAATTCGCCATAGTGGATTTTCAACCTTTAATGATGCAAATCAACAAGAAAAAAAAATCGTGAACAACATATCACGTTAACAATGGATGGGTTCAATCATTCAAACTTCACAATTTGCTGAAATTATGATAGAAATAAATCATTTTCCTTAACTTTTCGGCTTCCTTATACCCTATTTCGCCATAGTGTACAAGTTATGGCTAATCCCATAAGGAATGCATGTAAACAGTGCGAAGTTGAACCCAAATTAACAAATGTGTCCATAACTAGTACGGGGTTCCTATCATTGGCACACGCCGTAATAAATACTTAAAGGAGTTTTGACTCCGTTTCTAATTTTTTCCTGTAAAGTATGACAACTAATCAATCATTTGATACATCGATGACATTCGTTGGCCTTCTTCTTATTTTTGTAGAAATAGTTTTCCTTAGGTAGTGCCATAACTGGTACAGGCACCCTCATTCATCTATTAAAAATGTCATTTGCGAGTTTTTGGTGGAAAAAGTGCTTGATTGCCACTACCACCACTAAGGGAGCTTCTACCCTAATGCAAACATAAACATTTTATGCATCATCTGCTTTGTCAAAATCTTTTCGAAAGCAACGATACACACAATTCCAGGAGAACCATGAAAAATGCAACGTAGTATCTCCATGAAGGGCATATAATGTTGAACCTAAATTTCCATTTGTTCTGTTTGTACCATTTCAAGGCACCGTTATCCTTCGAAGAAAACCCCATCAAACCCAGACGTTGAGCGTGTATACTCGTTGAACTTGATTTTGATGCTTTTGTGAACGACGATTGATTGCGCTCCCGATTGTGTTGAGTGGCACGTTGAGCTCTTCTGCTATCGATTGCTAACACTAATCTGATTTGTGTTGGGTCACTGAGTTTGATCCGTTCGAAAGCATCATCGCATCGGTGAAGTTAGTTCTTCCTGCTTCGATATTGAGTTTTCTGCTGGTAGAGGATTACTGGAAAAGGAAATTGATTGATTTGAGACGAGTGATTACAATGAGTGAGAGCTGTCAATTGCCTTTTAAATTCATTTAATCCAAATAATTTATTTCCTCTTCATATCATTGAAATTCAGCAAATGAACAGAATTTAAAATCGTATATTTTATCACATTCACCTTTTGTCTCCCCAATCATTAAGCTTTTTTTCTGTAGATGCTATCGACTGTTGATTCATGGACTTGGGTGTTTCTTTCGGCCTTGCAGTCTTCCGTGTGCAATCAAAACGACATATGTTCTTTATGCCCGATGTTTCGATGGTCTATGCCATCTTTCTTAAGAGTTTTATTTGATATTGGACATTGTGCATTTTGATATTAGACAGGGAAAACTACAAAGATAAACATAAAACTAGCAGAAAAATCATTCTTCGTCTGGTGGTATGGAATGCACATAGAATGTAGTCAAATTGTGGACGAACTTCATCAATTTCCTACAATTTCCTTTCGTTTTCTGATGGATCACCTGTCAGTTACATACATACATTTATTTGTTCAACATCATTAATACAAGACATAATCAACAATAGTACGCCACAATTATTCGGTTTGTGGCTGCCGCTCTCCATCCTCGGTCGCGCCATTAGAATAACTAGCCACAGAAGTCCAATGTCGCGACTGTTCGTGGCAAACCACGTCCTTACAGCGTCAGTGGCGGTACTATAAGTGTCAGAAAATTTTGTTTACCAAAACAAAAGATGCTCTTCAAGCTGGGCAATTAAAAACAGTAGTTTATTACAATAAAAGTTATTAATTTAATTAAATAGAAAAAGTGATTACAGCGCCATTGGAGTTCTAGTGTATTTCCATTGTCGCGCCCGATGCACGCCAAGTCACGCTCCACCAGGTCCGCCCATCGTGCTCTCTGCGCTCTACGCCTTCTTGTGCCATCCGGATCAGTTGCAAACACCAGCTTTGCAGGGTTGTTGTCCGGCATACTTGCAACATGCCCTGCCCACCGTATCCTTCCGGCTATGGCCACCTTCTGGATGCTGGGTTCGCCGTAAAGTGCAGCGAGCTCGTGGTTCAACCTTCTCCGCCACACACCGTTCTCCTGCACACCGCCGAAGATCGTCCTTAGCACGCGTCGCTCGAAAACTTCGAGTGCTTGCAGGTCCTCCTCGAGCATGGTCCATGTCTCGTACCCGTAGAGATCCACCGGTTTTATTAGCGTTTTGTACATGGTGCATTTGGTGCGTGGGTGAATCTTTTTCGACCGCAGTTTTTTCTGGAGCCCGTAGTAGGCCCGACTTCCGCTGATGATGCGCCTCCGAATTTCACGGCTCATGTTGTTGTCAGCCGTCAGTAGGGATCCGAGGTAGTCAAATTCCTCCACCACCTCGAAAGTATCCCCGTCTATCATAACATAACTACCCAGACGGATCCGGTCGTGTTCGGTTCCGCCCACCAGCATGTACTTTGTTTTTGAGGCATTCACCACCAGTCCGACCTTTGCTGCTTCGCGTTTCAGGTGGGTGTGCAGCTCTGCCACCGTTCCAAATGTTCTGGCAATAATGTCCACGTCGTCCGCAGAGTACACAAATTGACCGGATTTTGTGAAAATCGTTCCCCGGCTGTTGAGCTCGGCTCGTCGCATCACACCTTGTCTCAGTTCCCGGCGAGATTCGAATGAACTGGATAGTTCACCAGAAACCCTTACGCAGTTTTGCACACCGTCCATCGTTGCTTTAATCAGTCTAGTCAGCTTCCCAGGAAAGCCGTTTTCGTCCATGGTTCTTCATAGCTCTGTACGGTCGATACTGTCGTATGACGCTTTGAAGTTGATGAACAGGTGATGCGTTGGGACCTGGTATTCACGGCATTTCTGGAGGATTTGCCGTACGGTAAAGATCTGGTCCGTTGTCGACCGGCCGTCGATGAAGCCGGCTTGATAACTTCCCACGAACTCATTCGTTTTAGGTGACAGACGACGGAAGATGATCTGGGATAGCACTTTGTAGGCAGCATTCAAAATAGTGATCGCCCTGAAGTTCTCACATTCCAAATGGTCGCCTTTCTTGTGAATGGGGCAGATTACCCCTTCCTTCCACTCCTCCGGTAGCTGTTCGGTCTCCCAGATCTTGACTATCAGCCGATGCAAACAAGTGGCCAACTTTTCTGGGTCCATCTTGATGAGTTCAGCTGCGATACCATCCTTACCAGCTGCTTTGTTGGTTTTGAGCTGGCGAATGGCATCCTTAACTTCCCTCAGCGTGGGTGTTGGATCATTTCCGTCCTCCGCTGCACTGGCGTCGTCGTTTCCTCACGTCCGTCCGTCAAGAGGCCTCCATCTTTATCTCTGCATACTTCGGCTCGCGGCACGAAGCCGTTGCGGGATGCGTTGAACTTCTGATAGAACTTCCGTGTTTCTTGGGAACGGCACAGCAGCTCCATTTTTTCACACTCCGCTTCTTCCAGGCGGCGCTTTTTCTCCCGAAAGAGGCGGGTCTGCTGTTTCCGCTTCTGTTTGTAACGTTCCACGTTCTGTCGAGTCCCTTGCTGCAGCATTACCACCCTCACTGCGTTCTTCTCGTCCAAAGCCGTTCTGCACTCTTCGTCGAACCATTCGTTCCGTCGATTCCGTTCCACGTACCCGATGGTGCTCTCGGCTGCGTCGTTGATGGCTGCTTTCACCGTACTCCAGCAGTCCTCTAGGGGGGCCTCATCGAGCTCGCCCTCGTCTGGCAACACGGCCTCGAGATTCTGCGCGTTTGCTGAGGCGACATCCGGTTGCTTTAATCGCTCTAGGTTGTACCGTGGCGGTCGCCGGTACCGTACATTGTTGATGACGGAGAGTTTTGGGCGCAGTTTGACCATCACCAAATAGTGGTCGGAGTCGATATTGGCGTCACGATAGGTCCTGACGTCGATAATGTCGGAGAAGTGCCATCCGTCGATCAGGACGTGGTCGATTTGAGATTCCGTGTGCTGTGATCTCCAGGTGTAACGATAAGGGAGGCTGTGTTGGAAAAAGGCGCTACTGGCTTTTGCAGCGATCGTAATCGCGTTCGAGCTGCGCGTAAAATGCGTCCTTGTCATCATCAGTACTTCCGGAGTGTGGGCTGTGCACGTTTATTATGTTGAAGTTGAAGAATCGGCCCTTGATCCTCAACCTGCACATTCTTTTGTCGATCGGCCACCAACCGATCACGCGCCTCTGCATATCACCCATCACGATGAAAGCTGTTCCCAGCTCGCGTGTGTTGCCGCTGCTCTGCCCAAGTAACACAGAAAACATCTTTGAAAATGAAATTTGAAAAAGATGTTGTAATACAGTACTATATCTGTATCTGTACACATCTTGTGTTGAAATCATGTTTTAACTATGTTTGGCAATAACAAGCTAATGGAAAATCTATTAATCCTCACTACCAGCTAGAAAAACGTAAATTTAACGTTGATTACACAAGATTTTTAAACCATCATCTTCCTCCAATTAAATAAGATATGCAAAACACCAGCAACACATAGTTATAACCTTTGGACTCGAACATGTTACGAATACGTTATATTTACGTAATATATACGTTAATTTACAAGTTCATTAGTTCGCTATCTCTTCTCAAGCACTTGATCATTATTTATGAAACTTGCTTGCACTTGAAAATATAAGGCAATTTAACTACAAAGCAACACTTTTATGTTTGGCTTTGCACTCGTTGATCCCGCTACGAGTATTCTAAACGGGTAAACATATAAGTATATTAATATTCTCTATAAGAAACTTGGTGCAGGTCACAGTTGCCATGGCTCAAAAGATGGAAGTCACCATTAAACTTCACTTAAATGCCTCTCGTCGCCTTATAAACACTGTGCGTACTTACGTGCCTCTGGAGCCGACCTACTGATACGTGGTGGCAAAATCTCGCTTAAAAGCACAATTTTAGCACTATTTATGATGCCGCGGAACATTTTACGACAATTTATTCATATTAACATATGGAATTACACTCTTACTTTGTTATTGTTGTACCTATGTTCAAAACAAGTTATCCAGAACCAAACTTCACATCGTTGTGTGCTATTTGGAAATTCATGTTGAAAATACGTTACTATGATGTTTTTCCAATGTATTTAAATCAACTCAAGTGGCATTCGACAAACATGTTATTGAGATGTACAGCAGTTGTAATTTAAACGTATTTCTAATATGTAGTTTGAGTTCTTCCCTATCAGATCAGACAAATTACAGTGCCTGCTTAAAAGGTTCACAATACCATTTTAATATACAACCTGTTTCTGTATAAATGTTGTTCATCTACGGGTGTTTTCTCCTATAATTATACATCTGATACAGTTGAAACATTTAATATAATTATATAATTTGCATACTTATAACGAATATAAATTATACAGTCTTAAAGAACATCATGAATATAACATTATTGAAAATAGCATTCCAAAACTTACAGACGGTACTGTGGCAAGAAGCCACCATGTTGCACGTCTGAAAATTTGTTCGACAATCTCACACAAAGCACAAAAATAACAAAAACCTTCCTTCTTGTCTCCAATCCGATGGATGGCGAATGAAATCATGAGGAGTAAATGTGTTCATTTCACCATAAATTTTAAATGGCACATGAAATTGAGGCATAGTGACCAAACATCGAGGTGATAAATTACCAATGAAATGTAAGGCTTGAACATTTTTTGAGCCATTACTTGCTAGCACATAATAGGTGTCGGATTTATTTGCACAGTGTGCGTATGATAAATTGCGATTCTCCTGGTAGGAACAAGTTAGTATTTACGATGTTTGAAGAGAACATACTCAATACTTAATTTTATGTTATAATAATGTATTGAAAAACATCTTTAGTAACATCAATGATGTTTTATAAGCCGCCATTTTTTGCGCTTTTTAGGTGATATAAGCGTACGAAAATACGTTTTCCGAGTTCGGAACAAAACATAAACATTTGTATGAAACATGTATTTTATGCACTATTATAACAAGTTGTGTTACTTGGGTGGTAGATGGTATGATTACCTCTAAACGTTCGCACCATGGATCCTGTCCAACACACCTCCTGCAGCGTTACGATACCGAACCCACGGTCCTTCAGTAGATCGGCGAGTATGCGGGTGCTCCCCGCATCGATCGGCAGTTCCAAGTACCGAGTTTCCAATCGCAAGTCCTTTTTGTTCGCTGGGGTCGTTGCCGTTGGTCTCGGTTCGTATTATTCTGTTGCTGATTTTCTGTTACAATGTTTTTTTACGGTTGGCCATCGTGCACAGTTGAGCTTAGAGTCCTTCCCTGGCACTCGGACGTAGATCAGCCACCCCTAACATGGGGATCAGACGCTGTTGTGAGCCGCTCCTCCTGGAGAACAGACGCTCAGGTTTGCCGAAGCAAACCCCCCTTCCCTTCCTTATCAGCCTATGACTAAAGTTCTCACCGGTAGGGACAGGAGTTGCTGGGCAGAGGCTAGTGGATCACAATGGGATCTGAATTGCGCAGCATACCCAGCCTTTACCGTGCGTATATCCCAATGTTATCTGAATGCCAAGGAGCCCAAACTAAAGTATGTCAAAATAAGTTCTCAAACAGTATGCCTACGTGTGCCTACCATAATGCGTTATACCTAATTGTGTAATAATGTTTGATAAATATTAATGATTTCAAATGAAAAAAAAACAGAAAGAGTTATAACTATGTAACTTTGATGTTTCAATCTTCCTGTCGGTAAATCATCTAGAAGCTTCACTGGAAATTCCTAACAGGAATACCGCCGAAAATTCCGGCGTAAATTCCGCTGGAAATTATTTTCCGAGTACTATCGATTTATCTAAAAGTTTAACCGGAGGATATTGTATGAGATACACAAACAATTTTTAGATGTTTCATCAGTAATTACCCTAGGAGTAAATTCTCGCAGGAGTTCCATCGGGATTTTTTCTAAAAGTTGCACCTAAGTTTCGGCTTCAAAAAGTTGCTCCAAAATTTCCGCTGGAAATTCAGTGGAAAATTTTCTAGAAGTTGCAATGAAAATTCTATCGGAAGTACAACTGGAAATTCCTCGAGGAGTTCTACTCTGATTTCTCTAGGATTTCCACCGTAGATTCGTTTAGAAGTTCAAGGAGTTTCACCGAGAAATCCTGTAGAAGTTTCACCGAATATTTTTCTGGGCGGTACACCAGAAATATCTCTAGGACTTGGAGTTCAACCGGAAACCGGTAGGATTATTGGGACGAGAGTGTTGAATGTGGAATCAGAAGCGCGCGACTATTTTCGTGGGTAGGTTGGTTTTCATGGTTAAGTAAACGATCAATGCGCTGACGCGTTTAATATTGAACTACCATTAACGTATCACTATTCATAATCGTGATGCAGACCGCGAAGTGTATTTTATATAACTACCAAAGGTGGCTCCAAGATCCACACCTTACTCTGCCCTACTAACAAATACTCTTTCCCGAGGCAACTGTGGCGATGCTGAGGATTCCACGGTTTCTAGTAACAACGGTTGTCGAACTAACATTCCTTCCCCTTTCCCGATGACCGTAAGGACATGGCCGGCGCCGTTATTGACTTTAAAATATTGAACTCTCGAATTGTGCACATTGAGAGTGTGTAGCTAGTCCCAAGCACCGTTCATTGATTCTCTGTGCAGCTTCGATTGTTCTGGTCAATCACGGAGTAGCAACTACGATGTGTACGGTTATCTTTACTTTGCTTTGTTGCAGAAGTTCCATCAGAAACTTCTCCATTCTTACACATATGTTTATCGAAAATAAATTCAAAGAGTGAATTTTTGAGTCTTGAATGATTTTTTCACCAATAGAAACTTCAAACTGTTTTGGGGGAAAACTACATTTTTTAAATTTCTGTTATTAATTTTAAAATTGTAATAAATATAAAAGCTATACAAACGATTAATTTGATAATATTTTTGGGAGCGTCATTGATTTCTGCTTCCGTTTTTGGCATTTGCTATTCAGCTTAGTATTCTATGAACACTTCCACAGCTATGACCTGAGAGCTTCCTATGCTAATGGCCATTTTGCATTCGTGTATCATGCGTCAGGCACGAATATACTATGTGCCCAAGGAAACCAAGATTTTTTTTTATGAAAATAAAAATAAAACCCTGGATTGACCGGGAATTTAACCTTTATCATTGCTGAATAGCCGGGCGCTTGCTTTATCGACTATATGGACCGTAGATTGATACTATATTTTAATCATTTATTACAATAGCGTCATCTTGTTCATCCTTTGTTGTGGCATTCATCATTACTTTTCCGTTATCCCACCTTAAGGGGTCGTCCATAAATGACGTAGCTTTTTGGGGGGGGAGGGGGTGTTTGTGATTTTGTGACGAAGTGTGACGATAGGGGGGTAGGGGTTTGTGATATGCTACGTAGCTTTTTACTAGGCCTATAGAAAAAAATCATAATTAATAAACTTTTTACTTGCATTAAGTATTATTATCCAGTGCGTACATAATAATATATTGTGTTTGCAGACAAAAATCAATTTCGCTGAAATGCTTCTCAAGACCAATAGTTTGCTGCTTGATGTAGAGGGCACTGCACGCCGCTAAGGTTACAAAGGGATTTTTTTCTAAGCTTTTGGCATTACGGCAAGATTCCAAGTATTCCTTATGTATAGTTTCTACAGGACTTTCTCGAATAATTCACCCAAAAATTTCTTAAGGAACTCCTCTAGCAACTTTGTAAGGAATTTGTCATTGTGTTCTTCATAGGTTTCCCAAACAGGAGAAGGATAACATTTCCACAGAAATTCCTACTGGGAATCCCAGAAAAAAAAACTTCTGAAAACATTTCAAAAGGATCTGGAGGAATCTCAGAAGAAATCCTTGAAGGAACTTCCAGAAGAATTTCAGAAGGAACTCCTGGAACAATCATGAAAGAAAAAAGAGAAATTTCAAAAGAAATTCCGTGAGGAGTACCTGGAGCAATTTAGATGAAGCTTTCGGAGAAACCTTGAATAAACTTCTGGAAGAATCTTAGATGAAGATATTTGTAGATTGTCAGAAGGAACTCCTGGTTTAATTTCTGAAGTAAGCACGGAATAAATAATTGAAAGAATCCCGTAAGAAATTTCTGAAGCAATTCCGAAAATAACTTTTGGGGAATCACAAAAGGTTATCAGGATATAACTCCTGGAATCTAAAAAGGATCACAGAAGTAACTCCTGGGAGGGTTTTGAAAGAATACCGGAGGGGTTACCTACCGAGATCTTGGAATGTATATCTGAGTGAATTCCTGAAGGAAGCCAAGAAGGAACTCCTGGAGGAATCCCGAAAGGAACTTTTTTAGGAAACACAGAAAGAAGTTCTGATGGAATCTCAAAAGAAATTCCGGTTCAAATCCCTGTAGAGATGTCTAAAGAAACTGCTGATCGAAGAGAGGAGATAAAACCTTGAAAGAACTCCTGAAGGAAACCATGGATAAACTTTTAGAAAAACCTTAGAAAAAAAAAAAACTCCTGGAGATATCTCAGAAGGAGCTTTTGGAGGAATCTAAGAAGGAACTCTGGAATGAATTATTGGAGGGATCTTTGAAGGAACCCCTGAAAGAATACAATAAGGAGGAAAATCCTTGGAGAAATCCCAGAAGGAAGTGCTGGAGGAACTAAAAAGAGAGACATTCTCAAAAATGGGAATCCCAAAATAAACTTCTCTAGGATTTCCAAAATGAACTGCTGTAAGAATTTTAGAAGACACTCCTGCAGGGTCCTTCGAATGTCGTGGTGAATTTTATTCAAATGAAATCAATTTGATATTCTTAATAGATTTATTAGTGAACAAACTAATATCTTCGGAAGAGCGTCTAGGCTCATATGGTAGCAGAACGATGGGTGGTTTATTGAGTCATTAGCTTTGGTGATAATCTCCACTGGTTGCACCTATGGTCTTGATGTCGGCGGTCTGAACCTGGCTATCGGCAATGTTTCTTGCTATTGTTGTTTTTTTTTTCATAATATTCTATTAGCATACAAGTTAAAATTGAAATTAGAGCTAAGTTCGATTTTTTTTACATGAAAATTTTGTTAAGGGGGGGGGGGGTTGTTTAACAAGCTACGTCATTTATAGAGGGGGGTGTTTGAATTTGTGACGAAATGCTACGAGGGGGGAGGGGGGTATTAAAAATCGCTCAAAAAAAGCTACGTCATTTATGGACGCCCCCTAATAACTCAGTCGAATAACCTTCGCGTACCCAACGTCAATTTTGGATGATTTTCGAATCTAGAATCAGCTATGAAAAATGCATTTCCCAACCGAATTCTTTGAAGTCAATTGCATTCGCTCCAGATTTGTCCACATTTTCAAGGACCGCCATACGGAACCGGTTCACGCTTCCGTTCCGGAGTTATTCCAGATTCCGTTGGGGTTATGACCGGCCGGAAAATGACACATGAATGCATTTTACTCTGCATCTATTGTTATTTTGGAAATTTGCACATATTATACGCCAGGAATACAGAAACTATATAACTATAAGGATCCATTGACTTGAAATGAGGCAATCAAGCAGTCTCGTGAACCGGATATGTCCCGGGTGCCCCCAGGGAAGTGGCCAAAGTGGCCATTCTAGCAACATTGTCAGAATCAATCGTGCGGCACATCAAACTTCATGATTTGTCGAAACATGAAGGAAAATGATCCTTCCAGGCTCCTAAGACCCCTTGGGACCGGTCTGGCCATACCCGGAATGATCCGGATACCCTCAGGAAAGTAGTCATTTCTCAAACATAGTCAAAATCAACCGTGTGGCACCTCTAACTCCATAATATGTTGAAACATAAAGGAAAATTATCCTTCTAGGCCCTTATGGTCCCTTTGGACCGGTCTGGCCATACCCGGAATGTTCCGGATGCCCTCAGGGAAGTGGTCATTTCTCAAACATAGTCAAAATCAACCGTGCGACACCTCTATCTTCATGATTCGTTGAAGCATAAAGGATAATAGTCCTTCTAAACCCTTATGGCCCCTTGGGACCGGTCTGGTCATACCCGGAATGTTCCGGATGCCCTCAGGGAAGTGGTCATTTCCCAAACATATTCAAAATCAGCCGTGTGACACCTCCAACTTCATGATTTGTCGAAACATGAAGGATAACAGTTCTTTTAGAAATAAATAAAAAAAAATCGGGTTAAGTACGGTTCCTTTGAATTCCACTAAGTAATAGCATCCTTTGACAGATACGTATTTCGACCTCAACTGTAAGGTCGTCTTCAGTGTCTTGTACTTGACTCGACTTCTTTTAGGCTCTCATGACCCCTTAGACTGGTTCTGGCCACACTCGAGATGATGCGGATGCCCCCAGGAAAGTGGTCAAAATTATCTTTTCCACAACGTTGGTCAAATTAATCGTGCGGCACCTCGAACTTCATGATTCGTTGAAGCATAAATGAAAATAGTCCTTCTAGACCGTTATGGCCCCTTAGGACCGGTTTGGTCATACCCGGAATGTTCCGGATGCCCTCAGGGAAGTGTTCATTTTTCAAACATAGTCAAAATCAACCGTGCGGCACCTCTAACTCCATGATTTGTTGAAACATAAAGGAAAATAGTCCTTTTATGCCCTTATGGCCCCTTGGGACCAGTCTGGCCATACCCGGAATGTTCCGGATGTCCCAGGGAAGTGGTCATTTCTCAAACATATTCAAAATCAGCCGTGTGACACCTCAAACTTCATGATTTGTCGAAACATGAAGGATAACAGTTCTTTTAGGCTCCCAAGACCCCTTAGACTGGTTCTGGCCACACTCGAGATGCTCCGGATGCCCCCAGGAAAGTGGTCAAAACTGTCTTTTCACAACGTTGGTCAAATCAATCGTGCGGCAGTTCAAACTTCATGATTTATAAAAACGTGGAGGAAAATGGTCCTTCTATGCTCTTATGACCCCTCGGGAACGAGCTGGCCATATCCGGAATGTTTCGGGTGCCCCCAGGAACGTGACAAAAGTGGAAACTTCCACAACGTCAAAATCAATCGTGCGACACCTATAACTTCATGATGTTGAAACATAAAGAAAAATAGTCCTTCTAGGCCCTTATGACCAGAGGTGCTCCCTGTCACTATCAATGGTAGGCAAACCGCCGATTCTGATAGGCTGACTGCGATCCAAGTTAGCGAGTGCTCTTTTGAGTCACCCTCACTTTTCTTTTTTCCATCACAACTGAACTGATTGCGATGGCGGGTAGATATCACTGATAGGCCATCTTTTAAATTCGTTTAAAAATCAACCGTGATGAAATTTGAATATGTGGGTCAGCTTTACAAGTTTTGTATGTTAGTCATTAAAAATTTTGAGTTTTGTATAAAATCGGTGGTGCAAAACCTGTTGTCAACTGACATGACTGATATTTCGCAACTCTGCTTATGCCCTTGGGACCGGTCTGGCCTCATCCGGCCAGAGGAAGTGATCATTTCTCAAATATCTATTGTCAAAATCAGTCGTACGACACCTCAAATATCATGATTTGTCAAAACATGAGAGAAAACAGTCCTTTTAGGCTCCCATGACGTCCTGGCTACACCCGAAATGTTCTGGATGTCCCCAGAAAAGTGTTCAAAATGACCACTCCCACAACGTTGGTCAAATCAATCGTGTGACACCTCAAACTTCAAGATTTTTCGAAACGTGCAGGAAAATAGTTCTTCCATTCTCCTCCGCTTCCTACCATGGCTGTCAGGGAGGTGACCAAATCTGCCATTTCAACAATGTTATCAAAATCAACCGTGTGACTTCTAACTTCAAAATTCGATGTTAAACTTTGAAATTTTTATTTTTCAATCGTTTGCATGTGCATTTTTCTTCGCTAGCCCAGCATTTGCAATAAAATGTTTGCATACCTCTGCTTGTAATGGAGCCTTTACAGTAGTTCCCGTGGTAAATCCGAAACGAACTCTGTGAGGCCCGATTGGTCTCAAATAGTCAAAGGTCTTCAGGATGATTATTCTCATAGCATCATGCACTTTGAGATGTCGCAAGATTGATTTCGACAACGTTGTAGTATTGCCTAGGGTAATACTATCCTCGACCATTTCCTAACGGGGCACACTAGGCATTTCTAACAATCAAAGGATCAAGACTCACTATTTTCTTTTATCCTTCATGTTTCGATAAATCATGACGTTTGAGATGTCGCACGATTGATCAACGTTGTGGAAATGGCAATATTGACCACTTTCCTGGGGGCATCCGGAACATTTCGGGTGTGGTCATTCCAAGTCCATCCTAAGGGGTCATGGGAGCCTAAAAGGACTGTCATCCTTCATGTTTCGACGAATCATGAAGTTTGATGTATCGCACGGCTGATTTTGGCAACATTTGCGAAATCACCCCATCACTGGAGCCATCCGGTACATTCCAGGTGTGGCCAGACCGATCCCAAGGGTCTATAATGGCCTCGAAGGACTGTACTCCTCTTTGTACAAACAAATCATGAAGTTAGAGGTGCTGCACGTTCGATTTTGACAACTTTGTGGAAACGGGCACTTGGTCACTTACCTGGGGGCATTCGGAACATACCATGGCCAGGCCATTCCCGAGAGGTGAGAAGATACTGGACTGACTATTTTCTTGTGGTTCAACAAATCATAAAGTTCGAGGTGTTGCACGATTGATTTGACCAACGTTGTAGAAATGATCACTTTCCTGGAGGCATTCAGAACATTTCGGGTGTGGCCAGAACCATTCTAAGGGGTCATGGGAGCCTAAAAGGACTGTTATCCTTCATGTTTCGACAAACCATGAAGTTTGAGGTGTCACACGGCTGATTTTGAATATGTTTGAGAAATGACCACTTCCCTGAGGGCATCCGGAACATTCCGGGTATGGCCAAACTGGTCCCAAGGGGCCATAAGGGCCTAGAAGGACTGTTTTTCTTCATGTTTCAACATATTCTGGAGTTAGAGGTGCCGCACGATTGATTTTGACTATGTTTGGGAAATGACCACTTCCCTGAGGGCATCCGGAACATTCCGGGTATGACCAGACCGGTCCCAAGGGGCCATAAGGGTTTAGAAGGACTATTATCCTTTATGCTTCAACGAATCATGAAGATAGAGGTGTCGCACGGTTGATTTTGACTATGTTTGAGAAATGACCACTTCCCTGAGGGCATCCGGAACATTCCGGGTATGGCCAGACCGGTCCAAAGGGACCATAAGGGCCTAGAAGGATAATTTTCCTTTATGTTTCAACATATTATGGAGTTAGAGGTGCCGCACGGTTGATTTTGACTATGTTTGAGAAATGACTACTTTCCTGAGGGTATCCGGAACATTCCGGGTATGGCCAGACCGGTCCCAAGGGGTCTTAGGAGCCTGGAAGGACAATTTTCCTTCATGTTTCGACAAATCATGAAGTTTGATGTGCCGCACGATTGATTCTGACAATGTTGCTAGAATGGCCACTTTGGCCACTTCCCTGGGGGCACCCGGGACATATCCGGTTCACGAGACTGCTTGATTGCCTCATTTCAAGTCAATGGTTCCTTGTAGTTATATAGTTTCTGTATTCCTGGCGTATAATATGTGCAAATTTCCAAAATAACAATAGATGCAGAGTAAAATGCATTCATGTGTCATTTTCCGGCCGGTCATGACCCCAACGGAATCTGAAATAACTCCGGAACGGAAGCGTGAACCGGTTCCGTATGGCGGTCCTTGAAAATGTGGACAAATCTGGAGCGAATGCAATTGACTTCAAAAAATTCGGTTGGGAAATGCATTTTTCATAGCTGATTCTAGATTTGAAAATCATCCAAAATTGACGTTGGGTACGCGAAGGATAATCATTCCGCCGTTTACTGCAAGATTAATTACCGTAATCCGAACACTTGATAGTTCTTAAAATACCTAGGCATTAATCCCCCAAGACATCATAAATCATTGCTTCACTTTCTGCCTTTGTTCCCTATGCCGCAGCCAGCGCACATCAATCTTCAACCGCTTTCAAAATGTTTTCCTCTTTCCCACAATTCTACTAACTTCAACCAAAGATATCCGATTGAACATACATATGTAGGTATTTAACCGAAAGCTCGAAGTCGGATGTAACGAAAGCTTCCTCCCATATGCAGTGAGAAACCAAACGGAGCGTCGAATGAGATCCCAATCACAAAACACCAGCTCCGTCAAGCATCTGAAGGGCTCTGCTCTCACGAGTGCCTTCGCCTATGCTATGCTCAGTCAGTGTAGGTGTCACCCACAGGAATTATCCCTCCAAAGTTGAATCCTTCCGAAAGGGATGGGAAAATAGCGTAACGCTTGGCCGTCTAAACCAAAACAGAGAATCAGTCTGGTGTGAAAAATCACATGATACGGTTCGATTTCGGTTTTTGGCATACGTTTCGGCGAGAATTCGGATTGTGTGTGATTTCGGGGGAGTGTACGAGCGGGTTGGGCCCTTGACCGGATGAATAATGATGAACCGGATGTGCGAAGTGATGTGACATGCGACAGACAAATTGGAAAATTTCGCACAAGTGGTCCAGCTGAATTCGGCACGTTGTTGGGTAATATGCGTTGACCTAGTTTCGAGATCGTAGCCAACACGGTCACAAACAGTGACCACTGATATGCGTGGGCGTGGGGCTAGGAAGCTCTCTTTGCGTGATTTATTGGAATAATCAGCGGTAGACCAACCGAAAAAGTGAAAATATAATTGTGTTTCTGATTATATACCGGCAGCTCAGCTTCCGAACTCGAGATGGATAGAGAATTGCCCGTGTGCGGCACAACCAGGTAAATACAGATGATTTGCTAATCTGAATTCCATTGGTGGTGATGTAGGTGGTTGTTTCTGTGGTTTGGATTCATTTCATTTTTGATGTCGATGAACATTGGCTGTGGCAGGTAGGATGAAACGTGATTACCTAATGTAGCGTGCCGTTCTACTGTACTATTGATGAGAAATGAAATTGGATTTGGATTCCATCGGTGTGCCACCCATTAATTATTTCAGAAATGCTTTGCATGTAATTAATGTTGCTTGTTTTGACGTTGAAAGAATTCTGATCTCGAGTGGATGGCCCATCAATTACGTGTTCGGCGGCAGTTGAATTAAGTATATGAGAATTTTAGGATCTATTTGAACCCTTACCAATGCAATGTGTACTACGTCTTAGAACTAAGTGAATGACTGTGGTAGGTTTGGTACAATCTAGGGGGTCTGGATTCTCACAGTTACAATTTACTGTACTTTCACTTTGTTGTATTTTTTGTATCGGTACGAGCTTGGTGGTCTTGTGGCTAACCCTTCTGATTCATATGCAGAAGGTTCTGGGTTCAATCACTGTCCCGTATTTTTGTTCAACTTAAAAAAAAGACTTTCTTTCTATATATTTTCTCCATTTTCTCTACACATATATCTCACGTGTACTTGAATATAAAAGGCCATCGCTAGCACCAGAAATTGGTTGATGAAGTCGTTCCCTTCGTTTCAATTTCCATCTTCACAGTAAACTTTACATTATCTCTCTTATTACACCAGTCATCCAGGATAATCGTTCCCTTCGATAATACTGCTCAATTTCGACTAAAATGTTAGCAAAAGGCTTCTTAATAGATATTTTATGATTGTCTTCTTGTGAAACAAGAGGAACTACAGGACTGGATGAGGCTGAGACAGTTGGCACTCCCGCTCCACAAAACGGAGATGGTAAACAACCGCAAGTCTGAACAACAGGCGCCTGCGGTAACCACAGGCGGGTGCACGATCTACTCTAAACGCTCACTGAAGCAATTGAAGGTCATCATCGACGATAAGCTGAAAATCGGAAGCCATGCGGAATATGTCTGCAAAAGGGCAAGCATGGCGATAATGGCACTGTCGAAGATAGCGTCAAATTGCTCGGCAGAGTCTCGAGTAAAAGTAAGTTACTTGCGACAGTAGTGATCTCCATACTACGGTATGGGGCCGCTGTATGATCGAATGCGCTAGTGGTCAATTGAAACGTGAAGCGACTCGAGAGTACCCACAGGCTGATGTGCCTTACGATCCATCGTGATGGTCGGCACATACCACACAGTCTCAAAGGACGCGGTATGTGTTACTTTTACGGTCTTCCGAATCGTACTTGAACTACAGAGAAAATGGCAAGCCGACCAACAGCAAGTTGAGTTGGCCCCCTTCCCATCCGGGAACTTCAGTCCAACGGGTAGTCTACAGTCAAATAAGCTTCTCAAGCTCAAGCTCTAGCTGTACCTTTTGTATAGGTATGGTAATGTGATAGCTACTTCGATGGCTACAACATATCTTTATTCCATGGTTTTCCAAAGTGTGGGTCGCGACCTCACAGGGGGGTCGCCGGCCTTCATCCAGGGGGTCGCGAGGGACAGTAGAACATTTTACTGTAACAGACATCGAATGAGGGAATTTCTATGGTGGGTCGCGAAAAGTATGTCTGCAGGCAAAAAGGAGTCGCGCAACTGAAAGTATGGGAACCTATGCTTTACTCCATTGCACATTGGGCCAGGAGAGTGTCATTTTGGTAAAAAATCAATAACTTTTTTTCGAGACGAGATATCAGTGGGGTGTCTTCGGCAACTTTTTTATGCATTTTAAGCTGCATCTTTTGTAGGGGTCGTCCATATTTTCAATTCATTTTTGCGAAATTTATGACATAAAACTTTTTTCTGGTGCATTTTTTTAGGTCAAAATATTCTACAAAAATATAGCCCAAAGTATACCAAAAAACTTTGCTGAACAAACTTATATTTAATTTCTTCATTTTCATTGAGTTTGGAAGCGGTTTTCATGGCCGACCCCTAAAAACCAGTTTTTGGCCGATAACTTTTTTGTGTGCGATTTTCAAAGCCTACTATGTTCTAGACAAATGTTCATGGGATGATTTTGCAACTTTTTCTCGAAGACGACCATAAGCTATTTCGTCACTACAAAGAGTTATGCACTTTTTTAGCTTGAAAATGTGCTATTTTGTGATGCGTGTATCTCAAAATGGCGCAAACATTTTTCAAATCTGTAAAGGTGACACAATTCTACTAGTATTCAACTACATTTTAACGGGTTAAAACATTGGGGATAATCTAATTTACCCATAATAAGATGCACTTGAAAACTGTGATTTATTGAAATTTGCAAGTGAAATTTCCTTGTCACCATGTAAGGCAACATTGCATGGCATGCTTTGATGACATTTAGGGGGCCGATACTATTAAGCACATTGCAACAACATGAAAATGCTTCATTATGGAGTTCAAAAAACAATTTTACTTCATTATTCACAAATTATAAACTAGAGAGTTTATAAATTAACGCATATTCTACTCTACAAATGCGACCAATTTCTCCCAAACGGTTTGAATCGTGATCAAAACAGAGCGGCCCATAGGCCGCACATAATGTGTAGATGTCTTTTTTTTTCCTGTTCGGGTTTGTCACTGCGACCAGTTTTTAGATCTATTGTGACATTACCCGTATCCTTAGTGTAGTGCATGTGACATTACTCAATTGCCATTGAGGGACAATAAAGTATCGATTTTGATACAGTTTCTGTTTTGTTTGTAGATGTCTAAGCTCCGACCATTTTCACAAGAGAATGTTTTCTAAGCGTGTTCTACTTCATATGGTATCAGAAATAACAGGAAGCATGATTAACAGATTATTGATTTACAATTCAATTGAAAAGACATGGAGTTTTTACGCCTTTTTGAGGGAGTCCAATTGAATGTTTCTGGTTCGTTCAAGGAGGCTTTTCTCCATTATAATTCATTAAGAAAAGATGTCAGATGATGCAAATAAATAAATAATAATAATGAATAATGATCCATCATATATAGAAATGCTACTCTAACATTCCTTAGCTTGTTACCTTTGACGGATATAATACTTGGCGGTAAAGAGGAACACGGCGCATGAATCAAGATTTTTTATAGGTTATGTATCAAACAATTGGCATTGTTAAATTAAGTAAATAAGGCAGACTGTGTTGGGCTGGTCACGTCACATGGGCGTCGGAAGAACGACAAGTGATGGTAATATTCAGTAGAAAAGTCCAAGTATGTAAGTTTGACGAAACTCCAAACTCCAGATTCATTATTGAGAAAACGTGAGGCAAAATCCAACAATTAAAATGGGGGACGCAAAGGACCTTCACCATGATGATTTTAAGGTTCCTCACTTCTGTTATTTGTGAATATTGAAGTAAAATTGATTTTTGAACTCCATAATAAAGCATTTTCATGTTGTTGCAATGTGCTTAATAGTATCGGCCCCCTAAATGCCATCAAAGCATGCCATGCAATGTTGCCTTACATAGCGACAAGGAAATTTCACTTGCAAATATCAATAAATCACAGTTTTCAAGTGCATCTTATTATGGGTAAATTAGATTATCCCCAATGTTTTAAAGTTTTTTGGTATACTTTGGGCTATATTTTTGTAGATTATTTTGACCTAAAAAAATGCACCAGAAAAAAGTTTTATGTCGTAAATTTCGCAAAAATGAATTGAAAATATGGACGACCCCTACAAAAGATGCAGCTTAAAATGCATTAAAAAGTTGCCGAAGGCACCCCATTGATATCTCGTCTCGAAAAAAAGTTATTGATTTTTTACCAAAATGACACTCTCCTGGACCAATGTGCATTGCCAATAAGGCAACAGTCTTTGTCCCATTTGTGGCGTTAAGTCAATAGAAAAAAAGAAAAAAAATATGTTAATTTTTAACAACCTGTCAAAATTGCTGAACACTAAACAAAATAGGATGCTATGAGCACTTAGGTAGAGAAAAATGTGGGTAATATCGCTGTATGAACAAGTTATTGAAACTCTGATATGTTCTTGTACCGACTTTTCGAACCTTTTAGCAGAATACCCTCTTCGAATGAGTTTAATCAGTTTACGCGTGTTTCGACTACCACTTGTAATCTTCCACAGTGTCAGTTATGCACTCATCTGATATGTAATAAAACCAGCTTTCAATACGATATTTCTCAATGTGTATCAGAACAATTTGTGAATTATCATCTCGAGAAGTTGCTTCAAATTCGAACCAACTATAATAGGAGACAATCGCTTTTCGAGCATCAACCTACCTCCTCGAGAGTTTCCCTAGAATCTCTCCACTGGAAATTAATCCATGGAAAAGTTTTTCCCGCACTATCTTTTGCCGAGCCAGCAAATTGGTTGTGACTTTCTCCTTCTTTTAAGCCGCATTATTTTTCGTCATTATCATACTGTGACTGCTCTAAGTGGGTGATTTATTGCGCAAAGTCAAGTGCCGGTCGATGTTCGTCCTTTGCGGTTGCTGTGCTGTGCTGTATCGCAACAATCTGATATTTTGTAGGCGTTCAAATATGGTTTATGAAATCGTCATTTTCACTCAATGACCCCCGACTCGGGCTTGATGACACAATAACGATCAGCATTTATCTTCATGTCTTCCTCTAACTGCCACGGACTGACTGGATTACGGCAATCGAATGGAATTAATCACTGCTCATTCCGCGTCGGAAGCTAACAACGCAGCAGGGATTATTGTTGCGAAAATTGGAATGTCTGCTGGAAGCCACGCCACCGCCGGGTGATTAGATTGAGTTCGGGGTTGGGGAAATTAATACCACCCTTATTGGCTTTGATGTAATTTACACCCTAACACTAGGTATGCAATGTAAGGGGCTGCTGTTGAAATTGAAGCTCTCGGCGTGACGGAAATTCAATATCCTGGATTGTCGTTGTTGACCTACATAATGCTTTTATTACGGGAATGCTTTCGCTTTCTTATGTGCATTTCTTTGATAGAAACAATAGGTACTTTTGCTGGGGCTGCTGCTGCAGACAGGCTGCAGGAAATAACAACGAAGTATAAGTTGCAGCCCTTCAGCTAACCGACGCTGCCAGCAAGTCATCATGTCAGAAACGGAAACGCGTGATTCGAACAACTGCAAACATTGTGGACCAACCAGATTGCTGCTTCTGTTTTCTATTACAGAGTTTTTATTGTTTGAACAGATGATCGAACTAGAATTTACTGGGAGGAGTTGCCTTCTGCGTACAGATCGGTGACGTATGTGTAAATGTTTTTTTTTTGTATCTGTATTAACGAGATTTTTAGCCCTAGATTAGTTCATCTCGGGACCCACGCTTTACTTCCCTTCCGAAGGAAGAACTCACATTTTGCGAGTATGTCGGGAGTAGGATTCAATCCCAGGTCCTCGGCGTGATAGTCAAGTGTTCTAACCATCACACCAGGTTCGCTCCACATGTGTAAATGTTATTATTATATCGAAGTTAGAACAAATTCAGTTATAGCTTGGAAAGGCAATATTTTTTTTTAGTTTATGTGTTCAGCTAAGTTGTTCAGAAGTTTTAAAGTTCTCAAATGCTGTTAAATTTGGTCATTGTTACGCGGTGCTAGTATGCATATTATACAGAGTTCTTTGGCATGTTAGATCTTATTGTTCTGACATACTAGAAAGTTCGTGTCTTGAACGTTGTTGTCAAGAAGTTATATAGGGAACTAAACGCCGCGGTGGCTAAGGAGAAGTATGTTAATTTATGACCTCGACCTGCTTGTGGGGTTCCCCCAGGAGCTCCTCTTGGGAGTCTTCCAGGACTTGTTTCTGGGATTCTTTTATGAATTCCTTCTGCGATTCTTCCAGGCATGCTTCCTGGGATTTCTCCAGAAATTTAACCAAGTATTCTCAAGGAGCTCTTGATGAGATTTATATAGGATTCCTGTAGGACTTACCTCGGGGATTCTTCCAGCTTCTCCTGAGATTTCTAAAGAGATTTCATTTTAGATTCCTCTAGTAAATAGTTATTTCCGAGATTCCTATAAGCGGCTCTTTCAGGACCGCCGATGGGGGTGACAATGGGTCTGGGGGTGAGATTGGGTCAAAACGGAGAAACATAAAATTTGAAATAGCTCATCAACTATCGCAAATTTATATTGAAAACTTTATATAATTTCAAAGAGGAGAGGTTTTTAAACGTCATGATGCAGAATAAGATGTTTAGCAATATTCGTTTTTTGTTAAATTTGTGGCAAAACTTATATGATGAAACTACTAGTAAATCACTCTGAAAAAATTTCTCCTTCGCAATGTTTCACACAAGCACCTAACCATACATTTATTTATAAGTAGCTAGCTGTAGGTATTACCTGGTTGATGCAACGAAAAAAGTGGGTTGTCAATGCAGTTTTTATTTAAAATTTCAATATTTTCGACCCTATGTCCAATTATTAAGAATGGGGGTGAGATTGGGTCAAGCAAGTTATCGAGTGAACATAACCTTAACTAAAACTTCAACTTGTTATCCGGTCTCCATTTGACTTTAAAGTGGTGCCATGTTTACAGTATCTTCATAAAAGCACTTTTTTTTCGAAAACATGTCGAAGAAGTGTCAAGCGAGTGTGTTCATACGTTCAGTGCCTAAAATCATTTATAACAATAAACCCATGCGTTTGGACAGCTCCTCTAATCATCATCTAACCTTTAGTGTACGGCAAGTCAGTTTAAATGTTATTGCAAGAGAGGGTCTAATAATGTGAAATGTTGTGTAACATAATATTTGAACGACCCTCTATCTTGAGAGGCCAATGATCATGTACATAAGAGTTTATAAAGGAAGGTTTGGTTAAACATTTTTTATGCAGTATACTAAAAATATCATGTTTTTTTTTCAATCAATTTTTCAGTGTGTCCCTCTCTCATTGTAATCTTCCCTCCTCCTCTCATGGAGGTTGAAACTTTAAATGAAGATGATTATGGTGGCTAAAAATGACGATACAACATATAAACGTTTTTTTATCAAATTTAAACTATTTTTTCGGTTGTATTAGCCCTTTTAGGTGGATTTATCATCTTTTAAAGTTACCTATGTTTCTATGCGTCATGGTTACATTGTATTTTAAGTAGATTTACTAGATATGATCAATAAAATTAACTTATATTCTTAGATAGGCGACTTCGAATACTTTGACCCATTCTCACCCCCTCTAAGGGGTGAGATTGGGTCAATTTTCAATCATTTGTTGTTTAGTAAGTAATTCATATAACGTGATACTTTCTTGCTAAACTTTCATTAATACATGGAAGAGTATACATACCAAATAAAAAGTTATTCGGACTTCAATTGCATTTGTTATTTAACAAACAATTTTTGAGTATCCTTTTCTGACCCATTCTCACCCCCAACGACGGGATTTCTTTTGAAGTTTTTCCCCGGACTTCTTTAAAAATTTCTCAGGGATTGCTCCGGGAATTCCCAGATTCCTTAAGGAATTTCTTCTTCGATTTTTTCCAAGAACTTGTTGCGTGACCACTCCAGGAATTCTTTCCAGGATTTTCCCAGGAATTGTTTCAGGAATTCATCAGGGCGAAATTTCTAGTATTCCTTCAGGAGTTTCTTATAAGATTCATAAGATGTTGCATCCAGGATTCCTCCAGGAACTCCTTCAAGGATTTCACCAGCGCCTTCTAAAATTTCTCCAGATATTCCTCCTGAGATGCTCAGGGTGTTCTAGGACTCTTCAAAGAATTACTTCCCTTCTAAGATTCATCCAGGAATTCGATCCGAGATTCTTACAGGAATTCTCTCTGGGATTCTTCTTGAGATCCCTCCAGAAATTTCGGGAGTCCTCCAAGAATACGTTCCGATCCCCAGACAACCAATTTGCACGTATAATGAAGTTTATGTTCATGTTATACGTACTTTTATGCGTTAAAGTTACATCGCATAAGATGCAGCAAAAGTGCCTTATGCGTACAAAAGTGGAGGCGCTATACGTGCATTGACGGAACAATAATAGTGCTATATGACTTGAAGCGATATCTTATGCGATGTACCACGTGCACTATTGCGATGCAATTTAGCATCTTATGCGATTTAATAATAATAAAAAAAAACTGTCAGCTCGATATCGAACTAATGACCTCTGGATTGTCGAGCCACACTTCACACACAACACCGGAAGCTAACCGAAGCAAGCTGATTAATTATCATGATATTCTAACTCACCTCAATGTGTGTTGGAATGCACTTGGTTCACTTACGCTGTGCGTGTTTGGCAGGCTAAAAACGATTTCCCGTACAGTTTTCTCTGCTCCTCTCTGGCTAGCACCTCCCATTGTTGATTATCAAGCCAACAAAACAAATAAAGATAACTTTGCAACCATAATTATGGTTGTTCACTTTCTTGTAGCTTTTTGGCACTGCATCTACAGTGAAACAGAAACTCTTTAATTGTTATCACATATCACATCGCGTAATGCCAACATAAACGCTTCTAGCTTATGCGAGTTTGTATGCACACTTGAACGAGTTTATTTGTACTTTTATGCGATTTCATCTAAACACCAATGCGAGATAGACTGACACAACAAGAGAAGTACCAAGCGAAGTCGTATAATCATCGCAGTATGCAATTATGCGAATTCATTTGACACTTTGCGAGTTCGCTCGCACGCTTTTGTGAGTAAATAAAGTTCATCGCAATAAAACATCAGAATATCATCTACTACGATGTGCTCATACCTTATAAAAGTTTATTTGTATTCTTATATGACTTTACCTGATACATCGTAATAAATTCAAAAAATAACATCATATGCGATGAAATTTGTCAATCAGCCGTACATATATGCGATAGTGACTTAAAATAGTACTTTATACGATGTACAACGTGGTTTCTTATGCGACTCCTGGTTGTCTGGGGAGATTCTTCTACAATTTGTTCTGAGATTCCTGCAGGACCACCACCAGAAACACTTCCTGGGATTCTTCCTGGAACGCCTTCCCGTATGGAACTTCTAGAGGAATGTCTGAAAGAACTCGTTTTGAAATACTCCAGGAATGAAAATCATTGAGGAATCGTAGAAGGAATTCCAGCTAAAAAGACTATCTGGAAATTCCCAGAAAGACTCTTGAGGAAACTCTCAAATGGAGGAATCTTGGAAGCCACTTCTTGAATAATTCTGGAAGGAACTTTTTAAGGAATCCCAGAAAGAACTTATAGGTACCTTAAAAGGAAATCCTGGGAGAATCTAAGAAGAAATTTCTGCTGGAACCTTAGAAATTTCCTGGAATTCTGGGAGGAATACCGGAAGCAATACCTAAAGAAATCGTGGATGGAATTTCTTCCAGGATTCAAAATTCTTCAGGAATGCGTTTCTAGATTCCTACTGTAATTTCTACTGAGATTCCTCCAGAAATACTTCCTGCAATTCTTCCATGAATGTCTCCACATAAAGGCACTTTTGGAGGAGTCTTAGAAAAAACTTCTGGAGAAATACCAAAAGGAGCTCAACGAATCTCAAAAGAAGGAAGAAGAATTCCTTGAGGAGAAATGTCAGAAAAAAAAAACGTATAGAAATCCAGGGATGGAGCCCTGGTTAATTTCAGAAATAAAAATCATTGAGAAATCTTAGAAGGAACTCCAGGAGAAATCCTAAGAAGAGCATCCAGGGGAATCTCAGAAGGGCTCCTGAAATAATTTCAGAAGATGAAATGCTCAAATGGAGGAATCTTGGAAGCCACTTCTGGAAGAATCCTAGAAGAAATGCCTTGAGGAACCCTCTAATTTTTAATGGAATCCCTTAAGGACAGACTTGTTAGATTCCCAAAATGGCCGCCAAAATGGCCGACTTTGGCACCTACTCACGATTTCGAGCGCACAAATCTCTTTGTAAACAAAACCAGCGCACCTGAGCTTCTTATTTGAAGCTTATTACAAGTGAGCAAGAACAGAATAATAAAATGCACCGTTGTTTTAAGCTTGCTTCTTGAGATTTGTGCGTCTGAATTTCTGATGAGCTGTTGAAGCGAGATTTCAAGAAGTTTGTCCTTAAGGAACCGGGGAAGAAATTACTGCAGTAACTTCAGACAAAAAACCCTGTGAAATTACAGGTATTCTAAGAGAAATACAAGAAGGAATTCCTAAAGCAATCGTCGAAAGAATTCCGTAAGGAATTCCTGGAAGAATTTTTGAAAGAACTCTTGTGGAAGTCTCACAATGAATCCCTGTAGGAAGAGGGTTTTTTTTTTATCTTGGAAGAATCACAGAGAGAACCTGGAACAAATCTGAACAAAACCAAGGCAGAATCTTAGAAGGAGCTTCCTGAAGAGACCTTGTGAGTACCTGATCTCTACCCGTATATTCAAATGTATTAGGGAATTGCTTTTTTAATTTTTTCGGTAATTTTTTTAACTTTTTTGGCAATACCCTTGATTTTTTGGTATTTCCTTTTATTCAAGTTTCCGGAGACCATTCCATTGATTTTATTAATTTCTAAGAAAGTATCTAATAAAATTTCCAAAGTAGTAGCATACTGCTTAGAGAATCCTTCCGGGATTCCTTCTGTACAGAAAGAAATCATGAAAATTAAACAACACGTAAGTTAAGCATCGACTGAAAATTATAGCAGAAGCTACAAAATTACAGCCATTTACCGTGAGATGATACTGTCCGCTCAGTAATCAGCCAATCATGCGCATTGTTTACAGATTTTGAGACATATTCGCTGGAAATTTACATGCAGTAACGTAAACGAGGGCAGCTATGCTCAGTCGTCTGCCTCGCTGCGCGGTTTGCTCTCTCTCGCTCTCTGTGACCGAAGCGGTACAACAGTTTGTTCCTTTATGGTGGAAGATGTTTATCTTTGATTACCTTTTCTTCAACTTGGTGAGACAGCCTAGAGGGGTTAGGCATAAACTCTCATTCGGAAGATCTGAGTTCGATTGTCGTATAAAGATTTTTGCCTTTCTCGTACACCAAGTGTACTGGAAAGGCTATATGTTCACTCCAAAAATGACTTTTTGATAGGAGGCCCGGAAGGTTATGTCTCATATACCAATCAACTCAGCTCGACGAATCGAGGTGATGTCTGTGTGTGTGTATGTGTGTGTGTATGTGTGTGTGTGTATGTATGTGTGTATGTGTACAAAAAAACTCACATCACTTTTTGGTAGTAAACCTCAACCGATTTTAATGACCGACGGTTCATTCGACGCGGAATCTGATCCCATTGTTTCCTATTGAAAATGGTTCGGATCAGTCCAGTGGTTCCGGAGTTATGGCCATTTAGGTGTTCCGGACCGGTACCCCAGGAAAGGGCCAGATATGAAAACGCTCCAAACCCATGCATGCGACACATCAAACTACGGCATTTTCGATAACTTGACGAATGGTAAGCAGGAAAATGGTCTCAGACCATATCTGAACCGGTAGTGTCCCGGAACCGGCTCCGAGCGTCCCGCTGGAAGTGGCCAAACATAAAAGTAAACTAAACCCATGCATGCGACATATCAAACCGCTGCTTTTTCGATAATCTGATGAACAGTCAGCAGAAAAACATTCTCAGACCATATCGGAACCGGTTCCAGATGTCCCGCCGGAGGTGGCGAAGTATAAAAGGTATTCAAATCTATGCATGCGACATATCAAATAGTGGCTTTTTCGATATCTTGATGAACAGTAAGCAGGAAAATATTTTCAGAATATATCTGAACCGGTAGTGATCTGGAACCGGTTCCGGATGTCACGCCGGAAGTGGCCAAATATAAAAGTAAACTAAAACCATGCATGCGACATATCAAACCGCATCTTTTTCGATAACCTGATGAACAGTAAGCAGGAAAACATTCTCAGACCATATCGGAACCGGTAGTGTTCTGGAACCGGTTCTAGGTGTCCCGCTGGAGTATAAAAGTTACCCAAACCTATGCATGCGACATATCAAATAGTGGCTTTCTGATATACTGATGAACAGTAAACAGGAAAATATTTTCAGAATATATCTGAACCGGTAGTGATCCGGAACCGGTTACGGGTGTCCCGCCGGAAATAGCCAAACATAAAAATGAATTGAACCCATGCATGCGACACATCAAATCGCGGATTTTAGGAATCTTGATTTGGCAAAAAAGTTTCCGGCCATATTTGGGACAACCGGTAGTGTACCGCAACCGATTACGGGTGCCCCACCGGAAGTGCTCAAATATAAAGGAGAACCAAACCCATAAATGCGACAAATTAAATGACTTTTAGGTAACCTGATGAACGGTTAACAAGAAAAAATCATAGACCATACTTTGGAAAACCAATAGTGTGCCGAAACCGGTTCCAGGTGCCCCGCCTGAAGGGGTTCATTCACAAATATCATAACGCCGAAAATGGCCTTTTCTGACACCCACCCACCCCTTCGTAACACTTTTTACATGGGAAGAATTTTTTTTCGTTCGCGCTGTAACACCACGACGGACACCCACCCACCCCCTCCAGCGTTATGACATTTGTGAACAAGCCCAAGTGTGGTCAAATGTAGAACAGAAATAAACGCATGTACGCAGCACAACAACTAACGGCTGCTTCGATAACGCGAAGAACGGTCAGCAAGAAAGTAGCCTCAGGACACATTTAAGACTGCCGGTAATGTTCCGGAACCAGTTTCGAGTGTCTTGCCGAAACTAGCGAAATGCACAAATGTACCACACCCATGTATGAGGTACATTAGACCGGCCCACATTTGTATGACGCGAAAAAAAGTTTTCAAAATTCGCGGGGCACCTTCTAGAATCGTGCCTTTGGATGAGAAGAACAATCTGTGAAAGATTCAGCTCAATTGGTTGAAAACTGAGCTGGCGCAAATGAGTTGAAGGTTTGTATGGGATGTTCAGTCCAAATATATGGGAAATTGGATGAGCTCCAGTCTCTCATACAGCACGCCGATTTGACGAGTCCGATTTGGCTCAGAATTGAAAGAATGGTAGTTGATACCCTAATGAACAACTTTGTGTAAGACCATATCACGATAAAACTAAATTTAGTTGCGGTTTCAGCCACTGAAAGCAGGATGAGGACATCTTCCCCAGTTTACACTCGGTTGTTACATGCAGCACGTGTTTTCCGCTCGAAACTTGCGCACTACATCATAGGCGGCTATGTTGTCCTTCATTCCCATTGCTCACGCACGTGGATGGGTATCGAGAAAATGAAGAATTACATAGCTGCCTATGATGTAGCGCGCAAGCTACGACTGGCAAACACGTGTTGCATATAACAACCGAGAGTAAACTGGGGAAGATTTCCTCATCCTGCTTTCGTTGATGGAAACCGCAACTAAATTTAGTTTTATCGTGATATGGTCTTCTACAAAGTTGCTCATTAGGGTATCAACTACCATTCTTTCAATTCTGAGCCAAATAGAACACGCCAAACCGGCATGCCGTATGAGAGACTGGAGCTCATCCAATTTCCCATATGTTTGAACTGAACATCCCATATAAACCTTCAACTCATTTGCGCCAGCTCAGTTTTCAACCGATTGAGCTGAATCTTTCACAGATTGTTCTTCTCATCTAAAGGCACGATTCTAGAGGGTGCCCCGTGGAATTTTTCGACATTTTTGTATTTGGGCCAGTCTAAGGTACATCAATTTTTTTTTTTTTTTTTTTTTTTTTTTTTTTTTTTTTTTTTTTTTTTTTTTTATGCGACCCTCCACTCACCCCCACACCAAAAAGCTCGAGTGAGCCCCCTGGTAGTGGACGCATCTTTACTATTTTTTTTATGAAAAACAAAACTATATCAAAAAGTAATACAATTCAAGAAATATCTTATCTATAACTATAGCTTGAGCGAGTGTGATAAACGAGGAACAACTACATTTGACTTGGGGATTTCCCAGTGGAACGATGTTCCTTTGAAGGGATCCCTTATAGCACAAAATTAATTAGTTGATACTTAATTTATAATTATTTAAACAACATTTATTTATATAAGGAGAGTGTAAATCTGATATTTGTAAAAAGAATTAAAAAAAAAAGAGAAACTTAAACAGAAGAAGAGAAAAAACAATCTGGCAGTTACAAGAATTCACTGATTTTTGATTTAAAGTGTTGTTTTAATCTAGTTTTGAATGGCAACCGACTGTTCAATGCTTTCAGATAGTTAGGTAAAACATTATAGACCGACGGACCATAAGACGTGATTCGCATTTGTCCCAAACAAGTGGATGCTCTGGAACGCAGTAAGTTATTTGCTTGACGTGTATTATACATATGATTACCAGTTGGAAAAACAAGGTTACAATGTGCTTTTGAATTTTTCAACATATCAAAAACGAACAAACATGTTTGCAGCCTGCAAAGTCCACGTAGTGGTAATATACTGTGTGATGAATTTTCGTACAATTGCCCAGTAGAGTAAAGTCGAGGTAACTTGTAAATGATTTTTAAACATCTGTTCTGCAAAACTTGTAACTTTTGCAAGTTAGACTGGCTAGCATGACCCCAAACAATGATCAGGTATTGTAGGTGCGAATGAACACAAGCATAATAATAGTTCAACAATGCTTTCCTCGGCACAAATTGTCTCACTCGATACATTAAGCCACAAAGTGATGAAACCTTCTTTTGAATTTTTCTAATATGTTCCTTCCAAGAGAGAATAGGATCAAATATCAATCCAAGGTATTTATAGCTTGATACTTCTTCGATTTCGACACTAGAGATTGTAGGATTAGCGTGGCTAAACATTTTCTTCCTTGGCGAATGAAATAACATGTATTTGGTCTTGAGCAAATTTAATGACAATAAGTTTGTTTCAAAATAATTCATAAGCAAGCGTAGGTCATAATTAATAGCTTCAATGATTGATGATACATTTGAATCCGGATAGAACAATGCTGTATCATCGGCAAATAGTTTTGGAATTCCTTTAAGAGGAAGGTTACCCAAATCGTTGATGTACAACAAAAAAAGTAGAGGACCAACGTTACTCCCTTGTGGGACTCCAATGTTGATTAACCGCGTGGAGCTAAAATCATCTTTCAATGCTACAAACTGTTTCCTATCACTCAAATAGCTACGAAAGATTTCGTTAGCCAATCCACGTATGCCATAGCTTTCCAATTTTTTCAATAAGATGTCGTGGTTCAAAGTGTCGAATGCTTTCTTAAGATCAATGAAGAGACCTCCAACTATACATTTTTTATCGATGTTGTCCAGTAAAAAGTCTACGAGTTCCACAATAGCGGTCGCAGTACTGCATCCTGTTCGGAATCCATACTGATATTTGTAAAGAACATTGTATTTGTTTAGAAAATTAACAATTCGATTTACAAGCAGTTTTTCAAAAATTTTACTAAAGACGGACAGGGTAGAAATCGGACGATAGTTACATGGATCAGTCGCATCACCTGACTTAAAAATGGGTGAAACTCTAGCAACTTTGAGGCAATCTGGGTATTTACCTTGGCTCAATATTTGGTTAAACAATTGCGAAAGGAGTCCGGAAAATGTATCTGCATTGGATTTAATGATGTTAGGTGAAAAGTTATCCGGACCACAGCTTTTCTTCACGTCGAGTTCATTAATTATGGAGATTACCTCAGAGACATTAGCTGGATTCAAAAAAATAGAATGTTCTAAACGATTGACGGTTCTAACAGGATTGGTATTTCTTTTCTGTATAGTACTGGCCAAATTTTCTCCAATATTTGCAAAGTAATCATTGAAAATTTCACATATTTCCCTGTTATTCGAGGTTTTACGCCCTCCGTAGTAAAGTTCAATTTTTACTGGCTTCGGGTTCCGTCCCATCAGTTCATTTAAATGCTTCCATTGCTTGGCATGACAAGTATTGCTCAAAATATTCTCATAATATTGACTCTTACAGCTTCTTTTGGCGATATCAGTTTTCTTGGATATATATTTAAACATTTCCTTCAAACGATCATTATTAGGATCATTTTTAACTTTCTTCAAATATTTTCCTTTAAGTTTTATCCATTTCCAAACATACAGATTCAGCCATGGGCAAATTTGACCTTTGACGTTTACATTTTCTCTTACAAGTTTTGTGCATTGCTCTGAAAGATTTTGATACAGGGGATAGACAAAATGATCGGGACAGGCAAAATTTTCACTTTTCAAAAAATGTTCAATTAGCTGTAACTTTTCGAAAAGTGCACCAAATATTTTTAATTTTTTACTGTAAGTTCCTCAACTAGTTGTGTATCAGTGGACAAAATTTGGAAAAGATCGGACAATTCTTCACGAAGTTATAAAAGTTTTTGAAAAAGGCGAAATTATCCGATAGCCAACTTTGAGCTGTTATATCTCCGGATTCAATGAACCGAATGCAATGAAATTTTGACCATTTATGACTTATATAATGAGCTATGAAAAACCATTGACTTAACTTGATATTCTTAACACGGAAGAAAATTATAACGACAAGATTATTTTTCTAATAAAACACCAAATTATCCAAAACATCAACATCGTTTCAAAATTCAAGATGCAAATTATAGTTCATTTAGTTTTCCTCTAATTGACTTATATATAAATGCGTTATGAAGGAAAGTAACAACATAACCGCCCATTAATTGAAAAAGTAATGGGATGCATATTAAAAATAGACCAATTTACTAAAAAATCGTGAAAAAAATAAAATCGCTATAACTTTTTCGCTTGTTAAAAATTTCAAGTTAAGTCAAATGTTTTCCAGAGTTCATTATATAGGTCATGAATGGTCAAAATTTCATTGCAATCGGTTCATTGAATCCGGAGATATAACAGCTCAAAGTTGGCTATCGGATAATTTTATCTTTTTCAAAAATCTTTATAACTTCGTGAAGAATTGTCCGATCTTTTTCAAATTTTGTCCAATGATACACAACTAGTTGAAGAACTTACAGTAAAAATTTGAGAATATTTGATGCACTTTTCGAAAAGTTACAGCTAGTTGAACATTTTTTGGAAAGTGAAAATTTTGCCTGTCCCGATCATTTTGTCTATCCCCTGTAAGTGGATACCAGGGTTTCGAATTCATTTACATCTTGACAGCAAGTAAAGTTATTAAGGAAATTTGTAAAAAGATCATTCAGTTTAGTTTTGTCTACAATTCTTTTGGTGAGCACAATACATTCTCTTGGATTGACTATTTTGACTGATGAAACAACAATAAGATGATCACTCACTTCCGAAAAAATTGTATCATTTCTGAGACATGAAAGTTCTTCTCTTCTGGTAATAAAATGATCTAATATATTGTTGCTAGCTGGACGAGTCGCGCAAGTATTCGAACAAACACAGCCATATGATTCTAGAAGACTTTTATACCGGACAACTACATTGTTATTTATCAAATTTATTGGAACATTAACGTCTCCCACTACAAAAAAAGGACGAGAACCGAGTGTCGATAGCAAACTTTCTAGTTCATCATGAAACTTTGTGAAATCAAACGATGGGGGTCTATAGACACCAACTACATCATACAGTGACCCATTAACTTTTATTTCATTATGTATCAAATGCATTCCATTAATATGAACGTTTTTAACGACCTTGTAACTTAACCCACTCTTAATATACACGGCAAGACCACCAGAAGACGAATCACGACAAGAAAACACAGAATTGTAGTTGGGTATTTGAAACAAACAACAATTATCAGATTTAAGCCACGTTTCCCCAATAACTAGTACATCAATAGACACATTAACACTTTCCAAAAATAATAATATTTCATCAAACTTATTCATGTTGTTAATTCCTCTAATGTTCCACTGTGCTACTCGAAAAAAACTTTCATTATTTGTAACACAATTGAGGTTAAATCCGTTAATTGTATCGTAATAATAATTAATTGAATTAGCCATTATAATTTAAGATTACATAAATACAAAACACGCAGTATAAAACAAAGGTCTGTTATACAAACAAAGCAGTACTTTCGTTAGTTGGGGAACGTCCTGAGTTCGCGTAACGACTAACAATGTCAAGCAGATCATTTCTATTTTTTATTATTTCAAGTTTAGATTTATCATGTTTTTTTACTAAAATAGTTCCGCCTCCACTCGGCCAAACATATTTTATATTTAGTCTTTCCTGACAAGCTCTCAACTCGTTCAAGAGCCCCAATGCCAATGGTGTTAGTTCATCACGAATGGTTACTGTTGTAGGTTTACCGTTGATAATGAGAGATGGATCAATTAACGATGACATCAATTTCCCATGTTCCCTCTTCTTACGAAAGATACTCTCTTTTAATCCTTTGTTCTTGAAAACCACACGAATCGGAGCTAATTGGAATTTCGACTTATTGTTCGAATACAGCCTTGAGACTGAGACGATCGCATCAGATTCAATTTTTGCACCAAAACTGGTAATCATTTTATGCACAATTTCCTGGACATTTTCACCTGGAAGAGATGGAACGCCCAGAATAATTGCGTTATTGCAGTTTGCATCTCGATTAGTTTTATCGACCTGATGCTCAAGATCATGTACTGTGGTAGTCAAAGTACGTTGTGTCTCCTTCAGTTTGACAAGTTCTCGCTTCAAAGATACATTTTCGTTTTTCAGCTCAAGGAAGTCACGAACGATTGCATCAAACTTAGTAGACAAAAACTCCTGGGACTTTTCTATTGCATCAGTGATCTGGTTCACTTCACGACGCACATTTAGCAATTCATGCGATACTATCTCAGCAATTGTTCCTTTGAGTTGAGTTATTAGTGTTCCTGCTATTTGTTCCCTGGAATTTTGCATCTCCACTATTCTTTGGTAAATACTAGAACATTTGTTTGAACAAAAGTAAATCCTCTCTTTGATGCGCCGTACGGATTTTCCCACAATGTTTCGACAACTGTAGTGAGCTTCAGAGAAGCAATACATACAAGTTATTAACTTACTTGCATCCTTCTCCTCTTCATTACATTCAACACATATACTTGATTGGCCATTCATGTTTACCAGATTTAAAAACAACAAAAAATCAAAGACAAAAATGAAAAACACTCGTTTAAATTCACACACACTAAGCCGAAAACTTGTTTGAGCCCTAAAAATAATCAGCAAACTAAACAGCACACTATTATTGTACTTAAGAATGTATCTAATGTAGTTAACAAAAAAGACAATTACTAAAACGATACATATCACAACGTGTAATTTAGAATACAACGTACTCTCCGTATATTGTTGTTATAATTTCGTTCTTATATTTTAATCATTGCATATCAACCATCGCAAGGTATACTTGAACTATGAATGACGTCCGTTCACTCTATCACGGCCAAATCTATCGATCATCGGGGCTAGCCAAAAATTTGCATGCAATTTTGTACCCAAGTGGTTTTTTACCTCGTATGTATCGATAGAGCCACTCTATGTGCTACTAGGAGAACTACTTCAGCACCAATACACCAAGCACGAACCAACGGCAAGATTGTGTACGACGCCCGTTCGCTCTGTTTTCGCTAAATCTATTTACACAGCCACAGCATCAAACATGTATTTCGTCCCTCCTAGAAACGACAGAACCACCAAGTGGGCTACTAATAGGACTACTTCAGCACCAGTGCACCAAGCACGAACCAACGGCAAGATTGTGCAAGACGCCCGTTCGCCCTATTTTCACTAAATCTGTCATCCAGTAATAACTACTCAATCATGTCATCAGCAACAGCCTGAGTAAACCAGAACCATATTGTGTGCACGAATAGAGTCAATGTTAACACCAATACATTAGGCTCAGCACTACCTTATACGCGCCCAGACAGCTACCCAAAACAACCAGCAGCAACAACAGCAACAACAACAATAGCGTTCGGCGGTACAACTCAGCAGCCCAACAACACAAATGTGATTTCCCTGATAGTAATCCAATGTCGCAAACAGCAATTTTCTTATTTATAAATACAGTTTAAGCACAATATTTAGTACACTGACTGTTACACTGACTTAAAAACAGATCTATTCCATATGGTTTGGAACCATTTAACACAATTATTGTGACGATTTACACTCTTTAATTTGAAAATAAAAAAAGCTAATTATATGGCTATGTATCAACTATACAACAGTGATGCCAGAATGAATTTGCGACTTTTCAGGAACACTTATTAACAATTTGCATGATACTAGTCTAAGACCACATCAGGGACAATCGGTAAGTAGTAAAATGTGAACCGAAAGTGGTAAAATGTGAAATTGAACAAAACCCATGTGTGTGGTACCAAAAAAACACACTAATTCGACAATGATTGCAGTCAAATCCTACAGGTACTACGGTGGTACGAAATCATAGCTTGTTCATTTTACGATTGTTGGCTTCCGAAGTTCACTGCGGTTGATTAGCAAACGGATCAAGTATCGGAAAGCACCCAATTTGAAATTCAGGAAATAACAGCTGCACGAGGAGCAGCTGCGGGTGTGAGTAACAGCACAATACTGCTGTAATTCTGCAAAGTGACGTAAGCGACATTGATAGTTTTGGCTCATTTTTTGGTTATTATTCAGAAATCTTTGGTTAATCCTCTAAGTTTCTTTCCATAGATGATACATAGATTACGACTAGATCTTGCCTTCTAATACAGCAGACATACCACAGTGATACTCTTACACCAGATATTAAATATAATATACCAAAAAATATCGACATTTTGAATGGTGCTTACGTCACTTTGCAGAATTACGGCAGAATATCGGATCATTCGTGTTTCCAGAGTATTACACTGTGACATTTGATCATTTTTTAATTCGACAAATCAGGCCAAACATTTCAATAGGTCCTATCTGCATTTGAGAGGCTCTCTTTGTTCACTTTCTCTTTCAATTATTGCAATGTAATGGTACACTTTTCAACTATTTTTGCAGTACAAATCAAAAGACGATTGTTTTGACCATCGTTCAATGCAAGGTGACAATCATAATACAAATAAACAGCTGAGATATTAACGAAAGAGAGGGAACCCAAAGAGAGCTTCTCTTTTGCAGATTGGAACTTTAGACATGTTTGGCCTGAAATGTCGAATGAGCGAGGTACAAATTTAAAAGGGCGTATTGTAGAGCAGTGGTGGAAATTGATCGCGAACGTGTGCTTACGCGCTACAAAAAAATGCCATCGCATCACAAACCTTTCCTGTGCGATGGTGTTCGTACGTCTGTGGCTCACGATCGTACGACATGAACGCCAACGACTGCAGAGGTTCGCGGCCGATATTTCTGTAATGAAATCAAATGTTGGTAAACTTTTTCGTCGATATCATTTATTTGAATGGTACCAGACCAGTATAATCAAAAAACACCCAACTAATTACCTTTAAGTGTACAAAAAATGGCAACAAACCAAGTGTTCTACATTGTGATCCTTCTGGCGAACCAACTGCGATTCTGATCGTTCGACATTTTTTTTGTGTTGGTTCGTCGATCCGGGAAATCGTGAACCGTTCTCCCTTTTTTGGGTTCGCGAGCGCGTGAGCAAAGATTTTGTTTGATGCGAACCAAAAAACACGTCAAGCGCATGATGCTTTCCACCACTGTTGTAGAGTGAGGATTACGCGGTGTTTGACAGTACATCAAATAGCAGCTTTTTTGTTAACACGATGATCGATTCGTACACGCAGAAAAATAAATTGTAAATACAATTAAATTCTAGTTCAAAGCAACCAATTTTTCAGTTTACTATAGCGACAAACTGATTTCTAGTTTAAACTGAACTGTTCTATTGGTTTGATGATACAAATATTTTCATTTGTCGAAATTTTTGAGTTTGTTGAAACAAACAGAGATATGGTATTTCCAACATGAAATAATGGATTGATTCAAACGACTGCACTTTTGCAACTAACAAACCCGGAATGTGATTGTGTTGGTGACGGCAGCTGCAGCGGCAGCTCGGAAATCTATTTTTAGAGCGTCGGTAAGCGGATGGGGAGAAGAACGACTAAAAAAAGACAAAAAAGGCGAAACCGGCCAACTTTTTGTGGATGCTGTCGTGAGTACCTGCGCGTTATTCACCACGGCCAAAGCTGCACTTGGAAGTTGGCGTGATGGATTTGCTACACCTTCTTCGTTGTGGCGATGTTGGGGTAAGCATTTTAAAGATGTGTGAGTGCTTTCGGACCATGTTTATGGTTTATATTTTGTTTAAACAAATGAAATTATTGACATTATATGAAATGATGGTAATCGGTTGTTTTTATCGATAAACTCTAAATGAAAACAAAGAAATATAACTTTGGAATAAGTAAATTTTTAGTTTGAAAATCAACCATGCGTTTTATTGTTTTAAACAAGCGCCATTTTTATGCGTGTAAGAACATAGCCTCAGACCATATTTTAGACACAGTTCTGGGTTGTGAATTTCTGCACTGTAGTTTTAGCCGACTGCTGCAACTTACCGAGGAGCGTGTTGTTGTGACACGTGTTCACTGTTCGATTGCTGCGATGCGAAAGAGGACGGTCGTCGGCAGCGTGGTCTCTCGTGCCAAACTGGCTTACGCCTTTGTGACGCCGACGACCATTCGCAGTCGCGCGTCGCGACGTCGCTGAGTCGCGATGTCTGATGGTGCCCGAATAGAATTGTCGCGATCGGGTCGTGGTGTTCGATGATGCTCGAATGCTGGCGACTTGCATCTCTGCGCGTACGGTGTTCAACTGGTATGCCACATGGGTGTCTCACTGGAAGTGGTTAAATGTAAAAATGATCTATACCCATGCATAAAATAAATCAAATCGTGTTTCTACACACTAAGATGAGCTCGGCAAACGCCGGCACCGCCGTGTCTCAGTAAATATTTATACTGAATCTCGGTAAAAAATAACGCTTGAATTTCGGCAAAACATTTTCTGAAACTCAGCAAACAAACAACACGATTGCTGAGATCTCGTTGGAAAACGAGTTTGCTGAGCGCTCGGCGGTGCCAATCTCGGTAAAAAGCAAGCCAAATTGCCGAGATTCAGCGAAAAAAATTAAGTGTGTAGGTAACCATATAAACGTTAGCAATAAAATAGTCTGAGACAATATTTAGGAGACCCGGTAGTGCTCCGGAACCTGTTCCGGTACCGCATCGATAGTAACCAAATATACCATGCGATACACCACATTTCGGCTTCGCCAGAACTACGAAAGTGAATAAAATCAATGCAAGTGATAAAAATGCGTAAGAGAACAAAATTTTGACAAATTAAAACCACATACAAACATACGTCTCACTGTACTAACTACCTATCGTTCTTGTTTTCAACTGTCATTAAAATAAAGCCTAAAATGTGCAAAAAAAAAACTTTGTGATCTGTGATTGTGTAAAAAGTTATATCTTAGCTTGTTAGTATTGTCTTGATATTGATCAGTCTCCAGTGCGAGTGAAGGTGCTCAAGCAGTCGACTGAGAAGTCTGATATTATTCAGCTCTGCTTATACGTTGAACACAACATCGGACTATGTGCCATCATAAGTTTTCAATTCAATGATGGCTTTGATAAAATGCTTGCTTTTCTTAAAAAAAATATCAGGATTCAGGTACACTTTGATTTACGTCGACAGAAAGATCATGAGAACATATTCGACGAGAAAGGCACTATCACCACTAGGTGGATTAATTTGGGTTTTTAACTACATTATCTTATGCTCTTGAAATGACAATTTACAATCAATGTGAACTCCTAGGTATTTAAAAACATCTACTTTTTCAATTTCAATCCCTTCAATCTCTATTTTTTGGACTCTTTGGCGAGCGTTCGTGTGAGACAGTCGCAACTTTTCGTTCGTCCGGTTTGTCTCCAGATATTCCCAGTTCGGTAGCTTATTTCCAAAGCGCTAGTTTTTCGAGTGATCAAGTGTTTAAGTGGTTATCCCTAGTGGGACGCGTGCGGTTGGCTACGCCACTATTTTTGCCGCAAAAGTTCAGTTAGTTTGAGAAAATTTCACGTTTTTATTGTATCACGTGGCGGATTAACCGATTATCGAGCACAGCAGTGCAGCACCCCCCGCATACCACGCCGCTCGCGCGGCCGTGATCGGGTTCTTCCAGTGAGTACCCAAGCTCATCGTCGTCGACAGCAGCAGCCCACCGAGAGAAGAGCAGAGAGCGTGACGGGCGCTCAGCAGCACTGTGGCTATACAGTGTGCACAAAGATAAGTACATAAAGTTACCCTTCGTTGTTCCCCCTCTCCACTGACTCTTTGATTAGATTTAGTTTGGTATAGGGAATCGCGCCACTTCGGCGGTGGCTTCTATATTCGTCTGTTTTCCACTATAACTCAGTCAAATTTGAACCAATAGACACAACTTTTGGAATGCCATAAGATAGGTATAGTATCTACCCGTGTGCAACATTTCAAGCCAATTGGTTCAAAATTGATTAAGTTATAGTGGAAAACAGACGAATATAGAAGCCACCGCCCAAGTGGCGCGGTACCCTATAAGCATTTTTTTCTCACTTTTCCTGTAGCGTTATTTTTGTCCCTTGTTTTTCGATTATTTCTCGTCCCCGTGATAGTGTTAATTTTTGAGTGCCCCGTGGTGGTAGTTAGCTACCACAATGGGCGATGATGAAGATGGCGGGGGTACGTCGTACCGCATCAACGAAGCTACATTATTGGCATCGGATTGCTCGAGCCAACATGGCGATGTAAATGCTAATCCCTTTGTCTCCCTTCACCCTGACGCTTCTGCAATGGACACCAACAGTAAATCTGTTTCGACGTCCCCCCGCCTCAAGGCCTACCCTCCCGACTTTGGCGGGCCATATGTTGTTTTCTTCCGACCCAAAGGCAAACGTTTGAACACCGTTCAGATTAGCAAGGACTTGACAAAGCGGTTTTCTTCTGTTATCGCCATTGACATGGTTGGTACAGGAAAGCTTCGGGTTTCGGTTGGTGACCGAAAGCAGGCTAATGAGATTGTGGCCTATGAGCTCTTCACACTTGAATATTTCGTTTACATTCCAAGCCATCAGGTCGAGATCTCGGGGAAGGTCGCCGAAGGATCTTTGACCTGCGAAACGATCATGCAAGGCTGTGGTCGCTTCAAGAACCCTTCTCTTCGTCCTGTCCAGATACTGGACTGCCGGCAACTGCATTCGGTCTGCCAGGAGGGCGAGAAAAAGGTTTACACACCATCGGATGAGTTTTGTGTGACCTTCTCCGGATCAGCATTACCAGACCTGCTGGTGATTGGCAAACTTCGGCTACCTGTGCGGCTGTATGTACCAAAGGTTATGAACTGCACCAATTGCAAGCAGCTGGGCCACACTGCCCAGTACTGCGGCAACAAACCTCGCTGTGCAACATGCGGGGAGAGACATGTGGACGGTGCGTGTAAAACGCCGCCCAAGTGTGTTTATTGTGGCAGTGACCGTCCACATGATCTCAATGTCTGCCCGAAGTACATACATACAGCAAAAACAACATCAAAAACGGTCGTTGCAGCAGCGTTCAAGGCGAAGCTACGCCGAGATGCTGAAGAAAGCTGCTCCGATCGTTGAATCACGCAACATCTACTCGTCTTTGTCTCTCGATGATCAGGGCTCTGACTCTGAGGTTGGAGACGGGGTTCCCTTTGTTTTCAAAGGTGAAACGAGGAAACGGATGAGGCTCCAGAGACCAACCAAAAAACCTCGGAATCTGCCTAGCAGTGACCCCCAACCCACCGTGACAAATTCTAGGAGTGTTAAGAAAGGCACCAAACGTTCACCTCCTGGATTCAAAATCCAAGATGAACGGGACTTTCCTTCGCTCCCAGGAACATCAAAAATCCCAGATGTTCCAATTTTTTCGACTTCTCAGCCAGAGGGACAGCATTCAGAGAACCAGGAACAACCCCTTGGTGCTCCGATGTTTACGCTGTCTGGCATCGTAGACATCATTCTGAACTTCTTCAATGCTCCCGACTCAGTGAAGAACATTATTAACCTTCACATACCCGCACCTTGACATCTCATTTTCAAAATGCTGGCATTTCGTCAATTTTCAGCCGATTTTTTTGAAGTCGCCCTCAATCGATCATAATTTGGTGCTAGTTTATTATACTCAAGTGGCCATGCAATATCCGGAACCATTCCGGAGATATTCCGGATTGTACTGGGGTCAGGGGGGGTGCCAAAATGGCAAAAAGTGATTATTTCGTGGGTTATTGTATTTGAATCATCAATTTCCAGCGTAATTTTTGTTGCGAGCAATGAAACACAACTGCAATAACTAGATTTGTATAAGTTGACCGATCCGGACCACCGTGACAGGTTCCGCGGGGGCCTCATTGGGGACACTTTTGGTTTTCAACCAAAACATGTCATGCGACGTATCAAACTCCATGATTTCGAGAGAATGAGACAGAAAAGTTACACTGAAGTATGTATCAACTGATATGGCCGCTCCGGAACACCTGAAACAGGTTCCGCGGGGGCCTCATTGGGGACAATTATGTTTTTCAACCAAAACAAGTCGTGCGACGTATCAAACTTCCTGATTTCGAGAGAATGAGACAGAAAAAGTAGACTGAAGTATGTATCAACTCATATGGCCGTTCCGGAACACCTGGAACAGGTTCCGCGGGGCCTCATAGTTGACACTACTGTTTTTCCAACCAAAACAAGTCGTGCGACGTATCAAACTTCATGATTTCTGGAGAATGAGACAGAAAAGCTACACTGAAGTATGTATCAACTGATATGGCCGCTCCGGAACACCTGAAACAGGTTCCGCGGGGGCCTCATTGGGGACACTTATGTTTTTCAACCAAAACAAGTCGTGCGACGTATCAAACTTCCTGATTTCGAGAGAATGAGACAGAAAAAGTAGACTGAAGTATGTATCAACTCATATGGCCGTTCCGGAACACCTGGAACAGGTTCCGCGGGGCCTCATTGGGGACACTACTGTTTTTCCAACCAAAACAAGTCGTGCGACGTATCAAACTTCATGATTTCTGGAGAATGAGACAGAAAAGTTACACTGAAGTATGTATCAACTGATATGGCCGCTCCGGAACACCTGAAACAGGTTCCGCGGGGGCCTCATTGGGGACACTTATGTTTTTCAACCAAAACAAGTCGTGCGACGTATCAAACTTCATGATTTCGGGAGAATGAGACAGAAAAGGTAGACTGAAGTATGTATCAACTGATATGGCCGCTCCGGAACACCTGGAACAGGTTCCGTGGGGGCCTCATTGGGGACACTTCTGTTTTTCAGCCAAAACAAGTCATGCGACGTATCAAACTTCATGATTTCGGGAGAATGAGACAGAAAAGGTAGACTTAAGTATGTATCAACTGATATGGTCGCTCCGGAACACCTGGAACAGGTTCCGCGGGGGCCTCATTGGGGACTCTTCTTTCAATCAAAACAAGTCGTGCGACGTATCAAACTTCCAAATTTCGAGAGAATGGGTCAGAAAAAGTAGACTGAAGTATGTATCAACCCATATGGCCGCTCCGGAACACCTGGAACAGGTTCCGCGGGGGCCTCATTGCCTCATTGGGGACACTACTGTTTTCCCAACCAAAACAAGTCGTGCGACGTATCAAACTTCATGATTTCAGGAGAATGAGACAGAAAAGGTAGACTGAAGTATGTATCAACTCATATTATAAGTATAAAAAGTATTTTTGGTAATAAACATCTCACCTTTTATTTTTTTCAAACATATGCCGATTTTTCAGAAAATATACTGCTTGTGTACGTTTTGTGGATTGCTTAATCTAAATTCAAAAGGAACCTATGGGAAGTTTTCTAGAGCGCCCTTTCAAGTCGATACCGAATCGAGTCTACTTAGTTTTATCTTTTCTGGCTTATTCATTCGAAATCATATGTTGCATATGTTGCACGGCAGGTTTTGATTGTAAACCAGAAGTGTCATCAATGACGCCACCGCGGAACCTGTGCTAGATGTTCCGGGTGGTCATATTAGGTGATACAGGCTTTAGTCTATCATTTCTGGCTTATTCATTTGAAATCATGATACGTCGCATGACTTGTTTTGGCTGAAAAACATAAGTGTCCCCAATGAGACCCCCGCGGAACCTGTTCCAGGTGTTCCGGATCGGCCATATCAGTTGATACATACTTCAGTCTACCTTTTCTGTCCCATTCTCTCAAAATCAGGAAGTTTGATACGTCGCACGACTTGTTTTGGCTGAAAAACAGAAGTGTCCCCAATGAGGCCCCCGCGGAACCTGTTCCAGGTGTTCCGGAGCAGCCATATGAGTTGATACATACTTCAGTCTACTTTTTCTGTCTCATTCTCTCGAAATCAGGAAGTTTGATACGTCGTACGACTTGTTTTGGCTGAAAAACATAAGTGCCCCAATGAGGCCCCCGCGGAACCTGTTCCAGGTGTTCCGGATCGGCCATATCAGTTGATACATACTTCAGTCTACCTTTTCTGTCTCATTCTCTCGAAATCAGGAAGTTTGATACGTCGCACGACTTGTTTTAGTTGAAAAACAGAAGAGTCCCCAATAAGGCCCCCGCGGAACCTGTTCCGTGTTCCGGAGCGGCCATATGACTTGATACATACTTCAGTCTACTTTTTCTGTCTCATTCTCTCGAAATCAGAAAGTTTAATACGTCGCACGACTTGTTTTGGTTGAAAAACAGAAGTGTCCCCAATGAGGCCCCCGCGGAACCTGGTTCAGGTGTTCCGGAGCGGCCATATGAGTTGATACATACTTCAGTGTAACTTTTCTGTCTCATTCTCTCGAAATCATGAAGTTTGATACGTCGCACGACATGTTTTGGTTGAAAACCAAAAGTGTCCCCAATGAGGCCCCCGCGGAACCTGTCACGGTGGTCCGGATCGGTCAACTTATAAAAATCTGGTTATTGCAGTTGTGTTTCATTGCTCGCAACAAAAATTACGCTCAAAATTGATGATTCAAATACAATAACCCACGAAATAATCATTTTTTGCCATTTTGGCACCCCCCTGACCCCAGTACAATCCGGAATATCTCCGGAATGGTTCTGGATGTTGCATGGCCACTTGAGTATAATAAACTAGCACCAAATTATGATCGATTGAGGGCGGCTTCAAAAAAATCGGCTGAAAATTGACGAAATGCCAGCATTTTGAAAATGAGATGTCAAGGTGCGGGTATGTGAAGGTTAAAGGACTTCTTCCTTGTGTGTCCCCTCTTTTGAAGCAGCTGGCTTCAAAAATGCCTCTTCTTGCGACAATCGTATCTTTCGATGGCTAATTTAACCACCGAGGTCGAAGATATGATTTCTGTGCTACACTGGAACTGTCGTAGTATAGTACCGAAATTAGACGTTTTTAAATTTTTACTTAGCAATTTACAATGCGATGTTTTTGCGCTCTCCGAAACATGGCTGACACCTGATGTGACCCTACCTTTTACCGATTTCAATATCATCCGCCTTGATCGATCCGACTCGTATGGAGGGGTGCTTTTAGGGATCAAAAAGCAGCACTCATTTTATAGAGTCGATTTACACCCGATGACAGGCATTGAAGCCGTCGCATGTGCAGTGACTATCCGGGGGAGAAGCCTAAGTTTCGCCTCCATTTATCTTCCACCGAGAACTGTGATATTTCGCAGAGATCTCGCTCACATCTGCTCGGTTATGCCTGAGCCACGGCTGCTGATGGGAGATTTTAACTCCCATGGTACAGGCTGGGGGGAACTGTACGATGATAGCCGTTCATCTTTGATATATGACCTCTGCGACGACTTCAACATGACAATTTTGAACACTGGGAAAGTTACGCGAGTGGCACCTCCAGCTAAAGATGGCAGTCCTAGAGACAGCCGATTAGACCTCTCAATCTGTTCGAGCTCACTATCGCTGGAGTGCACATGGAGGGTTATCCAGGATCCCCATGGTAGTGATCATCTGCCGATCGTTGTTTCTATTTCCAATGGTCCACAGCAGCCTTCATCTATTGACATCACCTATGACCTCACGAAACACATTGACTGGGGGAAGTACGCGGAAGCAATCATCGACGGTGTGCAATCTGAAGAAGTCCTTCCACCGCAGGAAGAGTATCAGTTTCTCTCAGAACTGATCATCGGTAGCGCGCTTCAGGCACAACGTCGGCCAGTACCAGGTCCGTCGGTTCGTAGGAAACCCCCCAATCCATGGTGGGACAGTGAGTGTACAGAAATCTATCGCGAGAAATCCGCGGCGTTTAAAGAGTTTCGTAAACGCGGTACGGTCGAAAACTTTGAGCGGTACGCTTCCCTTGAACGCAAGTTTAAGAACTTGATCAAGGCGAAGAAAAGCGGTTATTGGCGTCGCTTCGTCGAGGGCTTGTCGCGCGAGACTTCGATGAAAACTCTTTGGAACGTCGGGAGAAGAATGCGTAACGCGTCGTCGGTTAACGAGGATCGGGAAAGCTCTCCCCGGTGGATTCTCAAGTTCGCAAAAAAAGTTTGTCCAGATTCCGTACCCGTGGAGCGAATAATTCGTAACGTTTCCGAAGATAGGGATGACATGGATAGACCGTTTTCGATGGTGGAATTCTCACTTGCTCTCCTTTCATGTAACAATTCTGCTCCAGGGATGGATCGAATCAAGTTCAACTTGCTTAAAAACCTCCCCGACGTCGCTAAGAGGCGCTTGTTGAACTTGTTCAATCAGTTCCTGGATAACAACATCGTTCCGGATGATTGGAGGCAAGTGAGAGTGATAGCTATTCAAAAACCAGGGAAGCCCGCGTCGGATCATAACTCGTACCGTCCAATCGCGATGTTGTCTTGCCTACGGAAGTTGTTGGAGAAGATGATTCTCTTTCGACTGGACAAATGGGTTGAATCGAAGGGCATGTTGTCAGATACACAATTTGGTTTCCGCAGAGGCAAAGGAACGAACGACTGTCTTGCGTTACTTTCTTCAGAAATTCAGCTTGCCTTTGCTCAAAAGCAGCAAATGGGCTCAGTGTTTTTGGATATTAAGGGAGCTTTTGATTCAGTTTGTGTCGATGTTCTCTCCGACAAACTACACGAAAGTGGCCTTTCACCAATTTTGAACGACTTTTTGTATAATTTGCTGTTTGAGAAGCAGATGAGATTTGCTCATGGTGACTTGACAGTTTCACGAATTAGTTACATGGGTCTCCCCCAGGGTTCATGTCTAAGCCCCCTTCTTTACAATTTTTATGTCAGAGACATAGATGATTGCCTCATGGAAAATTGCACGTTAAGACAGCTTGCGGATGACTGTGTTGTTTCTGTGACGGGATCAATAGCAGTTGATCTGCAAGGACCATTACAGGATACTTTGGACAATTTGTCCACTTGGGCTCTCAAGCTAGGTGTCGAGTTCTCTCCGGAGAAAACTGAGATGGTTGTCTTTTCTAAAAAACACAAACCGGCTAAGTTTCCGCTCGTTCTGATGGGTAAGACAATCACTCATAGCATGTCTTCTCAATATCTTGGTCTCTGGTTCGACTCTAAATGCACCTGGGGGAAGCACATTGTGTATCTGATACAAAAATGCCAAAAGCGAATCAATTTTATGCGAACTATTACCGGAACATGGTGGGGAGCACACCCGGAAGATCTGATCAGGCTGTACCAAACAACCATTCTGTCGGTTTTAGAATACGGTAGCTTCTGTTTTCAATCCGCGGCGAAAACACACTTACTGAAGATTCAACGGGTTCAGTACCGTTGTCTTCGGATCGCGTTAGGTTGCATGAACTCAACTCACACTATGAGTTTAGAGGTACTCGCTGGTGTACAGCCTCTGACAGACCGCTTTGCGGAGTTATCGTTCCGGTTCCTCATCCGATGCGAGGTTGTGAATCCATTGGTCATTGAAAACTTCGAAAAGCTGCTTGCACAGAACCCTCAAACTCGTTTTATGAGTGTGTACTACTGGTACATGACGCTGGAGGTAAGCCCATCTCCGGTTAACACCAATCGTGATAACTTCTCAGACTTCGACAGTTCCTCTGTGGATTTTGATCTGTCCATGAAGGATGAGATCACCGGAATACCAGAATCTTTTCGTTCCGTGTGTATTCCACAAATTTTTGCAAGTAAGTTCGGGCATGTTAGCGGGGACAGACAGTTCTTCACAGATGGTTCGAAAACCGATGATTCGACTGGTTTTGGTGTCTACAACGAATTTCATAGCGCCACCTTCATGCTTCAAAAGCCATGCTCGGTATACATTGCTGAGCTAGCGGCTATATACTACACCTTAGAGTACATTCGCACTCTCCCACCTGAGCACTACTTCATTTTTACCGACAGTCTAAGTTCTCTGGAGGCTGTTCGGTCAATGAAACTGATGAAGCACTCAGCGTACTTCCTGAATGGAATTCGCCAAGTCTTGAGTGCTTTGTCCAAACGCTCATACACCATCACCATAGCTTGGGTCCCTTCACATTGCTCAATTCCGGGTAATGAGAAAGCGGACTCTCTGGCTAAGGTGGGCGCTAGCGAAGGCGATATTTACGAGCGTCAAATTGCCTTCGACGAATTTTTTGCATTAGCCCGTCAGGAGACCTTGATCAGCTGGCAACACAAATGGAGAGATGGAGAGATGGGTAGATGGTTGCACTCCATCATTCCGCAGGTATCGAAGAAGCCATGGTTAAAAGGGTTGGATTTAGGCCGCGATTTCATTCGTGTAATGTGTCGGCTGATGTCCAACCACTATTTGTTAAACGCACATACCTTCCGTATTGGGCTCTCGGAAAGCAATCTCTGTGTCTGCGGCGTGGCTTACCAGGATATCGAACATGTCGTGTGGGGATGCGATGAGCATCGTGAAGTCAGATCTGAGCTGTATGAAACTCTCCGGGTCCGAGGAAAACAACAGAAACCCGTTAGAGAAGTGTTGGCAGGCCTTGATTTGGAGTACATGGATCTTATTTACCAGTTTTTGAAACGTGTTGATGTCAGAATTTGATCTCGTACGTTCCTTGTTTTCGTTGCCCGAAATTTGGTTTTGTTGTTCGCTCCCTGTCTTTCGTTGCCCCCCTTTCCGTTTGTCCTCTTCTTGTCGTTGTCTTCCGATAAAGCCCTTTCTGTTTAGTCCCGTTACAGATCAGGACAGTCGGTCCCATCAAGGTTTTTAGTATAAGATAGCAAGTAATTTAGTATAAGTCCCTTAATTCCCTCCTTTCCAACTTTATATATTTGTTATCCCTAACCTCGAAACAGCCGCGAGTACTTCGGCTCCCAAAACTAACCTAGTATTAAGTCAGTATAAATTTAAAAAACAACATGTAAAATCAACATAAAAAAAATGTAAAGATGATTTCGGCTCTGTTATGCCCAAGTGGCGCCCGAGCCTTCCAAATAAACGAATAAGTTAAAAAAATCTCTATTTTAAGTTCTGTATTGTTAAAATTCTTTTTGTTGCTGTTTATCATTGACTTGGTTTTCTGTACATTCAGTTTAAGCTTTTTATTTTCAACCACTTGTTTAATAACGCTAAATCATCTTTTATCTTCCTAATAGCTATTCTCACATTCTTTTCGGCAATAAAAACAACTGTGTCGTCTGCAAAGAGGTTAATATCACAGTGTTTAATAGCTTTCTTCATATCGTTAATATACAAAATAAACAGAATCGGTCCTAAAACACTTCCCTGCGGAACACCGAGCGGCACTAATTTTGATGACGAAGTGGAATTTCCATATTGACATATTTGTGCTTATTAGGCCTACATTATCACATGTTAAACATCAAATATGTTCATTTTTATTTTTCAGTGCTAGAATATAGACATTGACTGATACACTGTCATAAAAAAATAGTCATACATATCCCATATTTAGCGTGTAATAGTGCCTTGAACTTTTCGCATTTTTTCCTGCCGCACCCTGTATTAAAGAGCTAGGGCGACGTATTGCTGTCTATAAGAAAACTTTAATTCTTTCGAGCAACTATGCCGAAGTCAGATTTCTTCTGAATGTCCAGAATGCGAGATATACGATGTTAAGCTAAACTGGAAGCATCTTAGAGCACTGGCGCAACGCAGTGACTAAATTGTTTTTTTTTTTATGTAAAAGCGCTTAGTCTTATGAGTAACTTTGCCGCAGACAGTATCCTTCTAAGTGATCTAGAATACGAGATATACGACGTTTAGAATAAACTGGAACACTAGCGCCACGCAGTGCGTGATTCTTGAACTCAATTGTCGCAGTATGCGAAAGCTTTTAGTCTTCTGAACAATTTTGCCGAAGACAGGTGGCCCTTCTAAGTGATCCAGAATGCGAGATATACGACCTTTATAGGTTGAACTAGGAGCTCCTAGAAACACTAGCGCCACACAGTGAGTGATTTTCGAACTAAATTGTTTTTTATTCGAAAGCTCTCAGTCATCTGAGCAATTTTGTCAAAGACAGTATCCATGGTTCAGAACGGGAGATATTCCACAACAACTGACAAAGTGTAATATTGTCCCACATGTCCGACATGATGCCCTGTGTAGCAGATTCCCGGTGGCCAATGTTCCCGGAACCACTATTTTACCATATCAACACATTTTTCACGAAATTATCTTCAGAATTAGAGATTCACCATTTGAATGGGTAAACAATTAATCATTCTTCTATAAGAATTTGAATTTCTGGGTCATAATGACCCCAACGTAACTTTTTTAATGCCTGAAAATGGTTAATCATTTCTTGTAGAATTGCTAGAATAATTTCTGCAAAGTAAAGGATTTCTAAAGAATTGCTGGTCACAGGCGATTTCCAAGAAGACCTTGTCTTTCTGCCCTTGTGTCCCATGTCCCATGTCGGTTAAAGCATGCTGCTTTAATTTGTTTAGAATCTTGTGACACAAACAGGTCGTTTTCAGCATTCAATGTCCCCACACATCCACAGAAAACAACAAAGTTGCGGTACACAGCATTAAACGACACCTGCTCGATTGGACTACCCGTCACTGGCGAACGACTCTGCAGCAAAACTTTCGGATTCCCTTTGTACAAGTGTCGCACGTGTTTGACAGAAACTTACACAATCTAACTTTGCTTGGTCAGCTGAAAAGTTGCCACCGAAGCTTTTCTTTTTGTCCTAGGCCGTAATGAAGTCCGGACAGTTTTGGAATTGTAATCAATCGTTTCAATTGGATTGGTTTGCTTCCAGTAGAGTTGAGGTATGTCCCTTTTCTAGTAGGTAACAGTCAGTGGAAGCACTCACCTCCGTCGAAGGTTGATGATGACACTTGATCGGAGTTACCATCTTCGCCCCGTCGGAAAACTGTGGCGCTCGAGCGCCCTCTAAAGAGATTACATCTAAGCTTGGGTAGGTACGTGAGACCGAACGCTGATTCTTCGCCATTCCGTTGTCGTATGAGAAAATCCCATTACTGTACGTATATACCGTTTGCTTATTATTGAAAAAATACCGACCGACCGACAGACGGAGCCCACATCCTATGCAGCACGCCTAATAGCGCCAGGAAATTCCAACCAGCCCGAATACATTACTTTAATAAAGGTATGGGAGGTATGGGACGGGTGTTTTCTTCTAGAAAGAGGCTCTTCAAGGAAGAGTGTGTGTAGGGATTCTTTGCTAGATTGAGCACGTCATTGTTGTGGATAAGAAGAGGAAATATTTGCGGAAAGAAGCGGGACGAAATGCAGGGAATAAATCAAAAATTTCTCCTTCGTCTGATGGTTGTGTTCCTCCTTTGAAGATGATTCAGTTAGGCACTATGGAATGAAAGTTTCGTATATTACGAAGTAAAGATGTTCTTCATCTGATATTGGAAACACTGATTACCAGATTTTGCCTTGCCATGTTTTGCCATCTCCGTTGCATTAAGGGAGGTCGCTGGCAATGTTAAAGTTTCCCCATTATTGTACATTTTTTGTTATTGGTTTGGTATTAGGTACTGCTTGATGTGTTAGCATAACAAAACTGTTATTTGTATGGGAAAATCGTTCGTTATAAATTTGGTATTAATATGTTATTATCCAGGAGGTGTTTTAAATTTGAATTCGGCTTTTCGTAAGTGTGTTTTGATGTGAAGCATATGTAAATGTAATATTTATTTCATGTATTCTTGGCTCGGGACCAAGCGAGTCATTGTTTTTTTTTTATTTATATTTTTATCATTAACGGATCACTTATTTATCATTTAGGATTGAAGAGGGAGAAAAAATATCGAAGACTAAATTCAATTTTGTTAAATTATTAAACACAACAAGAACTGCTATTGGGGCCCATATAGCCGAGGCGGTAAACGCACGGGTATTCAGCATGACCATGCTGAGGGTGACGGGTTCGATTCCCAGTCGGTCCAGGATCTTTTTGTAAAGGAAATTTCCTTGACTTCCTTGGGCATAGAGTATCTTCGTGCCTGCCACACGATATACGCATGCAAAATGGTCATTGGCAGAGGAAGCTCTCAGTTAATAACTGTGGAAGTGCTCATAGAACACTAAGCTGAGAAGCAGGCTTTGTCCCAATGAGGCCGTTACGCCAAGAAGAGAGAAAGAGAAGAACTGCTTCGCAACCTAAGCTGAAATGTGTCGGTTTTAGTTCCCACACATTTCATGATTGCATGCTATTCTACACTTTGGTCACCGAGTGTCTTAGCAATTTTGCTCATAACTATTAAGAAGCGTTCACAACAGTGGAAACATATTCCGTTGCACACGTTTTGTTTCACATACTTAGAAGGAACAAGTAAGGATTTTATGGCACGTAAGAAGTAACGGGGTAGTAATTATGAGTTCGTTTTCCGGATTTGTCGGTCAATGCACCATAATGTAAGATATAATTTTTTTCTAGCACGGTTTTGGTAAATGAAGAACGATAAAATTTAACCTAATCACGAACGTTGATGGATAACGACTGCTCTTGGTGTATTCTTTGGTGAATTTCTTGGCTTTTAAGTCCGATTGTGAGATCAAATACATCTTTATCAAGATCCGATACGGATCGAAACATCGGAGTAAGAGAACATAAGATGTTTTTGATCTCACAATCGGACTGAAAAGCCAAAAAATTCTCCAAAGAATACTAATCACGAACAATAGATTTTTTTTAGCAAGAAAACACCGGATGATGCTTTCTGTGTGTGAAACATGTACAGGAAACGATAGTCAAACAATTTTCTCTAAGTAAAAAACAATAAGAAAAACTGGTGCGTGGATTCAGTTGCTTGTATGATTTGTGCGCTCAAAAGCGTGGGAAGGCGCACAATTTGACCATTGTGGCGGCCATCTTGGGAGTTCAATTAGTTTGTCCTTAAGTGTTCTGGATGAATGCTAAGAGATTGGCTGCCCAATGTTATTACAAAAAAAAAAAAAAAACAAAAAAAAAACAAACGAAAAATCTATTCATTTGAACAATTTTGACTCGTCTTTAGATTTCTAGAATCAATAACTTAAAAGTTTTAATTGTCATCTGAATCGCCCTTCAATTAAAAACACACAGTAGTTCAATTTATCCTGTCATGGCATTCTTCGGATCCATCCGATCGAGGACTAAGAACTCGTGACAGAAGTCGGACTCGCCTTTCAATCTCAAAAAGGCGGTCGTAAGAATACAAATACAAATACCAAATACCAAATACAAATCGATAACCAAGCAATATTGGGGGTGGAAGCTCAGGTAAAATATTATCTCCTGAGCATCCATTAAAAACACCACCCCCGGCGAAGGCTGGCGCTTGAGCTTAGCTATTTACCACAGTAGTTGGAGGAAATGCCAATGCAGAACCCGTAGCTTCCGGGAGATAAGCCCAGCTCCCTGGGTTAGTGGGTTGGTGTCAGGCCCTGCGAGCGCCAGCCGTAAAAAAGACTAGCACCGGAAAATCAACAAGAGAAAAATGCGAACCGATACCAATGGCGACGACCACAGCGACGAAAAGGGACTTGCGATTGGAAGCTCGATACGTGGAACTGCAGATCTCTCAACTTCATCGGGAGCACCCGCATACTCGCCGATATACTGAAGGATCGCGGGTTCGGAATCGTAGCGCTGCAGGAGGTGTGTTGGACAGGATCTATGATGCGAACGTTTAGAGGTAATCATACTATCTACCAGAGTTGCGGCAACACACGTGAGCTGGGAACAGCTTTTATAGTGATGGGCGACATGCAGAGGCGCGTGATCGGTTGGTGGCCAATCGACGAAAGAATGTGCAGGTTGAGGATCAAGGGCCGATTCTTCAACATTAGCATAATAAACGTGCACAGCCCTCACTCCGGAAGCACTGATGATGACAAAGACGGGTTTTACGCGCAGCTCGAACGCGAGTACGACCGCTGCCCAAACCACGACGTCAAGATCATCATAGGGGATCTAAACGATCAGGTAGGCCAGGAGGAGGAATTCAGACCGACGATTGGAAAGTTCAGCGCCCACCAGCTGACGAACGAAAATGGCCTACGCCTCATCGATTTTGCCGCTTCCAAGAACATGGCCATTCGTAGCACCTTCTTCCAGCACAGCCTCCATTATCGTTACACCTGGAAATCACCACAACAAATGGAATCGCAAATCGACCACGTTCTGATTGATGAACAGCACTTCTCCGACATTATCGACGTCAGGACCTATCGTGGCGCTAATATCGACTCTGATTAAGTGATGGTTAAACTGCGCCCAAAACTCTCCGTTACGAACAATGTACAGTACCGGCGGCAACCCCGGTGCGATCTAGAGCGACTGAAGCAACCGGATGGCACCACCGCATACGCGCAGAATCTCGAGGCAGCGTTGCCGGACGAAGGTGTGCTCGATGTGGCCCCTCTAGAAAACTGCTGGAGTACAGTCAAAGCAGCCATCAACAACGCAGCCGAGAGCACTATCGGGTACGTAGAACGGAGTCGACGAAACGATTGGTTTGACGAGGAGTGCAGAGCGGTTCTGAAGGAGAAGGATGCAGCGCGGGCGGTAATGCTGCAGCATGGAACCCGACAGAATGTGGAGCGATACCGACAGAAGCGGAAGCAGCAGACCCATCTCTTCCGGGAGAAAAAGCGCCGCCTGGAAGAAGCGGAGTGCGAGGAAATGGAACTGCTGTGCCGTTCACAGGAAACACGAAAGTTCTACCAGAAGCTCAACGCATCCCGCAAAGGCTACGTGCCGCAAGCCGAAATCTGCAGGGATAAGGACGGGAGCCTCCTGACGGACAAACGTGAGGTGATCGAAAGGTGGAAGCAAATACAAATACAAATCGATAACCAAACAATATTAACGGTCGGGTCACGGTAACCTGACCCTTCATTCGATATTAAGAAATTAAATTTCTTTCTTTTAGCTGGTCGTTGTGATCAATCTTTGTACTCATAAATCGAGAATCATGTAATCCTAACGGTCGTCCGATCCGCCCTTCGAATTAAAAAACTATAAACCAGTTCATTCTTACGGTATTCCAATCCGTTTTTCATTCAACGATACAGTAAACAAACTTACCGGTCATCAGATTTGCTATTCGTTCTCAATAGTTGAAAAATAATTCTTTCTGGCGGTCGTCCGATACATTATTCATATGCACACATACAAAACATAGAAATCTTGACGGTCATTCGATCAGTTTTCTTTCGTTCCTACAATTTTCAGAAAAATATATGCACTTCCCCAAAACCGCAGTGCACTTTATCTTCAATATGGGAGCATCCGTTAGGTACGTCACACTATTGAGAGTTTTAACTTTTGGGGCAGTTGCGATGGGGATCGCGATCGGGTTGCATTGTTCGGCGAAAAAAAAAAAATGAAAAGTGACGCGTGTTTGGGGCAGTTGCGATGAAAATCTCAGTCACGTTGCATTGTTCGAAGGAAAAAGTGAAAAGTGACACGTGTTTGGGGCAGATGCACATTGTCCTTTCTCGTGAAGTGATAAAAATGGATGCACAGTTGGTGGCAAACAGTATTGCAGAAAATTGAAGGAGTTAAGGAGTGGTTAATAGGTTTCGACTGGATGGTTGTTGATTTTCATGGAAAATTTCGGCTTGCAGTCTAACAATTTGCGTTGATTAATTACTGATCATCGCCGACGTTTCGGTCCGACTATTGAACCATCTTCAGGGCTCGATAAACAAATCAACAAGTCACACAAGTCACATAATCGAGCCCTGAAGATGGTCCAATAGTCGGACCGAATCGTCGGCGATGATCAGTAATTAATCAACGCAAATTGTTAAGGAGTGGTTGCGGCCATCTGACGACATCGAACCAATGCGTTTTCATGACGACTCCTGGAGGCTGTAATATCTGCAAAGTAATCTTGTAGCTCTGGTGCAGGCCTAATATTGATGCGATAAAATGTTAGAAGAAAGTGATTGTAGTTCACATCCAGTGTTGGTAAACTCACACTCAAAGCACACTCATGAACCGCTCCTGCGTGAGCAAACTCGCGCGCGATTCTGAATCATTTTCTCACGCGCGAGTTTTTCATGCAAAATCTTGCTCTCACAAGTCAAGCGCCGAAATCTCATTTGCTTGTAAAACGAATTCAAATCAATTCGAACGACATCCAATACTGTTGTACGCTAGATATGCTTTTGTTCTATCATGCAATCCTAAAAACTTCGATATAAATAATAACAACAACAAGAAATAAAGCAATGAGTGTAATCACGAGTTAACCCATGCATGATTTTTTCGGTGGTGAGTTTGGGAAGTCAAGAATCGCGCATGAAACAACTCAACCATGAGATTTGAGAATTTGAGTTTTTACCAACACTGTTCACAACTATCATTGAGCAAATTTAAAATAACACTAGTTTACAGCATTTTTGAACTCGGTAAGCTGATGATCATTTTTGGTGTAGAATCATGCCCTGAGTTCGAGAACGTAAAAGAAAAAAATTACAGTAGAGCGGAAATTTTTTCGACTTTCCATACTAGGTTTATGATTTGAAATCGATTTTTGTTCTATTTTTACGCAACGTCGCTCACTTCACACATCTCATTCTCCGTAATCAATGCTCCGATTGAGCTGATTTTTTTACTGTAACTCGCTTACATATGATATGTCAAATAAACGTTGATAAATAATTTTTGGATTGTTTTTTTTTTATTGAAAAAAATACATTTCTTCATATATTTTTGGAAATTGTGCTAAAATTTAGGGAGATCGTCCCAGAAACTCGCCAATATCTTGAATTTCATCAATCTGACGCAAAACCTGCATTCAGATGATCGAATGGTATTGTATTCAGCTTTTAATTTATGGAGAAAGATTTGAATTGTTTGAACAAAACGCAAGATATTTGAATTTTAGTAAGTTCCATATTTTAAAAAATTGTAAAACTCGATATAGAGCCAAAACTCAAAAACTGGTCTACTTAAAATTTTTTGAGGCGCGGTTTCGAAATCAGCGCTAAATTGTACTTCAGAAATTTTGGTCGTTGGCAGAAGTTCACGACTTTCGTTTTATTTTGTAAACTAGTGTAATTGGCTTTATTACCTCAACGGCTGTCGATCACAGGTAACATGGGACTACTCTTAGTAAAATACATAATTCGAAAATGGCTGTCTAAGCTTGAAAGTTTATTCTCCGTATACTCTAAGTTCGATACTGTGGGGAGCGCGCGACTATTTTCGTAAGTCGGTCGGTTTTCTCGATGGTAGATGGGGACGCGAATATTGAATGCGAAATCAGAAGCGCGCGATACCTTTCGTGGGAAAGTCGGTTTTCACGGTTATGTAAACGATCAATGCTGTGACGCGTTTAATATAGAACGATCGTTGACGTATGTGCATTACCCTTACAATCGCGACCAAATAAATCATAATCGGGACGAAGACCAACCAACCAAAGGTGACTTCAAGATCCACACCTTACCCTACCCTACTAACAAATACACCTTCCCGAGACAACTGTGGGGGTGCTGTGGATTCCACGGTTTCTAGTAACAACGGTTGTCGAACTAACATTCCTTCTCTTTCCCGATGACCGTAAGGACGTGGCCGGCGCCGTTATTGACTTTAAAATATTGAACTCTCGAATTGTGCATATTGAGAGTGTGTAGCTTGTCCCAAGCACCATTCATTGAATCTCTGTGCAACTTCGATTGTTCTGGTCAATCACGGAGTAGCAAATACGATGTGTATTAGAGTGGGTCAACGTTGTATGGAGAAACTTTTAATTTGATCGTATCAACCCGGAACAAAGCTTTTTCAATCTATATTAGCGTCCAAAACAACTGTGCAAAATTTAGGAGCGATTGGTTGCGCCCCCGTATTCCGCATAGCGATTCAAATTTGTATGGAAGTTAGTATGGGAAAACGTACCTTTTTGCATTTTACTCATAAGTTGAATTCTTTTGTCCAATACCATGTAACTAATAACGGTAAAGTATAGCCCAAGGTTTTTATATAATGGAAAGTTAAGCATGTCGTTTAGTTTGTGGGGAAAAGCAGAGGAAGCCAAATTTCAAAGGAATTTGCTGAGGTGGGGTGTTTGTTTTCAGAATTTCTCACGGTGAAAAAATAATGGCCGCTCAGCCAGTTTTGACATCCAAGACTACCTTAGAATATGTAAATACCTTGGTATAGCCTACGATATGCCAAAAAAAAGCCAGTTCTATTGCTGCTGTTGTTCGATGCAGACGGATTGTGCTCTTTGCTCAGGTAGTTTTTTCGCCTCCGGCTTGTGCTGCTAGGCATTGCTTTGTGTGTCAGTCGATCATACCGTCGGTTCGTTGGTGGTGTCGTAGGAAAGCACCAGAAGTGACTGAAATGAACGAAACGTTCATAAATACGGTGCAGTTTCGCTTCCCGCCGGGTAGCCCACGGCCCTCCTGGGCGGAAATCGCCGCTTTTTTGAAGACGCTGAACACTGACTTGCAGCAGATGGAAACTGCATATAAAACGGCACACGATCGTTCATTGTTCGTGAAGTTCGTGTCGCGGGATGCCATGGACGAATCGTTGCGGAAGAACACAGAGGCTAGAACATTCGCCTATTCAAATGGGCAATCAATAGAAGTGCGGATGACTATTGCGGGCGTCAATATGCGATACATTCGTGTGTTTGATTTGCCACCGGAGATAACTGATACTAGCCTGTCTTCGGAACTTGAAAAATTTGGAAAAGTGCAACGCGTGATTCGAGAAAAGTTCCCCGCGGGGCTTGGTCTCGATCATTTGTACACCGGAGTGCGTGGTGTCTTCATGGAGGTCGCAACAAAAATCCCGTCATGGATCGACGTTTCCAACCAGAAAGGGAGGCTATATTATGAAGGCCTGAAGGAGATGTGCTTCTTATGTCAAGCGGAAGGGCATCGGAGGGACTCTTGCCCTCAACGACAAGTTAGGGAAAACCCGGACAAGAACACGCAGAAACTTACTTACGCTGGGATAGTGTCTGGAGAGGTCGGTGTACCTGTGGATATCGATTCACAAGGCTCTGTGCAGGAGGATATAATAAAAGTTCTGGAGGAAGAAATCATCGTCCAAAACGCGGACATTCTGGATGTGGATCAGGTGCAACCGAATGGAAGCAATAATATGCCCTCAATTAGGAATGAGATGGATCGGAAAGAAGACACAACAAAAGAGGAGGTCAGGAAAAGCCAGGATACATCGACAAACGCGAGGGTGGCTCAGCGACGAGCTCAATTTGCAGCTTCTGGTGGTGATTCAAGCTCTGGGTCCGTACCGCGACCCAGAAAGAAGTGCACCCGAATGCAATTTTATTGATATGTAATCTTTTGAATATTTTTTGTAACTATTCGACAAGATGTCGGCTCTGTTAAGTTTTTAGCTAAACGATCGAGCCAATAATAAACTGTTTGGAAAAAAAAGATATGCCAAAAAACTTTTCCGAAGACCGCAAAGTGTTCCGACGTTTGTGAAAAAAGTTATTCGCCTGGTAACTTAGGCCAAAAATTGAGATTTTATTATTGATGTTATTCCTTTACATGTTAAATGTTAAGCACCACCGGTCAATCTGTACGATATAACTTTTTTCACAAGTGTCGGATCACTTTGTAGTCTTCGGCAAAGTTTCTCGGCATATCCTAGGCTATACTTTACTGTCATTGGTTAGATTATTTTAGACGAAAAATTTCAATTTACCGTCAAGGCACCATTCACCGTGGATCTAAGAGGATTCGGGGCAAATAAGGGCTGTCATTTGACACCAGTCTTATAAACATTGTTGGTGCCGCTTTTAATTGCCTTCATTATAGGTTGAAATTAAAGTAATATCCACAGAAGTAGAAAATTTTTCACAAAATTTGGTATTATAGTACAATTAGTAAAGGGTAGTAGGGTCGCCAAATTCCGTGGTAGGTCACCATTCACCGTGGTAGTAGGGACCCATTCACCGTGTATGAGAAATTTTATTCTACTTTGTTTAAAAATGATCAAAACAACCCAGCCAAGGGAATTTTCTTCGTTTAAATTCATTTCAAGTAATAACTTGCAAGATTTTATTAGAAAAACGAATGTTCAAATTTTCGATTTTTTTCTAGATATATGGGACAATATGGGACACGGTGAATGGAGACCATTGGTTTTTAGGGTACCCATTCACCGTGTCTTTTTGTTTCAATTAAAAAGTACGAGTAATCGTACTTTCTTGTTAAACTTACTTCGGTAATGCAAAAGACATACCTGATATGTGAATTTAATTGCTTCTTGATGGAATAAAAACGTTACTACATTTAGTTTATCGCTTAAATCCCCTTAGAGCAGTTTTCGTTTTTTCACAATCAATGCAGTGAACGAGCAGAAACCCGCTTCATGTAAACACACTTTGTGTAAAAATGATACTTTTAAATGTTTTCAATGAGCGTTTTGACATGGTAACAATACATTAGTGTTGTATTGGTGAAATTGAAGGGAAATTGTCATATCATTCAACCATAATATGGAAATAATGAAAAAATATTCGAAGGCACACGGTGAATGGAGCCCCCACGGTGAATGGCGCCTTGACGGTATGAGAAAAATGCAAAAATGCACGTTTTCCTATACTAAATTCCATACAAATTTCAATCGCACTGCGGAATATGGGGAAAAAACCAATCGCTCCCAAATTTTGCACAGTTACTTTGGACGCTAAAATGAATCAAAAAAGCTTTGTTCCGAAAAATCGACTTTGTTGACCCAGTCTAATGTGTATGGTTATCTTTGTTTTTGCTTTGCTTTGCTTTGCCTAAGACCGAGACGTATTTATTCGATGGCCTCTATGTACATACTTGTTCAACTAAATAGATGATTACATGGGCAAGATGGATTGTCACTATACTGAACGTTCATCGGTCCGAAACCCATTCGGTCCAATTACCATTCTGCCTGATTTATCACTCGAACTTGAATTCTAATGGAATTTAGTGTGGTGACCTAACATCACCGGAGAACCGATACCTTACATGATCAAACTGCAAACATCCTATCGAAAAACACAGCTTGGCTATAGTCTATCTATGATACACAAATCCAAAACAGCCCACTCATTTACTATTACGCAAGCTCATGATTTCCGCTCCCATCAGGGAAGTTGGCTCAAAACCTCACCACCGAACCGCAGCATTCGGCAAACTTTGTAGAACAATCTCAAGCTGTTCACCAACCGAACCGGTGGCAACTCATCCCGTGTTTCCTGAGTGATACCGTGATACAGTCACTCCACAATCATGATTCATTCGAAATTCAGATAAGCTATAGTCCTTTATGTTCTCTTTGTCGAAACATCCACACTGGGACAAAACCAACTTCTCCACATATATTAACTGATAGTTTTGTGCCAATTGCCAATGACCATTTTTCATATGTGTATCGTGTGGCAGACGCGATAATAATAGGTATATGCCCAATGAAGTCAAGAAAATTTCCATTACGAAATGTTTCTGGATCAGACGAGATTCGAATCCGTAACTCTCAGCATGATCTTGTTGAATAACCGCTCCAGCTTTTTGGATCCGACCAACAATACGTATCAATTTGAATCAACTAAACATTATTGTTGGTTCAACTATTTTGTATGGTTGAAATAATCATCCTATCAGGCGTAGCTCCATTGAAGCTGCCTATATCCTATTAAAGTAGCACGATTCTTGGTGTGAGCCATGATTGTTTTGTAGCAGTTGTATAACGTTCGGTCTCCACATTGTGTTTCTGCGTTCATATGACATCAATTTGAATTTTATTGCAGTCTAGGCACAAAATTAGGTCACCTGTTCTCCACACCCAGAGGAGTTCTGCTATCTGTACGAATGAACAAGCATTTTCGCTTCAGCCGTCACTACGGGTGGAACACGAAGGGGAATCTGGAGTAAATGAACCAGTTGTTGTACATTAAGTGTTTTATTATCTTTCAACCTGGTAATGTTGGATTTGAGTACTATATAACATAGTCAAACAGAAGGACTTTGTAAACTACCTATTAAATACTTCATCAATTGTCTAAGCTGTTTATATCACCCCCATTTCCCGTATGGACTCAAGTGTGGACCTGTAGTCAGTTACTCCATGAGTGGAACTACCTGATGTGAGGAGCGCTGCTGCTGTGTGGCATTGCCCACATCAAAAGCCCGCATTTTGGAGTCTGCTGGATTTGGGTGGCCTGTGAGCTTGTTGAGGATGTGGTTTCCGATGATGAGGCGCGCTTATTGCATTCGGGGCGCACAGCATATGTATTTACATGTAGCCGTTTGTTTGTCCGGGTAGAATTAGGTTCTAGTTAGCCAAACTGAAGAACTGAAGAGCAAAAACCAAGTGGTCCTTGGCAGAAGAATATGGCAACGGTTTTTAAACCAATTATTATGTTGCCGTGGTAACTTGGGCGAATGTTTCTAAAACCTAAGTTGATTAGGGTACGCTTCATGTACTTCGAAACGTTGTCAACAAAATCTAGTTAATTTGTATAATGAAAACATGTAATCTCTGTTCCGCGTTGTTTTGAATAAGGACGGCTAAATTGAGAAACGGCTGATGGCGCTATGTTATCCGGCAATTTTACCACGAAATATACCATGTATTATTTTTATTTTTTTTCGTTTTCTTTGCGAAAAGGGCATTCTTGTAGAAGTTTTTTTTTGTGAGTTCAGCAAGAATTGTTCTTGACGAGAATTAGAACGCATTCCTTCTCATGTAATTTTCAGAATTTTCTCAATGACTACTGTGGGAATTTGGCTGATTGTTTTCGGCGAGAATCGCCCAGCACTACAACTCAATACACTGCAGAGCGTCTGACGTGGTCGAACGCTCACCGAAGAAAGAGGAGGTGTCGTGGCCTGCTATGATATCGTCAGCAGCTGTCAGTCGATAAGCCAAGTGTTACCCCGGGGGGGAAATGTGCGTGCGTTATCATTTGTCTATTGACATGTCCACACATACCACACATCAACTTCCAGGCACATCGCAACAAATTCCTTTGGGACTCTTTCAGGATTTACAATTTTTTTGCGGAATTTTTATAGAACCCATTTTTTGCAGGAATCAGATTTCTTCAGAAATTTATGCTTTTTTCGCTTCAGCCGTCACTACGGCTAGATAGACAAAATTTTCACTTTCTAAAAAAATGTTCAGCTAGCTGTACTAGCTGTAGCTTATCAAAAAATGCATGAAATATTCTGCACTTTTTATTGTAAGTAGATTAAATAGTTGTGCATCAGTGGTTAAAATTTGGAAAAGTTTGGGCTATTCTGCATTAAGTTACAGGGGATAGACAAAATAATCGGGACAGGCAAAATTTTCACTTTTCAAAAAATGCTCAACTAGCTGTAAATTTTTGAAAAGTGCATCAAATATTCTCAAATTTTTCACTGTAAGTTCATCAACTGTGTATCAGTTGTCCAATTTTGGAAAATACCGGAACATTCTTCACAAAGTTATAAAGATTCTTGAACAAGGTAAAATTATCCGATAGCCATCTTTGAGCTGTTATATCTCCGGACTCAACCCACCGAGTGCAATGAACTTTTGACCATTTATGGCTTATATAATGAGCTATGAGAAACCATTGACTTAACTTAATATTCTTAAAACGGAAGAAAATCATAACGATTAGATTATTTGTCTAGTAGAACACCAAATTATCCAAAACATCACCATCGTTTCAAAATTCAAGATGCAACTTATAGTTACTTTTATTTCCCTTCATTTTAACTTATATATAAATGTGTTTTGAAAGAAAGTAACAACATAGCTGCCAATAAATTAGTAATGAAATGCATATTAACCCGAGCAGAAAAGAATAGCAAGTGAATAACATATTTAGGTATTAATCTTAAATACAATCATACCATGATATGCCCTTTATTTGGTGGACATAAGAGGTAAAATAACAAAAACGAATACCATAATTTTGTATCAATAGCACCTAGAAAATAACAAGTATTGTTATTTCAAAAACAAATATATATCCAAAATTTGAAGTGCTTTATTTGTTATCCAAAAGGTATTGAATAACAAAGTAATAACATTTTTTGTTATTAAATCGCGCATTTGTTCGATAACACCATGATATAATACTAGAACTAGTACTAGAATATGTTCTTCAGTTATTTCACTGCTAAATCAACAAATACCCCACCAATGCCAAACTCTGCTCACATACTTCCAATTTTTATTGCGTTGTTCTCATAACATTTTGTAGAATAATATAATAATAACAAGTTTAGATATTAGAGCACAGGTTGGTGTCAGCATGGTATTTGAAAGGTATTCCCTTCTGCTCGGGAAAAACAGACTAATTTAATAAAAAATCGTGAAAAAAATAAAATCGCTTTAACTTTTTCTCTTGTTAAATTTTTTAAGTTGAGTCAAATGTTTTCCAGAGTTCATTATATAAGTCATGAATGGTCAAAATTTCATTGCAATCGGTTCATTGAATCCGGAGGTATAACAGCTCAAAGTTGGCTATCGGATAATTTTACCTTTTTCAAGAATCTTTATAACTTCGTGGAGAATGGCCCGATCTTCTACAAATTTGAACAACTGATACACAACTATGATGAACTTACAGTAAAAATTTGAGAATAATTGATGCACTTTTCGAAAACTTACAGCTAGTTGAACATTTTTAAAAACTGAAAATTTTGCCTGTCCCGATCATTTTGTCCTCCTGTACGTTCAATGATTGCTACAGAAGCTCGTGCATGCACCGTAAATATTCCTTTATGTTTCTTTTTTCAAACATTTATCCGGGAATACTATCATAATTCCTCCTAGAAATGTTTGAAATTTCTCCTGAATTGAGGAATTTATTACTCAATCATTACTGCATATTTTCAGGGTTCTCTCAGCCATTATTTGGAAATTTTCTAAAAAAAATCTCTAGAGATTGTTCTGGAAGTTCCTCCAGGGGTTAACTCGGAATACATTCAGACCTTTCTTCAGAATTTTATTCCGGTTATTCCTACGGGTTTTTTTTTCTAAATATTATCTCAGCATTTCCTGCAGAAACTATTCCAGAGTATTTTATTTCTAGCGGGTATTCCTGCTTTGTGCTCCTGTTTTGTGATGCTCTAAAGAATACTTCATAAATTTCGCCAGTACTTAGGATTTTTTTTTGTTTTAATGCCTTCCTTACGTACTTCTTTCAAGAATTGTTCCCGTATTGATTGTACAATTTTTGGGAAAACTTCTGAAAAAATCTCTGGAGGAATATCTAAAACAACTCCTGAAGAAATCTCTGAAGCAATCGAAGGGGATATTCCTGAAAAGAAAGCAAGGTAGGAATTCCTGGTGGGATTTCTCAAGGTATTATCAGAAAAGCCCTTAGAAATTCCTAGAGGAGTTTCTGAAAAATTTCATGGAAGGACTTTTGAAGAAATTCCTTGCTGAAATTCCTAAAGAAATACCTACAATTTTACAAGCGTGTCTTAAGTTATTTCTGATGGTATTCCAGAAGGAATCCAAGTAATGATTTCTGAAAAAATCCCTGAATGAGTTTTTGAAGAAATTTCCAATAGAATCTATGCAAAAATCTCAAAGAGTTTTTGAAAGTGGAATCCAATTAAAAATCTCAAAAGTATCCTAGCAGCTGAAGGAATAACTGAAGAAGAACCAGGGGATTTCTCGAAAAAATCATAGGAGGAATTTCTAAAAAAAAACTTCCTGAAGAAAAAATTGAAAATAATTTAGTGTAATTTTTCAGCAGAGTTTATTGAGGATTTTTTTTAGTAAAAATTCCTCGATAAATACTTTGCTAAAATTCTTGGAAGATTTTTTGGAAGTATTCCTGGAGCGATCTATGGACATATTTCAGAAGAAATCCCTGGAGACATAAGCTTCTGTAACGATCTCTAGAAAAAAAAGTCTTGAGATATTTCAAAAAGAATTCCGGTAGGAATGCCTAATACTTTTTGTGAATTAATATCTTAAAGAATCCGTGGAGAAATTATTATATTGTTCCTCAGTGTAAAACCTTATAAATTTTCGGGAAAACATGGAGAGTATCTGGAGGAAATTTGGGAGGAATATCTGTATGAACTCATGCAAGCATCTCTAGAAGAGTTCTTGCCTGTTTTACTGAAAATAATAATGTAAAAATCTCTGGTAGAATTCCAGCAAGATGTTCTGGATGAATCCCCGAAGAAATTCCTAAACATATTCCTGTGGGAATTTTCAATGGATTCCAGAGAACAATTCTTGAACATTTCTGTACGAAATAACTGTACGGTTTTCTAAAAATAATATGTGGAAGTTTTTCTGAAGAAATTTTTAAAAGAATTTATGTAAGAATTTTTGTTTTTTTTTTCTACACGTTGAAAACCAAAAATAAAGATGTTTTAAAATAATTTATGATTTCTAAAAATTCGGAAGAATTCCTTGAAAAATTCCCGAAGGATTTTTTGGTGGAGTTTCAGAAGGAGCCCATGGAAATTTTCCTAATATTGTACTTGGAGAAACTTTCGAAGAAATCTCTAGAAGAATTTATGAAAGAATTTTTGTTTTTTTTATATACGTTAAAATAACAAAAATAAAGAGGCTTCAATATAATTTCTGAAGCAATTCCTCTAGATAACTCTGAAGGAAGTCCTTGAAAAAATTCCGAAGGGTTTTTTGGCTGAAACTCCCCATGGAAATTTTTGTAATAGTGTACTTGGAGAAACTTTCGGAGAAACGAGGAAGGTATTTCCTAAAGAATCCCTGAAAGAGTTTAAAAAAAAACATTGAAGCAAGTTTCTAAAGCAGTTTTTTTAGAAAAGTCTTGTTAGATTTTAAGACAGAATTTAGTAGAGTAATTTCTGAATGATTCCACGGAGCAATTTTTTAATGAATTTTTAAAAGGAATCCTTGGACAAAACCATGGAGGAATTTCATTAAGAACTTATGAAGGGAGCCCTAGATAAATTTCTAATCCAAGGAAGAATTTCTGAAAGAAACTTTGGAGAAACTGTGGGAGATTCTCTAAAACAATTTGTATAGGGCTTCTGTTGTCTCAGGGAATAGCTGAAAACATTTCTGAATGAATTCATGGATGATTTCCTAAAAAACTTACCAAACGGATTTTTATGAAGGAATTTTAGAGGATATTCCTGGAAGTTTTTCAAAGTATTATGAATTTGGAAAAAAAAATCATGGATTATGTTCTATAAGAGCATTCAAATAAAAAAGAACCGTGGAGGACTTGTTTAATAGAATTCCTGAAGGATTTTCCAAAAAATCAAATGGAATCCATGGAGGAATTTTGGAAGGAATCTTAGAAAAGTGTTATAAAAGAGTTCTTAAACTAACTTCGGAGGATGTCTTGAAACATTTCTAAAGGAATCTATAATTTCCCAAAGAAATCCCTGGAGGAAGTCTCAGAGTAATCTCTGTGAAGGAATTTCTGACTGAAATTCATAAAATATTTGGATTATTCCCTCTAAGAAACAAAAGCAATCCATAAGTTTTTGAGATGGGTAATTCTCGATGAGACCGGCCCACTATTTACACCTTGTCTTCAAAAATGTTTAAGGTGCCGATTTCCTGAAAGCCCTCGCCTAAAAAGTAAGAAAAATGCATTTGGTTACTCAAATTGATGGACCCCCCGTTAGTTAGAGCCACGACTATTTTTGCAGACCCCTCGATTTTGGTCAAATGGTGGCTCACTTAAACCGTTATAACTTGAAAGTTTCTCCAACAACCACCTCAAAACGATTTGTTGTTGAAAAGAGGAAAGATAGAGCTACTATTTACAATAATAAAAAGTTGGGTCGGTCATATTGATTTTGGCCGCCATCTTGGATTTTTATACAAAAACATTTTTTTCACCATGAGGGCAACCACCGATTTTCAAAATTTTTACATCAATTGAAAGCTGGGACATTTATACATAACATATCAAAAAATTAGAGATGTCTTTTTCTTCTTTCAAAAGTTATCTGCCGTTTTGTAAATCATGCCACTTTTGCGCACTGGGCCCGGTGCCGGCCGTTTACATAAATGCAGCGTTATTTCGCAGTGTTTACGAACACGAATTTAAAATCTGAACCCACTAATGGAAAGCTGAAGGTTTAAGCTTTTCAAAACACTAAAAAAGTTATAAAAACAATGCCCGCATCATTGAGAAACAGTCAAAAATGGAAACGAACCTCCGATTTGGTCAAATTTTGCGGCACGCGCCTTTGTGTATACATGCAGGCGTAAACTCGAATGCTGTTGCATGTCGCTGACGGTGCGCATGGAAATGTATGGAGAAAACGTGGCTTAATTTACAAAACTGCAGATAACTTTTGAAAGAAGAAAAAGACATCTCTAATTTTTTGATATGTTATGTATAAATGTCCCAGCTTTCAATTGATGTAAACATTTTGAAAATCATGGTGAAAAAAATGTTTTGGTATAAAAATCCAAGATGGCGGCCAAAATCAATATGGCCGACCCAAATTTTTATTATTGTAAATAGTAGCTCTATCTTTCCTCTTTTCAACAACATCGTTTGAGGTGGTTGTTGGAGAAACTTTCGAGTTATAACGGTTTAAGTGAGCCACCATTTGACCAAAATCGAGGGGTCTGCAAAAATAGTCGTGGCTCTAACTAACGGGGGGTCCATCAATTTGAGTAACCAAATGCATTTTTCTTACTTTTTAGGCGAGGGCTTTCAGAAAATCGGCACCTTAAACATTTTTGAAGACAAGGTGTAAATAGTGGGCCGGTCTCAGCGAGAATTACCCAGATATGATTTTTTGTAAACGAAAGACCAAATTTTCACAAACAAACTTGATAATATTTTAAATCTTTTTACATATACGAATACTAAAAAGATCATAGGGTCTGGGGCCTTTTTTTATTTTTTATTTATTTACTGATCTCTTCAAACTTAAGACTGCTGTCTTTAATGTTTAAGTGCTGAGGATAAGAATTATGTGGTTGCTAGAAAAAAAAACTCATAAGAATTACAAAAAAAACATCATTTTTTTTAAATTACTTATTTAACTAATTAACTAACTAAAATGCTCAATACGAGCCCTTTTAAAGCCGCCTGCTGAAACAATCGATTGAATTCCAGAAGGTACATCATTCCAGAAATGTACACCTCTTACAAAAAATGAGCTCCCATATCGGGGTATTTGAAACTTCCTGCCACGCTGACTTCTGAAAGGGACTAATTTAGAAAATAAATAAGGCGGGGCATTGGGTTTCAAAATGCTATGGAAAAGAACAGTGCTTCTCAATTTAATAAAACTATCCAATTTACAACCAATCAAGAAATGCTGTAAATGAGTCACGCTAGAACATCTGCTGAGATTAAAAATAAACCGGACACAACAATTTAATGCCACTTTGAAGCGGTTAGTGTAAGATGAAGCTTGTGGTTAAACAAAATCTCAGAACAAAAAGTGTGGATAGATTAGTGTTTTGAAGAGCATCAATTTGGTTTGGACATTAAGACATGTCACAGAGCTATGGAAAATTATGGACGAGAACAGCTTTCCCGGGAAGCTGACTAGACTAATAAGAGCAACGATGGACGGTGTGCAGAACAGCGTAAGGATTTCGGGTGAGCTATCCAGTTCATTTGAATCTCGACGGGGACTACGACAAGGTGATGGACTTTCCTGCCTACTATTCAACATCGCCCTGGAAGGTGTTATGCGACGAGCCGGGCTCAACAGCCGGGGTACGATCTTCACGAAATCCAGCCAATTTGTCTGTTTTGCGGATGACATGGATATTATTGCCAGAACATTTGGAACGGTGGCAGAACAGTACACCCGCCTGAAACATGAAGCAGCAAAGGTCGGACTGGTGGTGAATGCGGCTAAGACAAAGTACATGCTGGTAGGTGGGACTGAGCGAGACAGGACAAGCCTTGGCAGCAATGTTACGATAGACGGGGATACTTTCGAGGTGGTAGAAGAATGCGTCTACCTCGGTTCCTTGCTAACGGCTGACAATAACGTGAGCCGTGAAATACGAAGGCGCATCATCAGTGGAAGTCGTGCCTACTATGGGCTCCAGAAGAAACTGCGATCAAAAAAGATTCACCCCCGCACCAAATGTACCATGTACAAGACGTTAATAAGACCGGTGGTTCTCTACGGACACGAGACATGGACGATGCTCGAGGAGGACCTGCAAGCACTCGGCGTTTTCGAGCGACGGGTGCTAAGGACGATCTTCGGCGGTGTGCAGGAGAACGGTGTGTGGCGGAGAAGGATGAACCACGAGCTCGCTGCACTTTACGGCGAACACATTATCCAGAAAGTGGCCAAAGCTGGAAGGATACGGTGAGCAGGGCATGTTGCAAGAATGCCGGACAACAACCCTGCAAAGTTGGTGTTTGCTAACCATCCGGTTGGTACAAGAAGGCGTGGAGCGCAGAGAGCACGATGGGCGGACCAGGTGGAGCGTGATCTGGCGAGTGTTGGGCGTGACCGAGGATGGAGAGCTGCAGCTGCAAATCGAGTATTATGGCGGCAAATTGTTGATTCAGTATTATCATGAATTTGATGTGAACTAAATAAATGAAATGAACATGTCCAGGGGGACCTATTTTGGGCACTTGCTGCTATAACTCAGTCAATTTTTAACCGATTTATTTGATTTTTGGAACACGATCAGGTACGTACAGTCCCGAGCAAAGGCGGATAACAAAATGATAACAAGTTCTGTTTCCTGGTTATCATTCGTTTGATAATTGAGTATGTTATCATTTAGGTTGAATTAAGAGCCAAAATAACAAAAATGAAAACTAATATTTAATTCTCGAACACCAAAATGATAAGAAGTTAAGTTATCATTGAGTTCAAGTTGACAACTAATTGTGTTATACAATATTTTGTTCAACATTAAATTTAGTTATCAACATGAAAAACTACAGCTGATTGATAACTGGTTTTGTTATCAATTAGTTATCTTTCAGTGCTATTTTATCGACCAAAATAGTAAAAATCTACATTACCGACATCGTCAGCAATTGAAAAAAGTTTCTTATAATTAACAATCAATGTTTTCTACTAATGTGCCCAGGCGGGTCTCGAATCCTGATCGAGTGATTGTCGGTCGCAGCCGGCAGCTATACCAATGGGACTCATTGAGAGTGAGAGTAATAAAAGACTACGCTTTCGTACTACAGTCGCATTGAAGGTGGAAAGCGGAATCTATTTTTAGATTCGAGGTTCATCAGACTATCAGTTTTTGAGAAAGCATCAAAACATGCGTTTGGAAACAGATAACATGTTTTGTTATCATTTAATATTTTCATGTTATCGCGATAGACCAAAATTATCGATAACTAAATTTGTTATCATCTGGTTATCATCAATTGAAAAAGATGATGACAAAAATAACAAAATGATAACACCGATAACACAGTTCATTATAAAAGTGATATCACTTTGATCCGCCTTTGCTCGGGTATCTAGCTATGATCAAAAATTCAAGCCAATCGGATTGAAATTGACTGAGTAACTCGAGCAACAGCAAGTGCCCAATATAGGTCTCCCTGCCCAAATGGTCCCAGACCCTATGGCAAATCGTGATGATGATGAACTTGGAATATCTGTAAGTAAAAAGGGAATCGGGCTAAGTACTGTTCCTTTTAATTCCACTAAGAATTTGCATCCTTTGACAGATACGTATTTCGACCTCAAATGTAAGGTCGTCTTCAGTGTCTGGTACTGAGTCGAGTCAAGTACTAAACACTGAAGACGACCTTACAGTTGAGGTCGAAATTCATAAAGTATGCGAATTCTTAGTGGAATTAAAAGGAACAGCACATAACCCGATTTTCTTTTTACGTTTCAAGTTTAATGGTTGAATGGCAAAAATATCAAATGAGTCAATAGTCAAAATTCTCCTGTAAACGTAAAGTCTTCTCCAAGATATGCGACCCATCGTGTTACCCCACTATCCCAACTGGCACAACTTTCCAAAAGGCTTATCTCTCCTGCGGTGTAAAGTTTCAAGCCACAGAGTCTGGATTATGGTAATGGGGTTCTGGTGCTGACCAACAAAACTACCATCTCCCATGCTGATTGGCTAAATTCAGGGGCAAAGTGATTTACTTTTCCAATTTCCCGCCTCTACTGGTCGCTCATTCAACTTTGTATCCGAATGTCTTCCACTTAACCTCATTTTTCATCAAAGTCCACAGTCAGTGGGGTCGCATCGGACGGCTTTATCCCCACACCGCACTGGGGGAGCAACAATATGCAATCCCAGGGGGCTCAGCAGATGTTTCTCGGGGGGAAAGCTGGGAAATCGATTTAATACTGTATCTTCCTATTGACATTGATGCTCCTAGTGAGACAGAGTCCGAATGGACCCCAACACAGAATAGTTAGTTAAAATACATATCGAACGGTTGATGATGGCGCAAAGCATTCGTTTTCCATAGCTGATGGTTTTGGAGCCGGTGTTGAACCAGAAATAAACGTGCAATATGATTGAGTTTGGGGATATGTATCGTCGCTAGATTGCATTCAACCGGTTCGTGATATGTGCTGGATGATTTTGAACATCTGCACCAATAGTGACAACAACTAAGGAGGGATCGATTTTATTTACATATTTCTCTTCCAATGCTGAGTTTTTGATGACGAAAAATCGTTTGCTACCCTCGGTCATTGATTACGGATGGTACAAAAATGATACTTTGTGAAAGTATTACAGCACAACTGAGAGGAGTAAATCCTTTGGGGATTACAATTTTCGGGTTTTCTCTGGAAATCTAAATCACATTGGAAGGACATTGAGCATTGATTTTTTTTCTTTCACCATTCTAGAATTTATTATTTATGAAACGCATTCGCTATATGTTCTTCAAACGATATTTTGTTAAAAGAATCGGATTTCTACAGCAATGAATCGACAACAATTTAATTTTTAAATATATTTTGTTTGATTTCTCTTGCCCCGGAAAACTTGTTTAATATTTTTTGCCTTTCTCGTACACCAAGGTGTACCGAAAGGCTATATGTTCACTCCAAAAATGAAATTTTGATAGAGCCCCCGGATGGGTAAGTTTCATATACCAATCGAATCAACTCGACGAGTTGAGATGATGTCTGTGTGTGTGTATGTGTGTGTGTGTATGTATGTGTGTGTGTATGTGTACAAAAAAAGGTCACCTCACTTTTAGATAGTAAATATCAACCGATTTTAATGATCAACGGCTCATTCGACGCGGAATCTGGTCCCATTGTTTCCTATTGAAAATGGTTCGGATCGGTCCAGCCGTTCCGGAGTTATGGCCATTTAGGTGTTCCGGATCGGTACCCCTGGAAGGGGCCAGACATGAAAATGCACCAAACCCATGCATGCGACCCATCAAACCACGGCATTTACGATTATCTGATGAACGGTAAGCAGGAAAATAGTCTCAGACCATATCTGAACCGGTAATGTTCCGGAACCGGTTCTGGGTTTCCTGCCGGAAGTGGCCAAATATCAAATTGAACATAACTCATGTATGCGACACATCAAACCACGGCATTTACGATTATCTGATGAACGGTAAGCAGGAAAACAGTATCAGACCACATCTGAACCGGTAGTTTCCGGAACCGGTTCCGGATGTTCCACCGGAAGTGGCCAAATATAAAAGAGTACCAAACCCATGCATGCGACACATCAAACAGCGGCATTTTCGATAACCCGATGAACGGTTAGCAGGAAAACAATATCAGACCATATCTGAACCGGTAGTGTTCCGGAATCGGTTCCGGATGTCCCACCGGATGTGGCCAAATATAAAAGAGTACCAAACCCATGCATGCGATACAACAAGTAACGGCTTTTCTGATAACCTGATGACTGGTTATCAAAGAAATAGGTTAGGACCACATTAGGGACAGCCGGTAGTGTCGTAACCAGTTCCGGGTGTCCCTCCGAAAGCGGCTAAATATAAAATTTAACTGAACCTATGTATGCGACACAGCAAAGCTAGGATTTTTTGATAACCTTATGAACGTTAGCAAGCAAACAGGTTCAGACCGGTGAAAAAAATGTTTTACGCATATGGTCAAATCTCAACCGTTACGTAGTAATTGAACTTTACATGTTTTTGACTTTTCTTGTCTCAAACTGGCTATAACTTGAAAATGGTCAAACTTATCGCATTTGAAAGATTAATAAATTTGCTACAAAAAAAGATCTTGGAATCTATTGATTTAGTTAGATAACTAAAGCAAAAAACTCGAAAGTAGTGTTTTGCCTTTCTCGTACACTTAGTGTACAAAAAAAAACTATATGTTCACTCAAAAAACGATTTTTCGGAAAAAGGCTCAGAGGAACAAGTCGCATATACCAATCAACTCAGTTCAACGAATTGAGATTACATCTGTATGTGTGTATATATGTATGTATGTATGTGCACAAAATAAGTTCACTCACTTTTAAGGCACTTCCCATTGGCCGTTTTTTCGGATTATAGCTTGAATCTAACCGGAATTGTTTGCTATCAAAAATGGTACAGATCGGCCAAGGCGTTCCAGAGTTATGGCCATTTCAGTGATCCGGACCAGCACCGGTAGAACTAGTTGTATATAAAACTGAACTAGCCCCATCATGCTATATATCAAACTGCGGCGATTTTTGTAACCTTCAGCATGGTTGACGAGTTCTGTGCGGAAATCAACACTGGAGACCAGACGCTCCACGATGTCGGCCAAAAATTCCAGATGGCAGCCAAATGTTCAAGGTGGCGGCTCAAAATTCAAAATGGCGGCTGTTTAATTGATATTTAGGCACTTAAAGCATGCTATATGGGAATATTTGATATGGGGAAGATGTCTGACTTCTAAAATGGTGACTAGAATATCCAAGATGACGGTCTGAAATCCAAAATAGTGGCTTTAATTTCAAGATGGCGTCTGTTTAAAGAAATTTAAGGCTCTAAAACCATGCAATATGGGTATATTTGGTATGGGGAACATGTCCGGATTCAAAAAAGGACGACCAGAATGTTAAAGATGGCGATCTAAAATCCAAGATGGTGGTTTCAGTTTCAATATGGCGGCTGTTTGATGGAGATTTAGGTTCTAACGGCTGTTTAATGAAGTTTTAGGCTCCAAAACCGTGCAATATTGGTATATTTGATATGGTGAAGACTTCCAGAGTCCAAAATGGCGATCAGGTTATCCAAGATGGCGATATAAAATTTAAGATGGCGATTCTGAATTCAAAATCGCGGCTGTTTAATGGAGTTTTAGGGTCCTGAAACAATCCATTATTGGTATACGTGGTATGGGAATGATGTCTGGATTCCAAAAATTACGACTATAGTATCCAAGATGTTGGTCCGAAATCCAAGATGGCGGCTCCAAATTCAAGATGGCGGCTGTTTAATGAAGTATATTTTTCGTAGGGAAGATGCCTGGACGCCAAAAATGGCGACCAAAACATCCAAGATGACATTCTTAAATCCTAAATGGCGGCTTCAAATTCAAGATAGCGTCTTTTTCTTAAGAGTTTGAGGCTCAAACATTAAAAGTCAGATAAACGATATGATTTCTGGTATCATGAAATGGATTTCTGTTAATTGTATGAAAGTGCGATATACATCAACATTTCGCTTGAGTTTTATTGAAATGGGGATTCGAAGGCACGAGAAAGGCGCCATCACCGCTAGGTGGATTAATTAGGGTTTTTTTCTCTTTGTTCTTACAGGTATGGCTCGGAATGAACCCACATTGTGGTTAAGAGCGGCAGGATTAAAAAAAATCAAATATAGAAAAGCATTTATTTGAACGAGAAGGTCAGTACCATCCCTCTTTGTGGACCCTGAAGCGTGCCACGAGAAGCAATCCCGTCAATGGAAAGGAAAAGTGAAACTTTCGCAACTACAATACATCCATCGAAACTTTGTGGGACACAGTAAACAAGGGTTTGTAATTAAATTAACAGAACTCAAATCGAAACGGGCGGTAACCAACGCTGGCTGGGTGGTATAACTTATAAAAGCTGACATTATTTGGTGAAATGAAGTTTGTCGAAATTGAGTTTGCGGAGCGAGCAGAAGTTGTCTATGCAATGCACCACCAACTTTTTTTTTGTGTCAAGGGCTCATACTGAAACTTTTAAGTGTTTCAGTTACATTTCTATTTGTTTATTGTGTAAACAACGTCGCAAATGCAGTTGAGTCTCTTACACCATGCAGTGCATCCCATTTTATAGGAAGTTTATAAAATATCATGCCCACATTGCAATAAAATTTACATAGGACAAACCTAAAGAATCTCAGCAAATTCGATTCAAATAAAAAAACTCACGCTGTTATGGAATACAATCTTAGAATTAATCTTTGAGAAATCGAAATTTCTCATAACACAGATAAATGAGCAAAGCATTTCTTATTTGTGGATAGGTATAGGATAGTACCCTGGATAGTACACTGTTAAGAGTAGGTGAATACTAGATTGTTATTACTTTCTACATTCCGCCTCAATCGGCTATTCTACCATTTACCCAAACTTCCAGAACCGTGATGACGGTAACCCTTTGGGTACCTCCTCATCCGTCGTTAGCTATTTGAGAACAAGCTTGCCTCTTTCGATTTACTCCCGGACGATACAATACTGAACCTCGATATGCAAGGGCGTAGCCAGCTTTTCGGCCAGGGGGGGGCGAGCACCCTTACACTGAAAACCACTTTGCAGTAACAAGGAGTTCAAATACTTCATCATTAAAAAAATAAAATAAAAGTGAAGTATGGAATATGGGTGATTAACAGGAATGGTTCAATGGAAGAATCAAAATATGATTATAATCCTGAGGAATTCCTCAAGATATTGCTTCAGGAATTTCTTAACAAATGCCATCATGAATTTGAACTTATCCAGCAGTTTCTCCAGAAATTTCTTTAATATTTTTCCAGGTTATTTTAATGTAGATATTCCAGCAAAAATTACCTTCGGAAAACTTGCAGTAATTCTGTTGGGAATACCTTCAGAAATTTCTTCAATAATTCCTCCAGAAGTTTTATTACGAATTTCACCATGCATTCTTTTGAGAATTTCCCCAGTAATTCTTTACAAATATCATTCTTAATTCCACCAGAAATCCGTTTGAGAAGCTCCAGGAAATACTTTAAGAATTTCTCCGGGAATTCTTTCAAAAATTCCAATCAAACTAAGATTCCTTTCCTTGAGGAATACCCTAAGAAATTTTTGGTGAAATTACTTCGAAAAATCCTTTAATGAATTCCTTCGGAATTACCGGGAAAAAATCTTTGAAAACTTCTAAAGGAATTCCTTCGGACATTCCTGGAGGAATATCGTTGGAAGTTGCTAGAGGAATGCATTCGGAAATTTTTAAAGGAATCAATTAAAAAATAATTTCAGGAATTTATTTCGAAAATCCTTGAGGAATTCCACCGAAAATTCCTTGACAAATTTTTCTGAAATTTCTTGAGGAATTCCTTCATTTCTAAAGCTCCTTGAGAAATTCCATAAGACATTCCTTCGAAAGTTCTTCTATGATTTCCTTTAGAAGATTCTTCGGGAATTCCTTGAGGAATTTCTTTGAAATAGATTTAGAATATTCCTTGAGGAACTTCTTCGGAGTTTTCGTGAGGAATTCTTCCGAAAATTCCTTGAGGAATACCTTCAAAAATTCTTGGAGGAATTCATCCGGAAATTTCTGTGAGAATTCCTTCCCAAATTCCTGAAGCAATTCATTCAAAAATATTGAAAAAAATCCACTAAAAGTCTCATGAGATATCCCTTCTGAAATTCCATAAGGATATTCTTTAAAAATCTTTCACAATTTCCTTGAAAAAATACTTCGGAAATTCCTGAAGAAATGCTTTTTGTGATTTTTTATTTCCTAGAGGAACTCATTCGGAAATTCTTTGAAGAATTCCTTTAAAAATGCCTTGATAAGGAAAATTCGGGAATTGTTAAAGGAGTTCGCTTGGAAATTGTTTTGACATATGTCTGAAATGTCTTAAGGAATACCTTCGCAAATTTCGTGAGAAATTGTTTGATAAGTTCTTTGAGGATTTTTTTCGTTTTTTTTTTAATCTTTACGAAATTCCACAAGGAATTCCAGCGAAAGATCCTTGAGAAGTTTCTTCGGAAATTACTCAAGAAATTTCTTCAAAAATGTATTGCGGAACTCCTACGAAAACTTGAGAAACTTCTTCAAACATTTCTTCAGAAACACGTTTGGGGATTATGTGAGAAAATCCTAAGGAAATTTTTTGAGGACAACGGTCAAACATATTTGGAAGAATTCATTCGGAAATTTTTGGAGGTATTTCAAGGCAAATCCATAAGTAATTTCTTTGGAAATTCCGGGAGGGATTTCTTTGGAAATTCGAAGAGGAATTCCTTCGGAAATTCAGGAGAAAATCCTTTGAAAATTCCAAGAGAAATTCCTTTGAAAATTCCTGGAGGAATTCCTAAGGAAATTCCAGGACACATTCCACCGGAAACTCATGGAGGAATTCTTTGGGAAAATCCTGGAGGTATTCCCTCGGAAATTCTTGGAGGAATTCCTTCGAGAATTCGTGGAGGATTTCCTTCGGGAATTCCTGGAGTAATTCCTTCGGAAATACCTGGGGAAATTCCTTCCTGAAATTTCTGGAGGAATTCCTTCGGAAATTCATGGAGGAATTCCTTCAGAAAATCCTTGAGCGATTCCTTCGCAAAAGTCCTGGAGGAATTCCGTCTGAAATTTATGGAGGAACTCCTTCGGAAATTCGTGAAGGAATTCCTGGAGAAATTCTTTCGAAAGTTCCTGGTGGAATTCTTTCGGACATTCATGAAAGAATTCCTTCGGAAATTCCGGCAGGAAATCCTTTGAAAATTCCTGGTGAAATTCCTTTGAAAATCCCTGGAAGAATTCCACCGGAAATTAATGCAGAAATTCCCTCGGAAATTCCAGGAGAAATTCCTTCGGAAATTGCTGGAAGATTTCCTTCGGAAATTTATGAAGGAATTCCTTCGAAAATTCCAGTAGGGATTCCTTCGGAAATTGCAGAAGGAATTTCTTTGAAAATTCCTGGAGGATCTCCTTCAGAAATTCCTGGAGGATTTCCTCCGGAAATTTCTGAATAAATTCATCCGGAAATTCATGGAGGAATTTCTCAGGAAATTTCTGGAAGAATTCCTTTGAAAATTCGTGGAGAAATTTCTTCAGAAATCCGTGAATGAATTCTTTTGGAAAAAATCTGGAGCAATTCCTTCGGAAATTCATGGAGGAACTCCTTCGGAAAATGCTTTAGGATTTCCTTCGCAAAATTCCTGGAGGAATTCCTTCGGAAATTCATGGAGGAATTCCTTCGGTATTTCCTGGAGGAATTCCTCCGGAAATTCCTCGAGAAATTTCTTCGGAAATTTGTGGAGGGATTCCGTCAGAATATTTCAGGACGAATTCATTTGGGAATTCATGTAGGAATTCCTTCGGAAAATTCTTAAGAAATCCCTTCGCAAAATTCCTGGAGGAATTCATTCGGAAATTCATGGAGGAATTCCTTTGGAAATTCCAGGAGGACATCCTTTAAAAATTCCAAGAGGAATTTCTTTGAAAATTCTTAGAAGAATTTCTTCGGACATTCATGAAGGAATTCCTTCGGAAATTCCAGGAGGGAATGCTTTGAAAATTCCAAGAGGAATTTACTTGAAAATTCCTGGAAGAATTCCTTCGGAAATTCCTGGAGGAATTCCTCCGGAAATTCCTAGAGTAATTTGTGGAGGATTTTTTCCGAAATTTCCTAGAGGAATTTCTCCGGAAGTTCCTGGAGGATTTCCCTCGGAAATTCCTAGAGGAATTGCCACGGAAATTCCTGGAGGAATTCTCTCGGAAATACATGGAGGAATTCATTCGGAAAATCCTGAAGGAATTCCTTCGCAAAATTCCTGGTGGAATTACATCGGAAATTCATGAAGAAATTCCTTTGGAAATTTCCAAAGGAATTTCTCCAGGAATTTCCGACAGAATTTCTCCTGGAATTTCTGAAGGAATTCTTCCTGGAATTTCCAAAAATAATCCTTCAGGAATTTCCAAAAGAGTTTCTCCAGGAATTTCCGTAGGAATTTCCAAAGGAATACCTTCAGGAATTTCCAATGGAATTCCTCCGGGAATTTTTGAAGAAATTCCTTCAAGAATTTCCGAAGGAATTCCCCCAGGAATTTCCGAAATAATTGCTCCACGAATTTCAGAAGGAATGCATCCAAGAGATTCCGGAGGGATTTCTCCAGATTTTCCGAAGAATTTCCGAAAGAATTCCTGCAGGAATTTACAAAGGAATTCCTCCATGAATCTTCAAACGAATTCGTCCAGCAATTTCCGAAGGAATTCCTCCCGGAATTTCCCAAATAATTCCTCCAGGAATTTTTGAAGGAATTCCTAACGGAATTTGTAAAGGAATTCCTCCATGAATTTTCGAGGGAATTCCTCTTGGAATTTCCAAAAATAAAATCCAAAAAGACTTTCCGAAAAATTTCTCCAGGAATTTCCGAAGGAATACCTCCAGGAATTTCTGAAGGAATTTCTCCAGGAATTTCCAAAAGAATACCTCCAGGAATTTCCGAAGGAATTCTTGCAGTAATTTCCGAAGAAATTATTCCAGCAATTTCCGAAGGAATTCCTCCCGGATTTTCCAAAGGAATTCGTTCAGTAATTTCCGAAGGAATTCCTCCAGGAATCATAAAAAGCATTCCTCTTAGAAGTTTAGAATGATTTTTTTCCAGGAATGTCCTAAGGAATTCATCCAAGGATTTTCTCAGGTATTTCTCTATAGATTTCTGAAAGAATTCCTCCAGAAATTTCCGGAGGTATTCATCCAAGATTTTTCGAGGGAACTCCCCAAGGAATTTCCGAAGGAATTCCTCCAGAAATTTCCGAACGAATTCCTTCAGGAATTTCCGAAGGAATTCCTTTAAGAATTTCATAAGGAATTCTTCCAGGCATTTTTGAAGGGATTTCTCCAAGAATTTTGGAAGGAAATCCTTCTGGATTTTTTTAAGGAATACCTCCAGGATTTTTTGAAGGAATTGCTTCAGGAATTTCCAAAGCAATTCCTCCCGGAATTTCCGAAAGAATTCCTCCAAGAATTCCTAAAGAAATTCCTTCTGGAATTTCCGAATGAATTCCTCCAGGAATCTCCAAAGGAATTCGTCCTGCAATTTCCGAAGGAATTCCTCCCGGAATTTCTGAAAGAATTCCCCCAGAAATTTCCGAAAGTATTCATCCAAGATTTTTCGAAGGACCTCGCCAAGGAATTTTCGATGGAATTCCTCCAGTAATTTCCGAACGAAGTCCTTCAGGAATTTCCGATGGAATTTCTTCAGAAATTTCCGAAGGAATTCTTCCAGGATTTTGCGAAGGGAATCCTCCAAGAATTTTGGAAGGAATTCCTCCAGGAATTTCCAATGGAATTCGTCCAGTAATTTCCGATGGAATTCCTTCAAGAATTTCCGAAAGAATTCCTCCAAGAATTCCTAAAGAAATTCCTTCTGGAATTTCCGAATGAATTCCTCCGGGAATCTCCAAAGGAATTCGTCCAGCAATTTCCGAAGGAATTCCTCCCGAAATTTCTGAAAGAATTCCTCCAGGAATTTAGTGAAGGAATTACTAATGGAATTTCCAAAGGAATTCCTCCCGGAATTTCCGAAAGAATTCCTTCAGGATGTTCCGAAGGAATTATGCTAGGAATTTCTGACGGTCCTCCAGGAATTTCCAAAAAAAAAATCTAAAAAGAATTTCCGAAAAAATCCCTCCAGGAATTTCTGAAGGAATTCCTCCAGTAATTGCCGAAGAAATTATTGCAGGAATTTCTGAAGGAATTCCTCCTGGAATTTCCAATGAAATTCGTTCAGCAATTTCCGAAAGAATTCCTCCCGGAATTTCCGAAAGAATTCCTCCTGGAATTCCAAAGGAATTCGTCCAGCAATTTCTGAAGGAATTCCTCCCGAAATTTCCGAAAGAATTCCTCCAAGAATTTCCGAAGGAATTTCTCCTGGAATTTCCGAATGAATTCCTCCAGGAATTCCGCTAGGAATTTTCGAAGGAACTCCTGCAAGAATTTCCAAAAAAAATCCAAAAAGTATTTCCCAAAAAAATCTTCCACGACTTTCCGAAGGAATTCCTCCAGGACTTTCCGAAGGAATTCCTCCAGGAATTTTCAATGACTTTCGTCCAGCAATTTCCGAAGGAATTCCTCCAGAAATTTCCAAAAGCATTCCTCCAGGAAGTTTGGAATTATTTTGTTCAGAAATTTCGTAAGGAATTCACCTAAGGATTTCCTCACGAATTTCTCTATGGATTTCTGAAAGAATTCCTCCAGGAATCTCCGAAGGTATTCATCCAAGATTTTTCCAAGGAACTGCCCAAGGAATTTCCAAAGGAATTGCTCCAGGAATTTCCGAAGGAACCTTCAAGAATTTCCGAAGGATTTTTTTCAGGAATTTCCGAAGAACTCCTTCAGGAATTTCTGATGGAATTATTCCAGGAATTTGCGAAGGGATTCCTCCAGGAATTTTGGATGGACTTCCTTCAGGAATTTCCAAAGGAATTCCTCCAGGTATTTCCGAAGGAATACCCTCAGGAATTTTCGAAGATACTCCTCTAAGAATTTCCGAAGGAATTCCTGCATACATTAAAAAAATACGAGGATGCAGGAGAATTTTATTTTTACTAGTCAAAAACAGCCTTGATCATCTAAGTTTTTCGGTTAAGTTAGAATATAGTTGCTCGGTCAGAAGGGGGCCACGGCCCCCTCCTGCCCCCCCCTGGCTACGCCCTTGTTGATATGTTTCGGCTTTCGTGGATTCGTAACGATTGAAATACACGTTTGGTTGCCCCCGAAAAGCGTGACGGACTTCTTCACTTCACACTGCACAGACTTGGATAGGTTGACGACCCACATCGACGTTCAGCTTGCTTGACAGAGAGCCATGAGCTCTGCCCCGGTGGATGACAGTGATTTGTATGACAGTTTTTTTGTAGATCAAACCATAGTTTGACCAAAAGATCTACAGGGGATAGACAAAATGATCGGGACAGGCAAAATTTTCCCTTCTCAAAAAAAAAAAAAAAAAAAATCAAATAGCTGTAACTTTCCGAAAAGTGCATCAAATATTCTCAAATTTTCACTGTAAGTTGATCAACTATTTGTGTTTCAGTGGACAAAATTTGGAAAAGATCGGACTATTCTGCACGAAGTTATAACAATTCTAAAAAAAGGTTTAATTATCTGATAGCCAACTTTGAGCTATTATATCTCCGAATTCAATGCAATGAAATTTTGACCATTTATGACTTATATAATGAGCTTTGAAAAACTTTTGACTTAACTTAAAATTCATAACATGGACGAAAATTATAACGATTAGATTATTTTTCTAATAAAACACCAAATTTCCTTAAAATTCAACATCGTTTCAAAATTCAAGATGCTAATTATAGTTTTTTTTTAAATTCCCTCTGATTGTCTTGAATACAGATATGTTATGAAAGAAACTAACAACATGGGCGGCAATTCATTGGAAAGGTAATGGGATGCATATTAAAAATAGTCCAATTTACTAAAAAATCATGAAATTAATGAAATCGCTATAACTTTTTCTCTTGTTAATAATTTCAAGTTGAGTCAAACGTTTTTAAGAGCTCATTATATAAGTCATAAATGGTCAAAATTTCGTTGCATTCGCTTCATTGAATTCGGAGATATAACAGCTCAATGTTGGCTATCGGATAATTCTATTTTTTTTAATGCTCAAAACTTCGTGCAGAATAGCGGGATCTTTTCCAAATTTTGTCCACTGATACACATCTAGTTGATCAACTTACAGTGAAAATTTGAAAACATTTGATGCATTTTTCGAAAAGTTACAGCTAATTGGACATTTTTTGAATAGTGAAAATTTTGCCTGTCCCGATCATTTTGTCTATCCCCTGTAAATACTGGTCGCAGTACCTGTGGTGATAGTGGCAAGTAATAGAAATTGAAATTGAGCATGAGCATAAGCATGAGCATGATTGACCGCCCGCGGTTGCTCCTCTGTTATTGCAAGGACAACTGCATTTACACAAAGAACCAACAGATGATGCTTGGGATTAGCTTTCTCTTCATTGTGTAAATGCTGGAATCCCAATACTTTTCAATAAGCAATACCAGCGCCGGCCGCGTCCGAATGCAGGTCAAATGAGGATAGGGAAGGAAGTGATGACGTGATTCTCGCTTAGGCCAATAACCGAGGAATTCTCTGCGTTACTACGAGAAATCACTAGGAGTTTGGACAGGGGAAATGGAGATGTGTTGAGGATTTTGTCGTGGTGAACGAGTGTAATGTTTTGATTCGCGAATAATAATGCGCTCGCGAAGAAATACCCTTCTAAACCTTGGACGACGAACGCGATCTTTTGCGCCTCAAAACTCACTCTACATAAGTTATTCATTCGCAACTAAGGAGAACACAATGCTAAACACCGACGCATCTGTAGTTTGCGTTTCCACGCGATACAATGCTGAACGCGATCAATTCACAAGTATTAACAAAATAACACGTGATAAATAAATCAGAAAGATCTTACCGCATGGTTCGCCGTCTATCTTTTACCGACCCTCTCTTTTTCCAGAAATTCATGCAACCTTTATTTGAGTCAAAACATTTATTTATTTGGACTAAAATATTACAAATGTCGACACCGAAGATGACGAACCATTCAAATTTTTGTGTTCATGCAAAAAAATTAAAGGAAATTATTTATTATCAACTAAATGTGCATTTGGAACTAGCGCCGACACATGACGTGACGAACTTTTCAATATTTGTTAGATATATACACAAAAACCAGAGCAGAATTGTATAAATCTTTAAGCATTAATTATTATGATAAAATGGAAAGAGCTCACCAATAAACATCCTTCGAAGTCTCCAGTGCGTATGTGCTACAGCATCTTCCACTAACTGGCCTCTTCTCCGAAATCGCTTTGAACCGCTACAACTACACACGGGTACGACGATGTGGACATTCAAATTGACGACGACGACGACGCAGTCGGTCCGAATAAAAAAAAGCGGCTTTTTCACTTTGCTTCAAAAATCACACTAAACCGCCCCGTACGAAGATGAGCACAGCCAAATCGGCGAAGACGACGACGCGGCAGGCCCAAATGAAAGAAATGGCCTCTTCACTTTGACTCCAAAATCACGAAGATGAGCACAGTCAAATAGACGACGACGACGTGCACGCGGGCGATCCGAATGAAAACGCGAACTGTACACTTTGCCTCCAAAAACTCACTCATGATAGTGGCAAGTAATAGAAATTGAAATTCAAAATAAACCATGTATTAAAAAAGAGGTCGCCTAATACTTGTATTTTATCGATGCAATTTAACAAGAGTGCCCAATGCTATTCGTTTGCGCGTGGAAGTGTAAAACAGAACTGTCACTTCCAAGTCCACCCCAACGCGAACGAGAGGAAAACTAGCATGTGTGGAATGTAGAGTCAGTTGATTAACGGATGCGGAACGGCACAGAAGCAGTAGAGCAACATCAACAGTAGAGGCTGTGTGTCGCAAGTTATCCTCACTGCAGCCAGCAGCCGATGAAGCGGCTTATTCCGTTCGTAGTTTGACCATGCAGCTTAGTTACTACTTATCCGTATACCGATCTACTGTCGTTGAGGTCGTTTTCCCAATCCGTGTCAGCCAACACCGCAATAAGTAACCCCTTCTGAACATCGATACACCAACTGGTAAATCCACTCCTCCGCAGGTACAGGGGATGTCCAAAATGTTTGGGATAGGCAACTTTTTTTTCTCTCACAAAAAAGTCCAACATGCTATAACTTTTCATAGAATGCATAAAAAATCTCAAATTTTGACTGTTCGTCAACCTATTATATGTGCATCATTGGTACAAATTTGAGCTCGATTGATTAATTTTTCGTAAAGTTAGAACCTACCCAAACACTATTTTTTAGACAACCCATGATCTGTCATATCTCGGAAACCAGTGAACCGAATTGAATGAAATTTTGAACGTGCACTTTCAGTATACTAAATGCTTCACAAACTATTAAAACATAGATACTTTTTGAACGTTGAAAAAAGTTATCATAGATTGACACTTTTTGGATTTTTCTCGAAAAAATGTAATTTATCTACGTCAATGTCAATACATTTTAGTGTTGATGTCCAAACTTTTTCCACTTCTATTTAAGCCAAATTTAGGCGACAGACGTCGATTTTGTATACGTACCACCCATCATGGTTGGCAAGCACCAGAAAGATCCGTATCGTGGACATATTTGCAGGTCGAGTAGGTCTCACTAAAGTCAGAACCCTGACGTTGCGTCATTCGCCTGGCTTTGAACTTTTCGATCGTACCGTCACTACACCGCTTGATCTTTAAAATCCACTTGCTGTCCATAATCTTCCTCCCGGTCGGGAGTTTCAACAAAGTCCACGTATCGTTTTGCTGTAGTGCCTCGAACTCTTCTTGTATTGTCTGCTTTTACTTAGGCCAGTCCGGATGCTTTCTCAACTCAACTATCCACACGCGGAACCGACGAACTACACTACACACTGCGTAACGCCTCTGAAACCCGTCAAAATTCCCTGAAGTTTCGCACCCAAGACCTTCAGAAACCCAAAAAAAACCCTCCGGCTCTGAAATTACTCGAAAATGCTCCAAAATATCCTGAAATGTCTCCTAAATCCCCTTAAAAGGCCCTTGGACCCCTTGTAGCGTACCTGAGACCCTCCGAAATCCTCGAAAACGCCTTCGTAATGCCTCTGAAACTTTTTGAAATGCGTATGAAATCCTCCTGAAACTCCCTCGGACCCTATGTAATGCACCTGAGACTCTCCGAAACTACCGAAAACACACCTGTAGCGCTTTCAAACCCCGTCGAGAATCCTCAGAAACTTTTTGCAATGCCTTTGAAAACCCCGAAAACGTCCCTGAAACCTGCTCACATTTCCGGTTATCGAGTTATGACTCTTTCACAGTTTTAGGAACAACTGCGCAACTCTAGGTCTACATTGCGAAACTGTCATTTCATATTCCCATAATCTTGATTTGTATTACAATCATAGTGTCATATGCTGTATGAATGCATGAATGTAGTATGTGATGAAGTGTAGAATTAAAATTAGTTGAAATACACAAAAATAAAAAATAACCCTTTAGGACGCGCGCTGTTGTAAATAGTACAACACTACAGCACTCGTCGTATACAGCGCGAGCGCAGTGCAGTTTCGGATGCTTGATGGCGCGCGTCCTGAAAGGTTAAAAAATGCAGGCTTTGTCCCAGTAGGGAAGTTATGTCAAGAAGAATAAAAAAGAAGAAAAATAAGAAGAAGAAGAAGAAGAAGAAGACAAAAGTTTAGTTAGTCAGGTAGATCTGCGAAATAGTCAGCCGCGATAACTGAAATTCATACTTATGCACTAGGAACGCAAAATGAATACACAGGCAGATTAGGTATGTTACTCTCTTGGTTAACGGCTACGTTTGGGATTTAAAAAACGAGTCGTTTTTGTAATAAACGCGTATTTGTTCACACAAAGTGAACGACGGGGAAGACGGATGGACCGAATAGAAACAATGCATGTTTACCAGTTGGTAGTCAGTACAAGACTCATGTATATTTAGATATCGACAGTTTGTATACTTTCGAATTCCCTTTTCTTTCTTCTGCTGGGATGGGGTACGTTCACAACCCGGATACTACAACTCCTTCACCCTTTAAGCGAATACATACTTGTATCTATCTAAAATTACCACATACACATATCTGAACCCTACTAATCAACGATTGTAGAAGCTACACATATCAATCAACTAGTTTATAATAACAATCATTTTAAATTTGCACATAAATTATGTTACACTAACTTTACATTATTTACAAAAATTTAATAAGCCTTTTTAAACACAACACAACTGCGTTCAAACTTTTTTTATGTTGGTGTTCACAGCACAGCTTCTTTTCCGTCTCCGCATCCTCTCGTTAAGCCACAGCTTCTTATCTTGGTCCAAGTGGTTTGTCATACAGTGGTGATCCTCCTTTCCACCGTAATAAATTGGGATGTGGTGCAGTCCAATTCAGAGGATGACAGATACCAGAAATCCATAAACTCGTTAACCCCAACAAATCATTTGTACAGGATACCGACAAAATTGCTGCATCAAAAAAGCTTTCTGGTTTTTTTTATACATTCGTATACATCATTCATCATTTAAAGGCTTCGAGAAACTGTACAATGGCTATTGTAAAATAAAACGAAGCTCATGATATGACCAAACACAATATAGCCAAACGAAGCGCAGCAATTAAACAATACTCGTATAGAACAAACAAAACCCATATAAAAAGGTTTTGCACGCAACTAAAAAACTGCCTTGGCACAAACACAAATTAATGTCCATTAAAAAAAATCGCCCAAAAAAATAATGACAGCATGACAAAATAAATCTTAGGCAGTATACAAAAAGTGGTGACAAACAATATTAACATTGAACAAGCATTCACTCAAAACGACAAAAAAAAAATAAAATAAAAAACGTCGTAAAATTGCTTTCTCTATGTCACATTTACAAATCTCCCTCGATGAAAAGCTTCACATAAAATAAAAGTGTGTAAAAAAACATGCCATAGCAAAGTAATGCTAAATACTTATCAAAGCACAAAATCACATCAATTGAAGCAAACAAAATCACAAAATCGCTGATCAATTTATTGCACCTACTAAACGCTTTTAAATAACACAATTAGATGGCGTAATAAATCGCCATCGTGTATTCCCAATCGCAAAAAGGCAAGGAGGTGCTCGCAACCCGGCGCAATGTTTGGCGGCAAAAAGAGACAAAAAATAAGCTGTAGAAGCTAAAAGTCGTTCTCTGTATATGAATAAAATGCTGTCGGAAAAAGTGTCATAGCATTTAGCTAACACAAAACTCGACAGAAATTCTCGCCAAACAAAAGACACAGATACGCCAGCTGCACATTGGAGTTTCATCGGTCTGCTACAGTGTCCTCCAAAAAATACCAAACATGTACACAAAAAATCCATGAAAGAATAAGAACAACCAAGCACAAAACATAAAAAAGTATCACTAAAAATAGTGTTTTCGTTAAAAAAAGTGTTATTACATGGATGTTTTTCTTCAAATGTTGGTATAAATAAAAACCATTACAAAAATGTCACATAGTCAACACAAAACGCGATTAATTTGTTGGTAAAATAGCATAGAAAACACAAAAAAGCACTAAAGTCATTCTTCAATGCACACGATCGAGGTTTATACAATCTTCTCCCTATACTGATGTCTGATATGCACGCAAAATAAAAAAATCACAAAATATCACGCAAAAATGTTTATCCTCGTTCGCCACTGTAATAAACGCGTATTTGTTCACACAAAGTGAACGACGGGGAAGACGGATGGACCGAATAGAAACAATGCATGTTTACCAGTTGGTAGTCAGTACAAGACTCATGTATATTTAGATATCGACAGTTTGTATACTTTCGAATTCCCTTTTCTTTCTTCTGCTGGGATGGGGTACGTTCACAACCCGGATACTACAGTTTTATCCCCGACGTTTCGAAACGGGGATAGTGTCTTCCTCAGGGGGAATCTGTAATTGGTAGTTGAGTTTTTTTTTAACAATTTTGTCTTAACATAAATTTGCTTACTTACTTAATCTTTTATATCCTAAGACTGAGTAGCCGGTAACCAAGAGAGTCAACCATACAGTCGTATTTCAATAGCGGTATGTAGTTATTTAGACTGTTATCGTACATCCAGCTTGGAAAATTATAGGGTCGCAGAGCCATTAGTAATCTTACGCTCCCAAATTTATCTTATTCGAAAGCAAACGATTACGACAAAGATCATTTCCGTTTTCTGTACAGGACTCTAGCCGGTAGCCTCCTAGGGTCACGAGGCATGGTAGACCTTAAAGCTTTCGGAGTTTTCGAGCGCAAAATGCTGCGTACAATTCTCAGGGTGAAATAAAAAAAACCGTGTGATGATGATGTGTTGTACTAAGTGTACAAAAAACAATATTGTGAAACGTTTGAAACATGGAAGAATTCAAATGGCTGTCCCCAAAGTGCAAACGTCAGAAAAAATATAGCGGAAACAATATTTAGCAGGGTCGGCGAATTCGTGGCTGTCTGCACCAGAGAGTAAAAAATTCGAAAATCCAAAATGAAAATTTATATTCTCATTTTTTCATTCGTGCTTCGCCACATTCATTGTCAGCTGAATGCCTTTCTTTTTTTATTCAATTCCCTGTCATGAGTATTTTCTTGCACATCGTAAAATAATCAATTTCTGTTAACAAACGCAAAGCTCGACTAAATGAACAAATGGAACAGATGGATAGTATTCCAATTATTTACTATACCCAAGTTTTGTTATGATTTGAAGTTCAATCGGGAGTTATGGGCTAGTTTTGTTTCTCAGTGAAAATTGTCAGTGACACAAAAACGAATGAACAAGTGAAAAAATTCATTCACCAAAATGAATTTTATTTTGATCTGTCAGTTGAGAATCTTCGAAAATCAACAAGAATTTCACTCATTGAAAATGAAAATTATAAACTCTGGTCTGCACACAGTTGGAAAGACCTGAGAACCGTACATGTTCCGGGAAAGTGGAGAAACGTCGTCCAACGAAAATTTTACGCTCTACGCTGGAGTAAAGTTACTGTGTAGCCAACACGGCATGTTTAGCTAAAAATGATTTTTTATGCGATTTTAAAATCAAAAAGAAAAATAGAAACGAAATCTCAAAATTACGTATTTTATTTTCTTATCCTAGTTTAACACGGAACAACAATATTTCCAAGAAAACCAGGTTGAGTGTTTTCCACGAACCCATGCAACCTAGAATCTACTTGCAAATTAAAGCTAGGTCGCTTATGCTAATGGAAAGCAAGTGCCATACAATGAGTACCACAGTACAAGTGCACTGGCTTGTTTTTGTTTTCGTTTTTTAGCGGCGGTAAATCACTCCACCGTATGTACCACATTAGCGAGAGTACAATTGAATTTCAGACGATGTCGAGAGTTGTTCCCGTTCGCCGGTTCCCGAACGGAACCACCACCGACAAAGACCACACCACGTTTCTAATTATGATGAAGTGTTGACGTTTTCTCATTGAAATCTGCAGCGTTAGTGATTAGCGTTTTCAGAGTATTGTCGAGCCCTGTCATCTACTGGGTAGACATATTGAAATAAATATCCAAGTTAACATTTTCTTCAGCATTTTATTACCTTCGCTCAGGCTGCACGTGCCCATCGACATTTTTTTTCAATATCGAAAAACAAAGTCAATTTAACAAAATTTACAGACCATCGTCCCAAAGAATGCTAACGATCCATCGAGCCGGTTTTGCACGGAAGTCTTCACCGTGGTGAAAAAATTAACGCACATTTTTGTAGGCACGGAGCAGACAGAAAAGCATTATCAAGTTTCGGCACATCGCCGTCCTGACCTTATTCCGCCGCACACCGTATCGAACACGTCAACCAGCCAGCAGCACCAGCGTTGTGTGGTAAAAATGACTGGAAGAATTGGATTCGCATCACACTCTAACCCAACTGAACCATATTCCGGCGGAAGCTAAGTTCTTTTACATTTTTTTTTTCATTTCATCGACCCTGGCAGCGTGAGATATTTTTCCGTTCCATCTGATCCGAACGAGCATATGTCATGTGGAAAACAGGCTGCCTTTTGGTACGGCACGGCAGCAGCAGATGGAGCGTAGACTCGGATGCTGGAAAGACAGCGAAAAGGTTTAATGAGTAGAAACGTTCAGGTTCTGAGCAAGGATTGTTTTTTACTGGTCTGGGGTATGTTTGTGCATTTTGTGGCACGTCTTCTTCTTATTCTTGGCGTAACATCCCATTTGGGACAAAGCCTAATTCTCAGCAGTTCTATGAATACTAGGCTGTCCCTTATTTTTCAAAAATTGGAAATGTAATAAGACGGGCTTGGTGGTCTAGTGGCTACCGCTTCTGATTTATATGCAGAAGGTCCTGGGTTCAATCCCTGGCCCGTCCCTTTCCTCCTGCTTTGTATCTTTCTATATACTTTCTCTCTGCTCTCTACATATACAACTCATGTATATAAACATGTTCATAGCCGTCGCTAGAACAGAAACGGGTTGAAAAAGCCGTTTCCCTTCCTTCCAAACTTTCATAACACAGTGTCCTATTAGAAAACGCCTACAAGTTATGCAATCAAGCGAACTGTGCCGCACATCTTCAAAATAATAAATAAGAACACACAATTCTATCACCTTCTCCTGGTATCCACACACTCCAACACTCCAACATCCGCATGAATTTGTGCTGGCGCAGAGGTATATTCGGCCAGATGTGGATACAAACGATTGCAATCAACACTTCTTTACCCCTTCCCTACATTGACCAGCAACCTGACGTGGCAGGCGCCATTGTCGCCTAAAAATAGAAGATCACCAACACTGAAGATGTCTGCTAGTCCCCGGCAGTTATCTCATTGGTCCTTGTGTGAGTGTAGCTGGTCTGGCGATACTGGAATAGCATCCACGGGCGGTCAATCAAGCTCAAGCTCAATTGGAAATGTAATAAGTTCGTTGTTGGAAAATTATCGTTTTAGCTAAGAAATGATCGTGTCAAAATTTGAAGTCCGTATCTGAAGACTTAAGTGGTCCCTCAAGGGGCCTAAAGTTACATGTTTTTTTAGTCCCATACAATTTTTGACAACTTTAGGCCCCTTGTGGGACCACTCAGCCTTGAGATACGGGCTTCAAATTTTGAAACGATCATTTCTTAGCTAAAACGATCATTTTCCAACGAATTTATAACATTTCCAATTTTTGCAAAATAAAGGACGGCCTAATGATTACTTTTAATAGTTATAAACTGAGAGTTTCCTCTGTTTTGCCCATTTTGCCGGCTGTGAGCAGTGTGATTCGGCTATATGCTTACCGTCCCTAGGAATGAATAGCTAGGCTAGGGCTAGGGAGGGTCTAATAAAAACCTGACCACTACACTGAACAAAAATCCCCGCCAAAATTGAATGAAATTTGCCTCATCCGAGCCCCATGCCTAATATAAGATGATTTGAAGAAGGCCATCATTCAATTGCCGATTTAACGGAATAAAAACAAAAGATATAAAATTCATTCAAAGTTAGCATTATACCCATACAATTCAAAATCAAAACAAATATAGGAGAGGATGATGGTCATTTAAAACTCATCTAATACAGCGGATGCAAAATAAATGAAAATAATTACGAAACCAAATATTGTTTATATGGGAGTTTTTCCCTTCTGGATTTTTATTTTATTAACATTCTGGCAAAAACTAATATCACAATCAGTATTTTTCCCCTCTAAGTTTCCTTGACCCGATAAATGAACAAGATGGTTCACGTATGATTCAGCGAAGCCAGATGATTTTCTGTATCTCGCTCAAAAATCTGTATCCCATACAAAATTTGCCCGAGCAGAGGAGAATAGCAAATTGATAACAACAGAATCACATAGCCTGTTTTTATATCATAATTTGTTATTGTTAACTTATCAAAATATATCTTTTTAATAACATGTTTTGTTGGGCAATCTTATTTTGTTATATTCAAATTTTTGGGATATATCCACAAGATAACATTTCAATAATATATTTTGTTGTAGAACATGTTTAGTTATTATTCTGCTATAGAGAATGTACAAATATTACTTACCTTACCGGTCAGGCTAAGGCCGGGGTGGCCTCTGCTGTACATAGTAGCCGCCTGCATTCCACTCGGTCCATGGCTGTTTGTACAAATATGTGATGAAGAATAACACAACAGTAACAAGTTCACAAATTTCCTGTTATTAAGTTGTAATTGATCTAACAAAACATGTTATTGAATTATTCTTCTAGGAACATTTTTTTGTTATGATATTTGTTATTTTGCCGCTTATGACAGACAAGTTTATAACATAATATGTTATGCTAATAACATAAAAATTACTGATTCCACATACAGTTATTAGGCCAAAATAACATATTTTATTATGCTGTTGATATTTTCTTCTGCTCGGGTGGGTGGAAAATCTGTATCTTATACAAATGTAAAATCTGTATTTCATATAAACGCCATCTGTTCAAAAATCTGTATAATACAGATAAATCTGTATATATGTCATCCCTGGTATGATTAATAAATTCAATTACAATAAGTTCAATTACAAACTAGTTGGAACGGTTGTGATATTGGATTTTGGCAGAATTTATGAGAAAATGTGTACTACAAATATTGTTTAGTTTTTTTTTCTCTACCTCTAATTCCAAATGTTAAACACCGCAACATCGCTGCCATTTCCGCGACATAATTCTCTTTCTTTTACATATTGGTGCTACTTAAAATGGTTTCCCACTGAGATTCTCTGGAAAGAATAAAAGAATGAAACAATTATCAATATTGCACCGAAAAGTGATCTAGAGGAACTTACCGGAATGTGTAAGAATAATCAACAGGCGATACATTCTTGTGACCTAAGAGTATTTTGCTACAAAGTAAAAAAGGACTTCAACCACCACCATTTTTTGCGGGTACAAATAGCGCTCCAACAGCAAAATGAAAGGTGAACCAAAAATTGAATGATACTCGTAATGGGGTTAGCATGAAATATTTGCAGCTTGTTTTAAAACTACTGTCATACCGAAGCTAAACAAAACTCCATCGTTATTGTTTTGAAAATCATTCGATCGGTTTGACGATTGACTCCAGGTTGATCAGTTGACTGAATGATGATTCATTCGTTTGGTTGCGGGGATTTTAGTTTGGTGGTTGAATGATTTTCGGTATGAGGCACGGCAGTGAATGCTTTCCGTTAGTTTTGTGACGATAATCACCCACAACACACCCCAAGCAAAAAATCATTCATAAATTGTGTAAATTTTAGTTTTATAACAGGATGATTTTCTTTCATTTGAAGACAGTCAAATCATTCTGCTTTAAAATCATTCAAAATTCAGATTCTGCGGATCTGTAACGCATCGAATGAAGAATCATTCTTCGTACGGCGGGGGGTTTCGTTCAGTGTAACGAAGCCTGTGCAGTACTAGGGCGCCTTCCACAGTATTTTGCCCTTAATGCGCTAACCGAAGCAATGGCGCAGCTGACCTTGTTTTTTCTCATCGGCTATGTCTCAAACTCAAGGCTTAATAAGGGTGGGATCATGAAAATGTTGTCTATGAGCTATATCACCTTCATTGTTTTGCATTGTGTTGTGATTGTAAAGAGTTCAATCTTGCCTAGTTCGGGTAGTGGCTAAGATTTATTTACCGAACCATGCCCTACACTGATAAACAAGAGAACCCAATTTTGAGTACAGGTACTCTTCGATATAACGTACAAAAAAGTTTTCTCTTTGTACGTTATATCGAAGTGTACGTTATATCGAAGCAGAGAAAAATTTAATATTTTTTATGCTAATATTGATGATTTCGACGTGAAATTAACCCCAAATAATGATTTCAGTGAAATTCACAAAACCAATAATGAAAAACATGAGTTTTCACGAAAAAGTAATTTCGTTTTTTGTGCTTCGATATAACGTACATTTTGCTTCGATATAACGTACACTATATTTTTCCCCAATTTGCGCTAATTCTAGGTAACAAGATTAATAATGCAAGAAAACATTGATTTGAGTGCTTTCGTAGCTTATCTGAGGGATATTCCTGGGAAAAATTAAAATTTTTAATGTTGTACGTTATATCGAAGCAAAATGTACGTTATATCGAATTCGCTATATCGAGGGTACGCTATATCGAGGGTACGTTATATCGAAGAATACCTGTATTTTTAAACTCACTTTTGAGTTCTTTTTTGCATCCTCTTTCATTCGCTCTATTTATTGTTGTCAAAGAGTGAATAGCGAAACAACCTAACTTTGAGCACCCTTAGAAAATTTGTACCTACTAGCCTTTATAATTAAACGCAACACGATGAAATTGAATATAATATTATTATATTCTAAAAACATTATTTAACCCTTCAGCAGTCACGCTGTTGAAAAAAGCTCGCCTGTTCTACACAAATCAACGTGCTGCTGGTAGCGGTGACCAATTTCTGGAAGATTTTGGATTTTTATCTATTCGTGTATTATTTCTTCTGGAGCTAAGATTTTTTTTTTGTTAATATCTGCAATACATTCGTATGAAATTATAGCTGAACTCTTTTGAAAGCTAACCCAGAATTTTCTTCATGATTTCCTTCAACTTTTTTTTCCAGAAGAACATAATGGAAACTCATCCGAAGATTTTTTTCAAAATGTCATGTAATAATGCACATGTAATAAGTTGACATACTGTCAAAATTTGAGAATTTTTGATGCACTCTATGAAAAGTTACAGCTTGTTGAACTTTTTTGTGAGAGAAAAAAAAGTTGCCCATCCCAAACATTTTCACCACCCCCTGTAAGTACTTCTATGTTTAAAGTAAGTCACAGTGATGTATTTATAAACAAATCATCTGACATCCCTGTATCAGACTCACGATACCTCTCATGTAAATTTTAGTTACGAGCCGGGCTCAACAGCCGGGGTACGATCTTCACGAAATCCAGCCAATTTGTCTGTTTTGCGGATGACATGGATATTATTGCTAGAACATTTGGAACGGTGGCAGAACAGTACACCCACCTGAAACGTGAAGCAGCAAAGGTCGGACTGGTGGTGAATGCGGCTAAGACAAAGTACGTGCTGGTAGGTGGGACTGAGCGAGACAGGACAACCCTTGGCAGCAATGTTACGATAAGGACTGTTCAATTTATAAAACGGACAACTTTACAAGGCTATAAAAAGAAGACGCGTAGTTCAAATTTAACCACCCTTATTTCGTTGTTCAGTACGTCATCTTCCATTATAGTAATCATTTTTTAATCGAATAAAAATAGTTTTATTTTTTAGAAAATCGGCCAGGTGTTAAATGAGGTGAATTTTTCGATTGCTGAAAATTGAAAATATATATAAAACTACTGTACACATATGGTATATCGTTTGTAATACCAGAAAAGTATGTGCCATGCTGCAGCAGCATGAGTTATAAACATTCTGGCAAAATTTAAACTCAATTAGAAAATTAAGTGTTGAGATATTAAAGTCTCAAGTGAGATTCGATTTTTTGAATAAAATTCAATTGTAAAGCAAAAAGGGCATGAAAATATTGAATAATCTATTTTTTTATGCATCCAGTCGAAAGTGGGAATAATGTGGTTTTAAATGCAGAAAACTGCGTCTTAATAGCATTGCTGGTTTGATTACTGTGCGCCATTACAGACACAGTAATCAAAACAGTTTCGTTCTCTGAAGGTTCTTCCAAATAGTCATGCAACTAAATGCAAATTTTGCATAACAATGATGTTGGAAATAAAAACTTTGCACCCGATTATTATTAAATAAGGTGTACAATAGCATAGGACCAACTTTGTTGAAAATAAATAATAACAAGATTCGCTAGAGTCGAAAATCTGCATCAATGGAGCAAAAAGTATGAAATTTTTTAATATGACCATTTTCATGGATAAATTTTTTGATGAAAAATGCAATTAAAAGTAAATTTCTCTTCTGTGTCATTCAGAGAGCAATATTCTACTACTCTGGATAAATTCTTAGTCGAATCTGTGGTGCCATTGCAACACAGGACTTAAATGAAATTTTTTTTAATAATTTCTATGAAACAAGGCAATTTGCTATATCAAGCTGGAGAATGCTTGGTGCATTATTACTGATCAAATATTAAGCTTTACCTCTAGTAAAATAGTATAAGATTCCAATACATTATAAACTTCATGAAAATGTGCATGTTGAGTATGTGGAAAGTTATGTCGAATTTTGAGAAATGGGTTTTTATTGATGTTTTACGGAAATCGTTTCAGTTAGACAATAAAGAACATTTTGCTTAATGTTATATTTTTCCTACATTTAAGAATAGCTATAGAAAGTTATGCAAAAAACTGATAAAGATTTTATTGAAAAATAAAAAAGATATCGCACAAGCAAGTTGTCCGTTTTATAAATTGAACAGTCCTTAGACGGGGATACTTTCGAGGTGGTAGAAGAATTCGTCTACCTCGGTTCCTTGCTAACGGCTGACAATAACGTGAGCCGTGAAATACGAAGGCGCATCATCAGTGGAAGTCGTGCCTACTATGGGCTCCAGAAGAAGCTGCGGTCAAAAAAGATTCACCCCCGCACCAAATGTACCATGTACAAGACGTTAATAAGACCGGTGGTTCTCTACGGACACGAGACATGGACGATGCTCGAGGAGGACCAGCAAGCACTCGGAGTTTTCGAGCGACGGGTGCTAAGGACGATCTTCGGCGGCGTGCAGGAGAACGGTGTGTGGCGGAGAAGGATGAACCACGAGCTCGCTGCACTTTATGGCGAACCCAGCATCCAGAAAGTGGCCAAAGCCGGAAGGATACGATGGGCAGGGCATGTTGCAAGAATGCCGGACAACAACCCTGCAAAGTTGGTGTTTGCTAACCATCCGGTTGGTACAAGAAGGCGTGGAGCGCAGAGAGCACGATGGGCGGACCAGGTGGAGCGTGATCTGGCGAGTGTTGGGCGTGACCGACGTTGGAGAGCTGCAGCTGCAAATCGAGTATTATGGCGGCAAATTGTTGATTCAGTATTATCATGAATTTGATGTTAACTAAATAAATGAAATGAAATTTTAGTTATGGGGTATGGTTTTGAGGTTAATAAAAAACAAAAACATATGTCAGCGAAATGTACGTTTTTATTGTCGATCTGCAAAGGATTTAATGTTCAATTAGGCCTACATTTTTTCTACAGTAAATTCTCATCGCCGGTGATCATTGTTGATTGATGGAGAATAAACCCACCGACTGCTGACTGATGGAAGCATGTTTTGGTTCAGTTCAGAACTTAATCAAACACCCATTGGTTCAAGTCGAGGATTAAGCCGTACGGTGCTATAGCATGATTAATTTGCTTTTCGCTCAAACACCTATTGATTTTTTAGGCGTAGCTATGCTTGGCGGATCCTCAATCTAAAAATGTTTAATAACATGAGAATTTGATATGATTTTTCGGGCTGCTAATTTAAACAATACCTCTAACGGTCAAGAAACAAATGGTGAAAATGGGCCAGGTAATTTCCATAGGTCAACTGATTTAAATTTCTGAATCAGGTAATTTTGTTAATTATTGGTTTGTCAATCGCCATTGGATCACGTGACGCAATTACGGTAATTATCAAACTGTTAAACAGCCATTGGAAGCTGTTCAGCTTGTTTTTTTTTTATCTTGTGTGTTATTTTAAAATAACATTTAAATTACAATTTAGAATTTTAAAACAGTTTGAATGTTGCGTTTATGAATCAAAAGTTTTTGATACGCAAACCTGGTCAGATTTTTATTGAGTTGAATTATGATGGCGTAAATTTGTTGCATAGCAACAGCTCTCATCATGGATTATATGCAAAACCATGTAACTCGCAGTTTTGTATGTTAACACTCAAAATTATATTGATTTATCTATTTATGATTACAATTACATCCACTTATTGGTGCCTATTCCGATAAATCACAAAACCCGCCCTCAAACCCAGAGAAGCCAATAACTGCTCAAAGCTTGGCAAGGGCTGATGTACTTCCGACCGTTGTAGATTCTGTTGGTGTCCAAACATTTGTTTTCCGTTGATATTTGGATGGGTAGCAGCAGGTGGCCGATTCGCATGATTTATGGCTTCGTCTTCGCCGGAACGTTGCTGCACGGTATGTTCCACCTCGAACAGGGGCAGGTACCCCTCATCCTCGTCGTAACTAGGATAACATTGCAATTCACCTTCATAGTCCACCAGGTCTTCTTCCTCGCTGTCTAGACAGATGCACTCGCTGCTGATGCGCTCACAATGCAAACACTGGAGCGGGGGCATCGACGAGGACAAACATCGCTCCACGGTGCCGTCGTCTTCGAAAGTGCTTCCCTCGTTGGCCGTTAAGGTTGAGTTCAACGAGTACGGATCGCTGTAACCGGAACTACTGCTGTGATGTTGCAGCTGGGACGAATCACAAAATTCAATATTGGCGTCTGTGTTTGCAAGTGCTCCCGATGTAATGGACAGTAATTGATTGCCCGATGATGCCATTTGGGAGGGAGATATGTATGTAGAACGTGTACTATTAGAAAGGAACTTTTGGAATGATTGGTATTTTTCGATGAACCGCTCTGATATATATGGATTAGGTACACTTTGATGGAACGTTTTTTTTTTGCTGCTGTTAGTACCTGAAAAGGTATATCTACTCTTGAAAAAAAGCTATCAGGTAAGCTATGCAGTCGAGATTTCATCATAGCAAAGACTATGCTGGAAAACAAGCTTTGTGATATGTGACCGTTACAACTGCCACAACTGAATGAAAGCGTCTATAAGTGGTTAGCTGGTTCAAATTTACATCCCACATATTATAAATATTATGTGTTGTGTGCCATACTCAATCTCTTAGGTTGTCGAATAGGATCATGTCTAACTAAGTACACATTGTACACTCGAAGATTCGTGGATGCAAATTCAAGAAAGAGTGAATTTTTAAATTCACATCTACTTAAAAAAAAATAGGTTCCAAACTGCGGTGATTCCCAGACCGATGAGAATTTATTTTTCTTCCTGAAGTATTGTCCTAACAGGCAGGCCCGTGCACAAAAAAGGCGACAAGGGAGGGTTTTTTTTTCCTAATTTTGGCATAGGGCGGAGGGGCGCCTAGTGTATGGATCATCGGCCATGGGAGGGGTTTGACACCCAAAACCCCTCCCTTTTGCATGGGCTTGCTAAATGGTACAAAGCATGCTGATCAGCTCAGTCAAGTAAATTTCCATGACGAAAAGATCCGTGATCGATCGGGAATCTTCTGGCCTTTGTTTGAGCGATCATGTTCTACTCATGCACCTTACTGAGAAGAAACACAGAGGATCGACAGAAAAATTAAGTGCTTGTTGGAACCCGTCCTAAAATGATCTATCAAGTGATAAAAATAAATCACTTGATGATATAGAAAGAATAGCATAATTACATGAAATATTTAGTAAACTGAAGATTATGATTCCACTATACATGGCATGGTAATATTTGTGTAAGCTTAGGGAATCTTCCAGAAGCCTATTCAACGCAAAATATGCCAAGAATGGGACAATGTTACACAATAAGTGCGTTGAGGACAATTTTAGGAGTTTTAAACACATTTGTGGGATTCTTCTACACGTAAAAATTTGTGAAATCGTTAAGAACAATGGCAGATGCCTGCCGTAACTCTTTAGGTAAGATTTCTTACATCGAAAACTCTTTCGAACAAACACTCAAGTTCATCCTCATGTGATCAATAACCATATCTATCAACGAGCATAAAAATGTTACCCAAAGGTCAAAAAAGTAGGTTCAAACTCCAATTTTCTTCAAATTGATATGCCTTAGCTTTTGATGAGACCCAATAAAGAATTGTTCGTTCGATGACAAGTTGTATCCGACCCATTCCAGTGGGAACCCATTCCATGGCTTAAAATACGCCTAAACGCCTAAACGCCACGTTCTCTTATGTTTGTAAAAAAATAATAATATGCATATTATTGCAGGTATAACTGAACCATTTAACACAATACACCACTACCTCCATGGTGTAATCCTCTCAAAAATCTCGTAAATATTATCGGGAGAGATTCAGTAGCAGAAAAAGGCCCCTGGGAAAAATCGTGTATCCCAGGAGGAATTCCGAATGAAATCTTTGAAAATTCCCGAAAGAAATTCAATGAGGAATGTCGGCCAAAACCTCCGGGAGCAATTCTGGAAGGATTCCCTTCATATGTAAATAAAGTGGTTTTAGTAAAATTTTATTCTTGACCCTCTTAACTAACTTTACTTTCAGGCCTGGGCACTCACGGTGGTGCAGAGGGCCGAATTAGAAGACCTCCATCCTGGGCGATTGCCAATCATCGCCTTGACCTGTGACCAGGTCAAATTTCTGTTGACTTGCTTGATTTCGTTGTTGGAGCTGCGCCGCCATGAGCCTCTAGGTCTACCTCTGCTGCGATGCTCTGCTGGGTTCCAATCTAACGCTTGCTTGCAGATTTCGTTTCCGTCCCTGCGTAGAGTGTGGTCGACACACCTCCACTTTCGTTCCCGAATTTCTGTCGCTATCGGCTTTTGATTACATCGACGATGGAGCTCCACGTTTTGCATCCAATTGTGAGGCCACCATGCACGAATTATATACCGCAGGCTTTTATTAATGAAGACCTGCAACCGTTGAATGTTCTCCACTGATACACACCAGGTTTCACTAGCGTACAGCAGCACAGATTTCACGTTCGAGTAGAAAATTTGGATTTTGGTGCGTCGATTAATGTGGTCGCTTTCCATACATTTCTTAAACTCGCAAAAGCAGCCCTCGCTTTCTTGATCCTGAACCTATGTCGATTAGCCATTTGGCTAAACAGATATTGGAAGCTTCGAACATTCTCCACTGATTGCTCAGCTACCGTAAAGCTGGAAGGGTTGACCGTGTTTACATCCAACGAATTGGTCTTGTTGACGTTGATGGTAAGACCTGCCGCTGAGGAGCAATTGGCAAGTTTATCGAGCTTGCTCTGCATATCAGAGCACCGTTGAGCTAGGAGAGCAACGTCATCAGCCAGTTGGAAGTCATTTAGGTGCTCCCTGATAATGAGCTGCCACAGCAATCCACGATTTGGTTCACGGTAAATCGCACCTACCTGGATCTCGTTGATTACGATGAGGAACAGTAGCGGTGATAGTATACATCTTTGCCTAACTCCAGCAACGACCCGGACGGGATCGAACAAAACACCGTCGTGCAGTCCTCTGCATGAAAATGCCCTGTACTGTGCTTCAATGAGGCCGATGATTTTCTCAGGGATACCCTTGCGCCTGAGAACTTCCCACATGTTTTCGTGCTTGAGACGGTCGAAAGCTTTTTCGTAATCAATGAACGTCAGGTAGAGAGACTCTTGGATTTCATTGATTTGCTCCAGAATGATACGTAGCGTGACAATATGGACCAAACAGGATCGTCCGGCATGGAATCCTGCTTGCTGCCGTCAGAGAGTTGCCTCAATCTTTTCCTGTATCCGGTTAAGGATCACTTTGCAGAGGACTTTGATAACGATACACAGTAACATGATGCCAATTATCGTTTACAGTTCACCCTTTTTGGGTACCTTTACTAAGACGCCTTGCATTTAGTTGGCCGAAAATGTCGCGGGTTGCGGGTTCCCATATGTTGCAGAATAATTGATGCAGTAGTTGTGCGGATACTACGGGGTCAGCTTTGAGCATCTCAGCTGATATGCGCTCGACCTCTGGGGCCCTGTTCGATTGATTGCTACGGATGGCTGTTTTTATCTCCTGCGCTGTTAGAGCATCGGTGTTGACACGGGTAATGGGTCGAACCCTTGGTGGATCATGCTGAGGTGTTGATGGCGTGGCCGACACTTGAAAAAGGTTTCCAAAGTACTTGAATCAGCGTTTAAACTGGTCAGCCAGGTCGGTCAGTAACTGGCCAGACGTGTCTTTTAGGGGCATCGTAGCATTCATCTTAGTCCCACTAAGGCGACGTGAAACATCGTAGAGAAGACGGATGTCGCCGATGTTTGCGGCTTTCTGGCCTTCGTAGGGTAGGGAGTCCGCCCGCGCTCTTGCTCCCATCTACATGAGCGTTTCTCTTCCTTCTCGAGAGCCGAATAGCGCTGACGGGCTACGGCTGTGGCTCCCCGTGTTTTCGCACGCTCTATCGCGGCTTTGGCGTTCCTTCTCTCCTCTATTTTCCTTCAGGTATCATCTGTGATCTACTGTTTTCTCCGGATGCTCACCCAAATTATTCTCGCCGGTGACGATGAAGGCGTTCCTGTTGGCGCTCTATTGATTGATCTTCTACACTTTCACCTGCTAGAATATCCGCAACACGGTTCTCTAGCTCCTCGACGAAGTATGTACCTTTTCACCGCAGCGTCTTCGAGTCGGCGTTTGTTGAATCGGCGCCTGATTTTCTCCTCCTGTCGATGGATCCTAGCAATTCGCAGTCGGATCTCGCCGATTTAGGAGATGATGGTTGGACGCAATGTCGGCGTTATAGGGCACTTCATTAAATTCACTCCTTCTCTTTCACTCTTACATAAATTTTGTAAACAACAAGGACAAGAAACGTCAAAATCCTCTAAGGTGTGAAGAATTAGCATTAAGTTAAAATTCACAAATACAAGGAAATTAAAAAAAAAAAAACAGTCAAATTCCCATACAAAATCAAAACAATGCAGTGCCCTATGTTTGTTCCGCACGTCAAGAAGGCTCCATCTCCATTTTTGGCTGATGCAGATGTGGTCGATTTGATTTTCCGTGACGTCATCACGGGAAACTCATGTCACTTTGTGCACTGGTCGATGAGGAAAAGAGCGATCCCCCAATCACCATGTCATTATTGCCACAAAACGCTGCAAACAGCTCTCCGTTTTCACTCATTTCCCCGAGACCATGGCGTTCCATTACGTGCTCAATGATGGGACAAATATAAAATTCTCGCTCCGAGCGACTTTTTTGATTCTATTTAGGTCCCATATGAACTGTGCACAATTTCACAGTGCTGCTAATAAAACAAAACAAAAAGCCGTTCGTTTGATCACTAATCAGTAATAAATCAATAACTTTTTCCACAAGCATTCAATCGTTTTGCGGTCTTTGAAGGAAAGTTTCATAAATGATTTTTCTACAAGAAGCGTTGATCGATTTGAATTAAGGAGCCAAAGGGCGACCTCTGGGATTTTTTGTTTGAAAGTGTAACTTTTCCCATAGTAAATCCTATGCAAACCTTGAACCGCTTGCGCTAAATTATAGTTTTACCGATAGCGCTGAAATTTTGTACAGTTCATATGGGTCCTAAATGGGTTTGAAAAAGTCGACTGGAGCGAGGATTTATTTTGTCCATACAAACGTGTCCCATACTAGTGCTCATAGCCCGAGTTGTCGGAACCAACCTTCGTGTTGAAGTCGCCCATGAGGATCTTGACTTCAGCTCTCGGAATCTTATCAACGTCAGCATTCTGTTGATTGTAAAAGTTCTCTTTGTCTTGCAATTCGGCAGCATTGGTTAGCGTGTAACATTGGATCATGGTAAGGTTTCGAACCCGTGTTCTGAATCTGGCTACAATTATCCTCTTATTAATAGGTTCCCACTTCATGAGCGCAGCGTGGGCGTGAGCGCTTAGCAGGAAACCAACTCCACGGTGGCGAGGAGCGTGTTCACCTCGTAGGCCAGAGTATAGCAGAATGTGACCCGACGCCAATATGTGTTCTCCAAAGTTCGGCCAACGGACTTCGCTCAGTCCTAGGATCTAAAGCTTCAAACGATATGCCTCATTACGTCGGGGCCCGTGGCGCAGTGGTCCACACGTTCGCTTCATAAGCGGATGGCCATGGGTTCGAACCCAGCCCCGGCACTTGCAATTTTTTGTCAGTTGCTCTTCCCCCGAGAGCAGCTGGCACCTGACCCTCTTCGGAGCATATAGCTCTAACAGACCCGGAATTTGGATATCGGCGAACCGCAACTCATAATGGACCCCCAATCGGACTGGAAAAGGAACAGCAGCCGCACATCACATCATCGTGCTCATCATTCTACCATGGAGAGTGAAAGAAGCACAAAGGAAACCAATAAAAGTAGAATAAAATAGAATACATTTAGGCGCTGTACAAAGTGGAAGCGCAGCGTCGAATGGGAATCGCTCACGTAGTACCCTAGTGGACAAAAGAGCTGTAAATTGGGTTAAGTGATTAAGAATAAAAAAAGATATGCCGCATTGGCTACTAGTGCCAGTTTACCCTGCTGGGCTAGGGCTAATACATTCCAAGTTTCAATTCTTGTCCGTTGTTTCGCGCTTGAAGTCGTTGCCGTTGAATCAGTTCGTAATCTTTCATTTTCGGTTTCTAAAACGGTTTTTGGGTTTCGGGAAAAGAAGGTTGTTGGCCTAAGGTCCCCTATCCACCGTGGTGGGGCTGCCACCTAAGGTATAGCTGCCAGTGGAGGAGCATTTCATACTCAGCCACTTGATGCCAGAACAGACGCTGTTTAAGCCGCACCTCCTTGGTGAACGAACGCTTGAGACGTACCTCCTCAATCTAGCTGAAGTCAGAAGGAAAACAGTGCCCAGGCTGTACTACCAGCTAAGCACATAACTTTTAGCTGGCGGTCTTCGTCATCGCTTGACCCGTGAAAACATGAGACAGGAAATTGTGAGGACCAGAGCTATGTTGGACGCTCACCTTTTCGACTCACCGTTTCGCAGCCCTGACCCTCTTAAGGTGTTAGGATTTTCGCACTAGCGTGCCTGTCTGGGTCATATTGACCCCAGATCCTACTAGGGCTAACCAACATCTTAAAATTTGACCTAACATTTCAAATACTTAACATTCACATTTTCATGAATTTTACAGCGTGTTAAGATCTTACATCTTTACACTTGAGGTAGAGCTCACATAATCAGCATCCATATCTACCTACGAGCATTAAAATGTTACCCTAATGGAACGGAATCTTTAGAGTGAATAAAAAAAAAGGCATTTGACGGAATGAAGGATAAAAATTTGCAACTGTAAAGGTCCTCGCACAACACATAGGGGTGGTGGGGGTAAAGTGGACAACCTAAGCATTGTGGTTGTTTCCAGTGGAAATGCGGCAAAATCCATCTGCTTTTCCGAGTAACATGGAAGGTAATGATTAGACTGGGTCAACAAAGTCGATTTTTTGGAACAAAGCGTTTTCGATTCCTTTTTGCGTCCAAAACAACCGTGCAAAATTTGGGAGCGATTGATTGCTTCCCCGTATTCCCCATTGCGATTCAAATTTGTATGGGAAAACGTGCTTTTTTGCATTTTTCTCATAAATTGCAATTTTTCGTCTAAAACAATCTAACTAATGACGTATAGCCTAGGATATGCCGAAAAACTTTGCCGAAGACCGCATAGTGATCCGACACTTGTGAAAAAAGTTATAACGTACAGATTGCCCGGTGGTACTAAACGATTATCATGTAAAGGAATAACATCAATAATAAAATCTCAATTTTTGGCCTAAGTTACCAGGCGAATAACTTTTTTCCCAAGCGTAGGATCACTTTGCGGTCTTCGGCAAAGTTACATGGTATTAGACAATAGAATTCAACTTATGAGTAAAATGCAAAAAAGTACGTTTTCCCATACTAACTTCCATACAAATTTCAATCGCAATGCGGAATACGGGGACGCAACCAATCGCTCCCAAACTTTGCACAGTTGTTTTGGACTAATATAGATTGAAAAAGCTTTGTTCCGGGTTGATACGATCAAATTTGAAGTTTCTCCATGCAACGTTGACCCACTCTAGTAATGATATACTCTAGGAATCTTGTAAGGGATTGTATTTAAAAAAATATTGTTTTCTTTGATTATTTTCTTCTCCAAAACGTGCATAAAAATAGCGTGAAAAAAATCGGTGGGGGTAAAATGGACAATCGATGGGGTAAAATGGACAAGTCGTTAAAAGTTATATAACAGCATATTATTTCTATGTTTTTAAATGCAAACTATCAAATTTCATATGATACCTTTATTTTGTTGTTTTCAAACTTTTAATACAAACTTTGAAACACACTTAAATAATTATTGTAAAAATTGTGTAAAAAACAAGCTTTGTTTTGGATGAAAATGATATCTTGTAGATATAAAATATGTTTTTTTAACTTTTTACTTTAACTATCTCACGACATGTGTGACAGCTGATGATTCTGGAGTTTGCAAAAAAAAAAATATGAAATTTTGGTGAAATTTGGACCGATTGTCCATTTTACCCCCACCGTCTGATTATGGTAAAATTATTTCCAAAACTTTTTTTTTTACAAAACTTATTTTTTTCCGTTCGAATATATTCTTCTATGTGGACTTTATTATTTTAGGGTGTAAAACTTGTAATAATTTGAAAATAACTCACGAAAAAACTTTAGCAATGATAGGCAGATTTTACATCATTTTCGATTTTTCACGTGATTTTTTAAGTTTTTTTCATTTTGAAGAGGTTTATTTGATTTTAATGTTCAAGATCAGCAGAAGCATAATGATTCATGCTTAGACATAAGCTCCAATCGTTAAAACATTTTGAAAAACAATAAAAACCATGAAACTGTACCCTGTCCATTTTACCCGTAGGGGTGTGGACAGGTGACTTTACCCCCACCACCCCTACGTTTGCGTTTAATGATAGTAGGGGGATTCACTTAACAGCGTAAACTGATTGTTCGCAACCGCGAGCACCCTAGAACACATCAACCCTGAAGCTACCTATAAATATCGCCGTTGTGAGATCACTTTCGATTTCATCTGATGCCATGACCTGCGCAATCAACAAACAACCCACACACTCTACAACCTTTCTCCAGAGAGTAGGCATGCATACGTGCGATACCTACCGATATTGCTTCGATGATGAACCATAGGATTGATAAGGAACGCTATATGGGTGCGCTCGAAGTTCTCTTTGACGTTGCCCCACTACACATTCATCTCAAACAAGAAGCACTTTCTTGCACTTACCGGTTACGGGTACTCGGTCTACTAGAGGAAACTCCTGTGAACCGCACATCAACACACACCTCGTTGTTTTCACTTTTGGTGAATTGGGACAAAATTGTTCTTGCTCCAAGTGATCTTACAATGGCTTGTAATTTTCCATATAGGACATTTTCCACGAAATTCCCTTCCCGGGAAGAGTGGACATCTGGTTATCTGTAAAGAAGTATTTCAGACGGCATCGTATGTTACACTGATGGCTCCCTTCTCGAAGGTCGAGCAGGTGCTGGTGTTTATTCTCGTGAGCTAAGGCTGTATCAGTCTTACTCACTTGGTAGACACTGCACCGTTTTTCAGGCCGAAATCTTTGCTCTTATGTGCGGAGTGCAATCGAAGTGCTGCAGCACGTAATGGGCAAAGTAATATACTTCTGTTCAGATAGCCAGGCTGCTATTAAAGCACTTGCTTCGGCCAACTCCAAGTCGAAGATAGTTATCGCTTGTCGAACTCAAATTGAGGAGCTGAATTCAGCAAACGCTGTTCACCTTCTATGGGTACCTGGTCATTCTTCCATCGCTGGAAATGAATTGGCTGATGAGTTAGCTCGCTCTGGAGCATCACATGACTTCATTGGCCCTGAGCCAGCTATTCCGATATCGAAGTGTTGGATTAAGCTTCAGATTCACACCTGGGCTGTCACTCAACACAGACAATATTGGAATAGTTTGGAGTCATGTCGTCAAACCAAATTGTATAGTGCTGAGCCATCTCTGGCGAAGTATCTAACTAATCTGTCTAAGCAGAATTGCAGCATGCTGGTCAAAGCATTGACTGGCCACTGCCGACTCAGCTATCACATGGCGAATATTCAGCAAGCTGATTCATTTGCCTGTGATAGCTGTGAATCCGATTATGGAACTTCGTATCATTTGATATGTAACTGTCCAGTTTTCGCGCAACTGCGTTTCCGAGTATTCGGTAAACACTTATTAAGTGAAACTGACTTCAGAAACCTGAATCTTCAGGATATTCTGTTGTTCTTAACCCGCTGTGAAGAGCTATAGGCTCTCTTTCGCTTTATGCGTTATTACAGTGCCCTTTTCAGGGCGCTGTTTGAACCCATTACGCTTGTGCGTTAGTACCCTCTTCCAGGGTATTTTTTCTATTTCCCTACCTGTCCCTATCCCCATCCAAATCCTTTTTCCTTCCTTTTCCCTCAGGTAGATGATGAAATAGGCTGTTATTTTGGCGATGGCACAAATGTCCCAAATGGAGGATAACGTGCCTCTGGAGCCGGCCTTCTGATACCTGATACCTAGGTTCATTTGCCTGAGTGTATGCATGCCAACCCCCCCCCCCCCTTCTTCCCTCATCTGTGTTCGGTTGGTTGTTCCCTTTATCGCAAGGGCTATGAAGCGATTAGGCAAGGTAAGGGGACAGATCCGTTCACTGATTAAACTGATTAAACGTCGCGATCACCAAGGCAGTCTTTGATTATTTCATTCGCAAAACCATGAAACAATTCAAATAAGCAGAAAATCATGGCTTACGCAGCAATTTAATCTGTTTAGTGAGTACCTCTAGTATTTTAAAAAGATGAGCCATAGGAAAACAAGAAAAAAATCACTATGTGATCCAGGCTTAAAACCTTCTGAAGTATTGTGTGGTCCTTGATGTTAAGAGTGCATTACTTCTGTGAATGTAGTTTGAATTCTAGCATAAATTCCATAATAATCCTGTATATATTTTTGCTGTTAGGAACCACGATTATATTTTTTTATGTTAATTTTCCACCACAAACCCAACAATGCAGTCGATGGCCCTTTCACACACAATGTCAGGTGCAAATTAACGATCCACTTTCCGCATTAAAAGTTTTTTCCTCTCCTTATGCAGTAAATAGCATGGTTGTTGGTTCATGCATAAATAAATTATGAGTAATTACTCGCGGTGCCTTCGGCGAGACTTTTAATGTCCCGCCATCAGCTGGTTGCTGACGGTTGTTGTTGTTTGATGGTCTTTTGCCGTGCGGTTGCGTTTGTGGGTGGGTGGGTATCAAAGACGACGAGGAGATGGAGTAAGCATACTAACCAATTTTGCTAATTACTTTCAACGCTTGCGGCAAAGTAAGGTGATGATTGTGATCAATCATTTGGATCATAATAGGAAAAACAGAAATTTTGTATTGCTTCTTTGGTTATCTGAAAGTGGAAACTAAATTTGTGGAAAGCATTTGAGTTTTTTTATATAGGAACTACATACACATGAAATATGCTGAAACTTACGCTGTCGTGTGCAACATAGTTGTGCCATGTTCTATGGGAATCCCTATCAACATGAGGCAACAATGCAGCACACGGCAGTTCTGGGCATAAAATTAAACATGAGAAAAAATCCTCGTCAACACGCAACTGCATTATTCACATTCGCGTAGGCATCGTACTCCATTCATCATAACGTATGTATGTAAGTCTGCGCATCTTAAATTTGCATTGCAAGCTGTTGCCGTTCATACATACATACATACACACATTTATTTGTTCAACACCATTAAGACAAGACATAATCAACACTAGTACGCCACAATATTCGGTTTGTGGCTGCCGCTCTCCATCCTCGGTCGCGCCCAATGCTCGCCAGGTCACGCTCCACTTGGTCCGCCCATCGTGCTCTCTGCGCTCCACGCATTCTTGTGCCAACCGGATCCGTTGCAAACACCAGCTTTGCAGGGTTGTTGTCCGGCATTCTTGCAACATGCCCTGCTAACCGTATCCTTCCGGCTTTGGCCACCTTCTGGATGTTGGGTTCGCCGTAAAGTCCAGCGAGCTCGTGGTTCATCCACACACCGTTCTTCTGCACACCGCCGAAGATCGTCCTTAGCACGCGTCGCTCGAAAACTCCGAGTGCTTGCAGGTCCTCCTCGAGCATGGTCCATGTCTCGTGTCCGTAGAGGACCACCATTAGCATTTCGTTCAAGGTGCATTTGGTGCGTGAGTGAATCTTTTCAGACCGTAGCTTCTTCTAGAGCCCGTAGTAGGCCCGACTTCCGCTGATGATGCGCCTTCGAATTTCACGGCTCACGTTGTTGTCAGTCGTCAGTAAGGATCCGAGGTAGACAAATTCCTCCACCACCTCGAAAGTATCCCCGTCTATCGTCACATTACTACCCAGTCAAATCCGGTCGTGTTTGGTTCCGCATACCAGCATGTACTTTGTTTTTGAGGCATTCACCACCAGTCCGACCTTCGCTGCTTCGCGTTTCAGGCGGGTGTACAGCTTTGCCACCGTTCCAAATGTTCTAGCGATAATGTCCATGTCGTCCGCAAAGCACACAAATTGTTCGGATTTTGTGAAAATCGTTCCCCGGCTGTTGAGCCCGACTCGTCGTCACACCTTCCAGGGCAATGTTGACCTTGTCGTAGTCCCCGTCGAGAATCGATTGAACTGGATAGTTCACCCGAAACCCTTTTGCAGTTTTGCATCGTTGCTTTAATCAGTCTAGTCAGCTTCCCAGGAAAGCCGTTTTTGGCCATGTTTTTGTCCATGATGAGCTCTGCGCGGTCAATACTGTCGTATGCCGCCTTGAAGTCAATGAACAGCTGATGCGTTGGGACGTGGTATTCACGGCATTTCAGGAGGATTTTCCGTACGGTGAAGATCTGGTCCGTTGTCGACCGGCCGTCGATGAAGCCGGCTTGATAACTTCCCACGAACTCATTCGTTTTAGGTGACAGACGACGGAAGATGATCTGGGATAGCACTTTGTAGGCAGAATTCAAAATTGTGATCGCCCTGAAGTTTTCACATTCCAAATGGTCGTCTTTCTTGTGAATGGGGCAGATTATCCCTTCCTTCCACTCCTCCAGTAGCTGTTCGGTTTCCCAGATCCTGACTATCAGGTGACAAACAGGTGACCAAATTTTCTGGGCTCATCTTGATGAGTTCAGCTTATCAGCTGCTTTGTTGGTTTTGAGCTGGTGAATGGCATCCTTAACTTCCCTCAGCGTGGGAGTTGGTTCATTTCCGTCCTCTGCTGCACTGGCGTCGTCGTTTCCTCCGTTGCCGTGGTCTCCCGTGCCTACGTTCTCAACGCCATTCAGGTGCTGATCGAAGTGCGGCTTCCACTTTTCGATCACCTCACATCCGTCCGTCAAGAGGCTTCCGTCCTTATCCCTGCATATTTCGGCTCGCGGCACGAAGCCGTTGCTGGATGTGTTGAGCTTCTGACAGAACTTCCGTTTTTCTTGGAAATGGCTCAGCAGTTCCATTTCTTCGCACTTATTCCAGACGGCGCTTTTTCTCCCGAAAGAGGCGGGTATACTGTTTCCGCTTCTGTTTGTAACGTTCCACGTTCTGTCGAATCCCTTGCTGCAGCATTACCGCCCTCGCTGCGTTCTTCTCCTCCAAAACCGTTCAGCACTTTTCGTCGAACCATTCGTTCCGTCGATTCCGATCCACGCACCCGATGGTGCTCTCGGCTGCGTGTTTGATGGCTGCTTACACTGTACTCCAGCAGTCCTCTAGAGGGGCCTCATCGAGCTCGCCCTCGTCGTCTGGCAACGCGACCTCGAAATTCTGCGCGTATGCTGAGGCGACATCCGGTTGTTTCAGTCGCTCGGTTGTAGAAGTGCCGTCCGTCAATCAGAACGTGGTCGATTTGAGATTCTGTCTGCTGTGGTGGTCTCCAGGTATAACGATAAGGGAGGGGAAAAAGGTGCAGCGTATGGCCATATTTTTGGAGGCGGTGAAATCAATGAGTCGTAGGCCGTTTTCGTTCGTCTGCTGGTGGGCGCTGAAATGACCAATCGTCGGTCTGAATTCCTCCTCCTGGCCTACCTGAGCGTTTAAATCTCCTATGATGATCTTGACGTCGTGGCTTTGACAGTGATCGTACTCGTGTTCGAGCTGCGCGTAAAATGCTTCCTTGTCACCATCAGTGCTTCCGGAGTGTGTGCTGTGCACGTTTATTATGCTGATGTTTAAGAATCGGCCCTTCATCCTCAACCTGCACATTCTTTCGTCGATCGGCCACCAACCGATCACGCGACTCTGCATATCCCAGTTCACGTGTGCTGCTGCAGCTCTGGAAGATGATATGGTATGTAACCTCCAAATGTTCGCATCATGGATCACGTCCAACACACCTCCTGCAGCGCTACGGTGCCGAACGCGCGGTCCTTAAGTAAATCGGCGAATATGATAGTGCTCCCAATGGAGTTAAGATATCGGCAGTTCTACATATCGTGTTTCCAATTGCAAGTTCTTGATGTTTGCTGTGGTCATTACCTTTGGTCTCCGTTCGTATTACTGTGTTGCTGATCTTCCGTTACAATGTTTTTTTTTTACTTTTGGCTCGCGATGCTGGACACTACTTAACCCCTTACTTTCTGGAGGACCATAGTGCACAGTTGAACTTAGAGCCCTTCCCTGGTAAGTTATTTGGAATTCGGGCTCGATTAGTCGCTCTTTCCTGTCAGACTACGATTAAAGTTCCCATCGGGGTTAGTTACCGATCTTTCCTAAGATTTTTCGCAGCCCGGTCGGTGTCACGCGGAGGAAGGCATTATAGTCAGTGCTTGAAAAATGAAGCGTTTTTCCGAGACGAAGCAAAATTTGTACCTCTTTAACCGGTGCTTTTCAGCTCAAAGCGGTAGCTATATGCCTTCATTGGCTAACATGCTTCAAAAGCACATGGTTGCATGAGTAATCAAATGTTTATGTGAGAGTGAGGAACGACGGTTCAGCAGCGTGGTGGCTCTCTGAATCTTTCTCTTCGCCGGCGTATACGGCAATGCATATACTTGGTTTATTTCGTTGCCCTTATTTATTTTGTTTTCTGCACTACTCCACAGTTTTTCTAATGTTTTTGTCAATTTTCTCAACATGTTCTACATATGAACATAGCCACCATGAGGAAAAATTGAATCGTTTAAAAACCTTGCTGATCATTTCATTCATCAATTAGTTATATGGCTCCAAAGGGTATGTAAATACATCATCTGTATATACATTGGAAGACCGGCTCCTGAGGCACGTTATTTTCCATTTGGTAAATCGTTTTCATTATCAAATATTCTGGACTAAGTAGAAGTTCATACTTCCATTAGAACATGCTTCTTACCTGAGAAACACATAGTTCGTGTTTAATTATTATTTTTTATCTTTGATTGATTTTTTATGTGAAGGCCCACTCTTTCATAACACTGCAACTGCCTATTTTAAAAGAAGGTAAAATGTCAGATAAAGAATTCAGTTCGGTGGTTTGATTGCTAACCAACTCTATATCAATATAACTTAAAGGGACAAATCGACCATAGAGTTTACATTTCAACTGCCATAAACTATACAACAGTGCCACTCGAAGGAAAAACCTTCGATAAATAGAAGGAAACATTTAGGTATGTTGTAAATTTTAGCAGTTGGTCCGTGAATAAAATGTAACAGTGTGACTTGAAAGAACTGCCAATTACTAAAAGAAGGAAACATCTTTGATGGAGTGGGCATTTAAAGCATCAGGTAGTACAACCTGTGTGACAAAGAGGGCATGGTGATCATTCCATTTGTGGATTCAATGAATATTCTGCCTGATGTCCATTCGTGCTCTAGGAACTTCGGCCTAATAACCGTCGGCCGTATACACTTTTTTCTAGTTATGCATAAAAATATCTATTTCATTTGTATGAAAACCCCTTCCACCCTCTGGAAGGACTCACAATTCATGCCTTCAAAAATGTCCACATGCCAAATTTAGTTTGTTTTGTACATATTATGCAGACATTCTCTGCATTCTGTTTCATTAGGATGGTGGCTCCCAGATGAAGAAGGGGTGACAGACCCTCAACTTTTGAAAAGTTTCTTGCCTTCAGAACTCTTTACATGCCAAATTTTGTTTTATTTACTTAATTAATTGTTGAGTTATGAGTCTTGTTTTATCTGTACTGTATGAGAGCTTTTACCTTCACCCAGGTCCATAGAAACATTTCTGGTCTTCGCAAACATCCTCATTTTTTTACTAAAAAGAAGTTCAAACAGTGTAACAGTGTAATGCGATAGAACTACCTTTTTTAAATTGTTTTCTACAAAACTTTCCACTGTTGTGGAAAATCGTTTGGAAAAGTCGGAAAAACTATTTTTGAAGTCCGGAAAAATTTCCAAAAAAAAAATGTATTCTTACTGATTTTGACAGTCGTTTATTGCGTTTTTCGGCATTATCATGAAGCCCTGTAGAGCCTGCACGAACATAATATCATGCCGACTGGGTACCAGTCAGACCACCTTGAAGCCAAAAACTGATTGACCAACATGGACAACATTGTCTCGTAGGTGTCCTCCAGCAAGATGGTCAGGAGATCTGATTGGGCAGCTGCTCGGTCGTGACAGAGTTACTGGCCGCTTCACCAGCTTCGGAATTTTGCGAAAGATTTCTTGTCGTCCTGGTGGACCGGCTTGGGTATCCGGACACCTGGCCGTTCCTTGAATGCCCCTTTCGGTTTGGCAATCACGTCACTGTCGTTTTTGTTTGTGTGGTGGGCAGGAGTGTTTGGTTGGTGTACATTGGTTCATCGAAGAACGGGAAGCCCTGCATCTCTGCATGGTTCGTATCGCGTTGGTAGCACTTGCGATTTTCTTGACGATAATGAACACTTGGTCTCAGCAGCGACGATGTCGAGAATCTTTTATCCGTCCCAGAGGTAGCTGAAAGGAAATTTTATAAGCTTTCGCACCTTGCACTATAGCTGGAGAATGTTTTTAAGGTGAATATATAACGAAGCCACACTTCGAATCACCTTAAAATGTACCGACCTTTTTTTACCTTTCAATAGGTCTCCATCCAGCTCACGGCTCGGCCCGCGGAACCGGAAATGTTTTCCACGCTTAACCTCATGTAATTGACCGTGAGTCCTCATCGGAGGTCTATTAGCACGGGCCGAAGGCTCCAAACGCAAGGGAGCTTTCCTCTCTCGGTCGTCCAAGGTGATTAGTCCACGGCAAACGTCGTACTGTCCTGTCTTGCCTGCCTACTGTATTTTTTGACATGCAGCTCCATAGGGACGTCCCCGGCGAAGTCATCTGTATGGAAGCCTCCCATTCCAGAGACCGGAGAGGTCCCGCACCAAGCTAAGAACCTCCCCCGGCCCCAAAAATATCCATATACAAAATTCCACACCGATCGGTCCAGTAGTTTTCGAATCCATAGCGGTCAGACAGACAGACAGACAAACAGACAGACAGACAGACATACAGACAGACAGACAGAAGTTCATTTTTATATATATGACACATTCTACCGTGACGTTACAACGTTTTGACGCATTCGTAGTCAGATTTTCCTCTGTAACTCATAAAAACGAGCGTAAACCGCGAAATATTTTTTCATATTCGGATTCCTTGTAAAATTTCTGATATATTTGACCTATTGAACATTTAGTTTTCATTAGAAAAACGTATTCAAAATGCGTATTTGTAGCGTGACGTTACAACGCGCTAGAATCCGACCCCCTCTAACGCGCTACCAACATCTTAAAAAATCTGCTCGGATTTTTATGATATTCTGATTTTTTTTCCACCATTGAAATTTATTGGTTTGTTCTTTAATTCAATGGAATAAAACATTTAAATTTCGAATTTGTTTTTGAATAATCGACTTTTACATTTCGTGACGTTACAACGCCCGTTCATTTTCAGACAGGGTTCTGCTCGCGTTGTAACGCCACGAAAATGCACATCATGTTAGAACCAGAATAATCAGCCAAATTTTCCCGAATTTGTGAATATATCAATGCATCTTCATCTTCACTGCTTCAAGGGGAACTTTATTCTATTGAAAATCCGTTTTGTGATAAATGGCTCGGAGGGCCAAGTTATTGCTATCAATAGTATGAATACAGTGACCCCACACCGATGAATCACCTTAATTTTTGTACACTATTTATGAATCACCATGTTGATCAAATGGAGTGATCCATAAACTGTGGTCATTTTTGCCGATTCATAAATTGTGGGGTCACTGTACTCCTTCATGAAGGTTAATGACACCGGCACCCATCTTTGGTTTAGTATCACCCATATTCTTCTAGTTTTGTTCCAAAGACTAGCGCGCTGAGATCCATTATTTTGCATCGCCAGATATTTAATTTTTTCAGCATATAACTCTCACGCCGTCGAGATAAGGCACATTCTACCGTGACAATACAACGTTTCTACGCATTCGTAGTCAGATTTTGCACTTTAATTCATAAAAAACGACTGTAAACCTCAAAATATTTTATCATATTCAGATTCCTTGTAAAATTTCCGATATGTTTGACCTGTTTAACATTTAGTTTTCATTAGAAAAACTTGTTTAAAATGCGTATTTGTAGCGTGACATTACAACGCGCTAGAATTCGACCCCCTCTACCGCGCAACCAACATCTTGAAAAATTTGCTCGGATTTTTATTTTAAACTGAAAATTTCTCCCACCATTGAAATTTATTGGTTTGTTCTTCAATGCAGTGAAATAAAACATTTACATTTCGGAATGGTTTTTGGATAATCGACTTTTACATTTCGTGACGTTACAACGCCCGTTCAGTTTCAAACAGGGTTCTGCTCGCGTTGTAACTTCACGAAAATTCACATCATTTTTTAATCAGAATAATCAGACAAAATTGCCCGAATTTGTGAATATATTATTGCATTATTTTTACTGCTCCAAGAGCATCTTTATTCTATTAAAAACCCGTTTTGTGATAAATGGCTCGGAGGGCCAAATTATTGCTATCAGCAGTATGAAAACTCCTTCATGAAGGTTAATGGTACCCATCTTCGGCCTAGTAACACCCATATTCATCTTATATTGTTCCAAAGTCTAAACCGTTGATATTCAATACTTCGCACCGCCAGATATTTAGATTTTGCAGCATAAAACTAATCACGCCGTCGAATTAAACATTTTTTCAATAACACTAGTTTACAGCATTTTTGAACTCGGTAAGTTGATGATCGTTTTTGTTCTAGAATCATGCCCTGAATTCGAAAATGCGAAGGAAAAAAAATTACAGTAGAGCGGAATTTTTTTCGACATTCCATACAAGGTTTATGATTTGAAATCGATTTTTGTTCTATTTTTAAGCAATGTCGCTCACTTCAAACATCTCATTCTCCGTAATCAATGCTCCGATTGAGCTAAATTTTTTACTGTAACTCGCCTACATATGATATGGTAAATAAACGTTGAGAAAGAATTTTTAAATTGTTTTTTTTTCTCATTGAAAAAAATGCATTTCTTCAAATATTTTTGTAAATTTTGCTAAAATTTAAGGAGTTCGTCCCCAAAGCTCGTCAATATCTTGAATTTCATCAATCTGACGCAAAACCTGTATTCAGATGATCGAATGGTATTATATTCAGCTTTTAATTTATGGAAAAAGATTTAAAATTGGTTGAACAAAACGCAAGATATTAGAATTTTAATAAATTCCATATTTTAAAAAGTTGTAAAACTCGAAATTGAGCTAAAACTCAAAAACTGTTCTACTTTAAATTTTTTGAAGCACTGTTTCGAAATCAGCGCTGAATTATGCTACAAAAATTTTGGTCGTTGACAGAAGTTCACGACTTTCGTTTTATTTTGTAAACTAGTGTAATTTATGCAATGTCATAGATTCAATTAAAAACGCTTTAAGATGTGCGAGCAGTTATTGAACCAAAGACATACCTGAGGATCTGCATACCACTTAGGGGCATAAATTTCTGTGATTCCAGAGACAAATAGACTTAATTCTGGCAAAAAAAAATCCATCCTATATATGTCAGAGTCATAATTACTTAGAGAGTTAGTGTCTTTGGCAAAATTGTTTGATAAGTCAAAAACTTACAGCTGATTTACTATTGGATGTGAGATTCAGACACACTGGGCGACGCTTATTAAAAGTTTACAATAGTTTAGAATTTCTCAAAAAGTTTTCAACAAATTTTGATTAGTTGAGAAACTATTTTTTGGCAAAGTCTTTGGGCACTTTATAAGAAGTTAAGACATGTTGAATATTTTTTGAATAAATATAAAGTGCATTATTTTTCAAAATTTCAACTACCACTAGTCAGTTAGAAACTTGAACCAAACGGCTTTTAAACTGAAAATTCTGGACAAGATAAACAACTTTTCCACAGACATCAACATTCTAAAAGTCTAAAGTCTAAGTAATTAGAGTCCCGAGATACATATGAGTTTCAATTTCGTAGGTGTTACGTCTGTTTATTGGTGATTCTTGTTATATCAAAAATAGATGCAACACTGACGTAATATCCATCCCATATATTTCAAGATCCTAAAATTCGACAAAATTGTTTGACTGGTCAAGAACTTTCAATTGATGGGCCGTATGATTTCAAATCCTTCCATTAGGAGGCGCTAGAGGGCATACACATTTTTAGTTTTACTTATCTCAGGATCGTGAATAATTGGAAAGATGGTTGCTTCATTAAAGTTGTTTGGTAGATCACTAGTTTTTCAGTTTAATAGCCGTATGGTATTAATTTCTGCCACACAGTGGTGGTAGTTGCAATTTTCAAAAGCATGCCAATTTTATTAATTACCCAAAACACATTCAACAAGCCGTAACTTTTTATAAAATATATCAAAAATTCTCAAATTTTGACTGATAGTTCCTCATCTTGCTATCTGTAATTTCTACAATTTTGGACTTGATTGGTTAGCTCTACACAAAGATGGAGCGCTTTAAGCAGAATCATATTTTTGAATGTGTTCTATTAACTCTTATATCTAAGGAATAAGTGAATTAATTACAATTTGATTTGAATACTATATGTCCAAAGTGAAAAAAGCTGCAGCTTGTAGAATACTTTTTGCTTTTGCAAAATGGAAACCAACGTCTTCTAGTGGCAAAATCTCGCATCTATTGGTAAATCAACTGCAAGTCCATTACTTACCAAACAACTTTGCCGAAGAAATCGTATTTCTATGTAAAAGGGATCCTGAGATGTATGAAATTTAAAATTTGTAAGTTCTCTAGCGCCGCCTATTGGTGGAACTTTAAATCAAATTATCCATCAACTGTAAGTCTTTGACCAACTTAATAACTTTGTAATTTCGTCAGTGTTTCGTCTGTTGGCCACTTATATCACAGAAATTTTCGGTTTGAGTGGTATTAGTTTACGATTAAAAAAATTTTTCAATATCGCTGTACAATTGCATCGTAGATTTTGGCCAAACACCATCTCCCCGTCCTTCAAAAGTCTACGTAGTTTATTAACCGGCAATGGTACGCAATTTATAAACGATATCTCGAAAAAGAGCTCATACACAACGAGAACGAAACTGTTTTGAATATAGAACTACGTTTGTCCAATTCAGAAGCCGTCCAGAAAGAATTGGTCTTTTCCACAAAACTTTTTTTCGTGACGTTACAACGCAAACTTCAACCAGGTGAAACTCAGGCTTTCGTGAACCGATTTTCTTTTTTTTAGTCTCATTCGAAAGATCTTTTCGAGTATAAAGAGCATACAAAATTTCATATTCGTAACGTTTTCCGTATTTGAATAAAATTTAAAAATGTTGATTTTTCGTGACGTTACATGAGCATGAGCATGAGCATGATTGACCGCCCGCGGTTGCTCCTCTGTTATTGCAAGGACATCTGCATTTACACAAAGAACCAACAGATGATGCTTGGGACTAGCTCTCCTCATTGTGTAAATGCTGATATCCCAATACTTTTCAATAAGCAATACCAGCGCCGGCCGCGTCCGAATGCAGGTCAATTGAGGATAGGGAAGGAAGTGATGACGTGATTCTCGCTTAGGCCAATAACCGAGGAATTCTCTGCGTTACTACAAGAAATCACTAGGATTTTGGATATGGGAAGGAAAGATATGTTAGGAATTTTGTCTTGGTAAACAAATTGCCACAATCACCAACCCGATTCTTGTTTTGTTATGAACGATGCACTCGCGAATAAATCCCTTTGAATTCGTCCCCACATACGCACTAATTTCAGGTAATATTAACTGTGTTTACTTTGAGGGTGGTAAAGAAAAAAAATCGAATTTTTACCGCACAAAACTAAAGCACTTAAACATAATAACGCAACAAATAAGTGTGGCCAACACCGTAAGGTGGCAGACTGTACAAAAATACAGCAAAATTGTATCAAAATAAAATAAGAATCTGATTTTTCGTGACGTTACAACGCAATAAAAACCCATACTATGATCAGCCATATTTCAGAGTTGTAAAGTCTTTCGATTAAAAATCTTTTTATGCTAAAAAATCTACATACATTTATCTACACATGATGGAAGAGTTTTGAAAAATCAGTGTGTTGGTGTTTAAAATACGATAGTTTGGATGAAAAGTGTGCCTAAAAGACTTAAAATCACGATTTTAATGTTAATCTTAATCGTTATTCAATTTATATTTATTGTCACACTAATATCATCTCGAATACATTTTTGGATGACAAAAGTAATGTAGAATGTGATAAAAATGTCAAATATGCCATAACTCAACTTTGAAAAATTGGTATTGATGATACGGGGCCCGTAGAATGTGTATGTGTATGTATGTGTATATAGATAGATAGATAGATACAGTGCAAATGACATAAGCTCAAATTAAATTGATCATAATAGTCACGTACAACATTACCATACCAACAAAGTGATTATTTTTACAAGTTTTGAGCATCTTCACATTCACTGTAGAAAGTGAGCATGAATGATCACCAGTCAGTTTGCTTCACAAGCCAAACGACCGATGAGAAACAGCGGTCGCAGTTGGTTCAGTGTTTCGTTGCTTCATTTGCGTGTTACTGCGTAGTGGTTGCTGGCGCTAATTACTGGTCGTATTTTTCATTTTCAATCAAGCACTAAGGTGAGTTGCTGGGCAGAGGGTAGGGTTCCGGGTCATTTTGCAGAATGTCATTAGGCCGAACATTATTTGGCCGAAAAATTAATAATGAGGTCAAGTGATCATGTCACTGTTCGCTACATCAATATAACTCAAAAGAACAGTATATTATTCAAAGAAGGAGAAAATATCGGCAGTTTCAGCACCAACTTATCCCTGAATGGTAAAACTAGAAAGATTTGCGTTTGATCAAAATTAGTATTTATTTCTGATGATCATAATAGCAGCTATAATGTTGAAAATATTCTCTGAATTCATTTTGATAAACGCCATTCGCCAAACGACCCATTCAGCCAAACGGCATTGAGCCAAATGACTCATTCGGCCAAACGGCATTCGGTCAAACGGCAGTCGGCCAAATTGCCGGACACCATATTTGTATAGTTGGCTATATATTTTGGATATCTCAACATCTTTCTATTAACAGTTAAAATGTCGCTGAAGCGATAAACACGTGAATATTCATCAATATCATGCCAAGGGTAGCGGGTTCGATTCCCGATCGGTTCAGTAATAATTTTGTCACAATGAAAATGTTCTTGACTTCCTTGGGCTAAAAGTATTATCGTATTTTAAACACGATATACGAATATAAATGATCTTGAATGTTCTTGAATAGGAAGTGCAGTTTGTCGAGAATCAGACTCAGTCCTGGATGATACTGCAGAATAAGGCAATTGATTGCACTTATTAGTGTGTTATGACACCGACTAGTTCAAATTTCGTAATAAGCGACAGGCTGAATTTTAGGAGTAATTCAGCAAATATTTATTGTTGGCAGTTTTCATGAACAACTCCCTGTATTTATTCGTCATCGAAAGGTCTCAGTATCCATTCATTTTCCAAATTTTTCCACATACTAATCAGGTCAAACCCATTAACCTATAACAGATTAGCTGCATGAGTATGATGCAACTGTGCCCCGAGGCTACTTTACGAACTTGCCTACACCCAACCGATAAGCTTCAATCCAGCCTAGTGAGCTTTCGATTGTGAGCGACAAGGTTCTCAGTGGGTGATACAGAGAGACCATAAGCTCACCGCACTGAGTTTCTCTCCGAGTTTCGTAATCGGACAATGTGCAGCAATTCCTTGTTTTGATGTAACCGGCTTCTCCTATTCTCCGAGCAGAAGCTTTCCACGAACGCGCGCGTGGAAAACTGTAACGCCTCGTTATGAAAACACCCAGAACGTACCAGCATTCAGTACGGTGTGAAGAATCACATGATTCGGTTGGATTTTCTCGCTTTTCCTATAGTGTACTCGCGCGTTTTGTCGAGATGCCGTCGCTGCGCTGGAGGGCTGGTTGGTGAGGTTCTCCCATTGACAAGTCATGGTTACGACGAGTCGATCTACGTCGTTCGGCCATAGTCGTTGTTGTCGTCGTCGTTGCTGCCTTGCCGAGAAGTTGGCAGCTTAATGCAATTTTAATGTGTGACACAGTGCGGAGAGTTCAACGTCGTTGACCGCGGACGGATTTGTGAATGGAATGTGTTTGAATTATTAATGATTCGTTGGTGGATAGTAAAAGCATGGGACCGGCTTAGAGCTGGCGGAATCAAGTTTGGAGATTAGTGCGCCTTAAGTGGAGTGTTTTTCCGCGTTTTAGTGCCGTGGGTGGTGGTGGCTATTCGGAGGAAATGTCCATGACAATCGTGTCAGCAGTGCAGTGTGAAAAAGTATAATGTTAAACACCCATGCATTTCACCCGCATCAGGTTGGATGCTGTTGACCCACTTTAAAATAGCGGAACGTAAATTTGCACCCACAGTTCAACAGTCAAAAGTCAATATATCGATTATTGCCGCTAACGAGTGCCGAGGCTCATGAATAAAACATAAGATATTTCCGCGACAAGCATCAACAGCAGCAGCATTCAGCATTCCCGGCGGTATTCGAGTGTCAAAAGGATAATAACACGCGCGTATTGAGCGTCCGTTATCCGGAGTGTTTGATCGCAAACCGGAAGTGATAGGCGACTTCGAGAGCTAGTTTGCTGGAAGGTGTGGTCGGTGGGGTTTGGCGGGCGAGCTTCGAGTATGGAGATGGATCCAACGAGTGGTTCCTGTGCTGACGCAAGGTAAATTTAACGCACGTAGCGTACGATGCTGGTTAGTTGTTTGCGGAGAGAAGTTTTCTTTGTGCCGTTGTATTTGTTGTGGCGCGCTCGTGAAGTTGTGCACAGCGAACATTGTTAGTTTGTTGACAGTATAATAATATATTGAAATAGGTACGACGTTCTATATGTGAGATTTATTGCACTAGGACCCATGCTACCCGAATGTCGTAAATTAGAATTCATTATGGGCGTGAATAATTAATCCATTAATGGACAGCTTCAAATCCCTTATGATTTATCGATTTATTACTCTATTCAGTAGGTTGATAATGTGGATTTCGTTATACTGCTATATATAAAAAACCCAAATTAATCCACCTAGTGGTGATAGTGCCTTTCTCGTCGTATATGTTCTCACGATTTTTCCGTCGACGTTAGTCAAAGTGTTCCTGATATGAATCCTGATATTTGTTAAGAAAAGCAAGCATTTTATCAAAGCCATCATTGAATTGACAGATCACTTTGCGGTCTTCGATAATGTTTTTTTCAGCATATTTTAGATTATATTTTATTGGCCGTTGAAAACAAGAACGTATAGACTGTTTCAGAAATTATAAATACACTTTGTTTATTAATTTGAATGAACTGTTCTAAAGATTTTTACCAATTTCTTTCAAAGTATAGCATATTGTACTCCATATTTTTCTATTTCCTTTCAACTGTCTTGATATTTTGAAGAACAGTCGAGTTCTCTAACAAATAACTTAATTTTTCAAATTTGCATTTGCACAAAGGTGTTTTTTAATGATTTCAACATTATTTAACACTAAATACCAAAAATTATCTAAATTTTTATCACATTCGATTTCTTAGCAAGTTGTCTAAAGAACTCCTTGATCAAAATTTGGAAAAAATCGATAATGGCATTTCCACAACATATTTTCGGAGATCAAGTTTCTTATTTTTTAAAGTTTTCTACGGAACATACGAACTACCACACAGTTTCTTAGCTATCCTGAACGCATATTTGTTTAGATAACTTATTTTTTCAGCTCATTCGATCCTTCAGATAGCAAAGCTTGTCATACCATAAAAACGAATGCAGTAAACAGTAATTAAGATATTCGTTTGCTTAACGTTTGTTGCTACTGGTGTTGTTGAGAAATTTGAAACAATAAAAAATGTATTGAGAAGGCCCGTGATGGTGGTTCTTGATCAAATATTCCCGTAAAAATTACCCTTACCAATCGAGAAATATCTTTTATTATCGATACAGCCATTTTTATTGTGTTTGGAAATTAAATATTTTATCTGTGAGATTTTTTTCTTTTCCACTATGCTACATTTTTTGACCACTTTGTGCAACTTCAAATTTAAATCATCTTGTTTACAGAGCCCTATTTTTTTAACTTTTACCAGAAACAACAACAAAATTAGTATTATTTGTTTCGTTAGCATGTTTACTATAAATGCTAGAAGAAACTTTTTTGGATATTGTACTTAAATTGAAATGGCATTTAACCGTTAGTGTATTTATAATTTCTGAAACAGTCTATAGTGAGCATAGTGAGGCATCTCTTTGTATGTGGGTTTAATTTGTCAAGATTTTGTTCTCTTACACAAATTTATCGCTTGCATTGATTTTATTTACTTTCGTAGTTCCGACGAAGCACTAAACGCTGGTTGTGCAACCCCACCGGTAGTCTCTAATGTGGTGTGAGCCTATTTTCTAGTTTACCGTTGCTCAGGTTATTAAAAAAGCCGTGATGTGATGTGTCGCATGGTATATTTGGTTACTTTCGATGTGGCACCGGAACAGGTTTCGGGGCGCCACCGGGTCTGCCAAATATAGTCTGAGACTGTTTCATTGCCAACGTACATCAGGTTACCTAAAAAACCACGATTTGATTTATCTTATGCATGGGTTCAAATCACTTTTACATTTGACCACTTCCAGTGGGACACCCAGAACTAGTTTCGGGACACTACCGGTTGTCTAAAATATGGTCTGAGGCTATGTTCCTACAAATCGATCATCGTGTTATCAAAAAAGGGTCTCCAGTTGGCCTAGTGGTTAAGGCTATGAATCGCCAATCCGGAAACGGCGGGTTTGATTCCCGTTCCGGTCGGGAACATTTTCTCGACTTCCTAAGCATAGTGTATCATTGAACTTGCCTCACGATATACAAATTCAGGCAATGGCGGGCAAAGAAAACCCTTCAATTATTAACTGTGGAAGTGCTCTAAAGAACACCAAGTAGAAGAGAGGCAGGCCAAGTTCCAATGCGAACGTCGAGTTATAAAGAAGAAGAAGAAGTTATCAAAAAAGCTGCTATTTGATGTACTGTCAAACCCCGCGTATTCATCACTCTTTAATAAGACACTTTTTAAGTTGTACCCCGCTCATTCGAAATTTGTTGAATTAAAAAAAAAATGATCAAATGTCACAGTGTAATACACTGTAAATACGAATGATACGATATTGTGATGCTACTTACACCCGCAGCGGCTCCTCGTGCAGCTACTACTTCCCAAAGTTCTAATTTGGTGCATTCCGACACCTGATCCGTTTGGTGATCAACCGCAGTGAACCTCGGAAGCCAATAATCGTAAAATGTACAAGCTATCAATTCGTACCCCCACAATATCTGTAAGATTTGTGTACAAATCATACAATCTAAACAAAACTAAAATAGAGTTAGTTTATCGAATTGAAAGTTTACACAGGTAATTTGACAGCAATCATTGTCGAATTAGCGTGGTTTTATAGTACGACACCCATGGATTTGATTCAATTTCACATTTACAACTTTCGGTTCACATTTTACCACTTACCGATTGTCCCTGATGTGGTCTTAGACTAGTTTCATGCAAATTATTAATCAGTTCTCCTAAAAAGTCGCAAATTGATGTAATGCATGTATGGGTTTGGTTCATTCGTGCATTTCGCCAGTTCCGGCGAGGCACTCGAATCTGGTTCCGGAACACTACTGACCTCATACTATTTTCTTGCTGACCGTTCTTCGCAAAATCGAAGAAGCCGTTATTTAGTGTGCTGCGTGTATGCGTTTGGTTTTTTTTTTCTACATTTGACCACTTCCGTCGGGGCACCTGGAACCGGTTTCGGCACACTATTGGTTTTCCAAAGTATGGTCTATGATTTTTTTTGTTAACCGTTCATCAGCTTACCTTAAAACCCATTAAATGTGTCGAATTTATGGGTTTGGTTCTCCTTTACATTTGACCACTTCCGATGGGGCAACCGTAATCGGTTGCGGAACACTACCGGTTGTCCCCAATATGGCCGGAAACTTTTTTTGTCAAATCAAGATGCCTTAAAATCCGCGATTTGATGTGTCGCTTGCATGGGTTTGGTTCCCTTTTATATTTGGCCATTTCCGGCGGGACACCCGGAACCGGTTCTGGATCACAACCGATTCAGATATGTTCTGAAAATATTTTCCTGCTTACTGTTCATCAGGATATCAAAAAAAGCCACGATTTGATATATCCCTTGCATGGGTTTAATTAACTTTTATACTTTGCCACCTCCGGCGGAACATCTGGAACCGGTTCCGATATGGTCTGAGAATGCTTTCCTGCTTACTGTTCATCAGGTTATCGAAAAAGCTGTGGTTTGATATGTCACATGTATGGTTTTATTTCAATTTTATATTTGGCCACTTCCGACGGGACACCCGGAACCGGTTCCGGGACACAACCGGTTCAGATATGGTCTGAGAATATTATCCTGCTTACTGTTCATCAGGATATCAAAAAAGCCACTATTTGATATGTCGCATGCATGGGTTTGGTTAACTTTAATACTTGGCCACTTCCGGCGGGACATTTGCAACCGGTTCCGGAACACTACCGGTTCCGATATGGTCTGAGAATGTTTTCCTGCTTACTGTTCACCACGTTATCGAAAAAGCTGCGGTTTGATATGTCGCATGCATGGGTTTAGTTCACTTTTATGTTTGGTCACTTCCGGCGGGACACCCGGAACCGGTTCCGGGACACTACCGGATCAGATATGGTCTGAGACTATTTTTCTGCTTACCATTCATCAAGTTATCGAAAATGCCGTAGTTTGATGTGCCGCATGGATGGGTTTGTTGCGTTTTCATATCTGGCCCCTTCCTGGGGTACCGGTCCGGAACACCTAAATGGCCATAACTCCGGAACGGCTGGACCGATCTGAACCATTTTCAATAGGAAACAATGGGACCAGATTCCGCGTCGAATGAACCGTCGGTCAATAAAATCGGTTGAGGTTTACTGCCAAAAAGTGATGTGAGTTTTTTTGTACACACACATACACACACACACACATACACACACACACAGACATCACCTCAACTCGTTGAGCTGAGTCGATTGGTATATAAGACTTGACCCCTCCGGAGGCTCTATCAAATTTTCGTTTTTGGAGTGAACATATAGCCTTTCGGTACACCTTGGTGTACGAGAAAGGCAAAAAACTCTTAACGTTAAATTGATTGAGACATTGTGTTTGAATTGAATAATTGATTGGAACAGACTTATATACTTGATGTAGAAAATGGGACCACTTGGGCAGCGATTGTTGAACTTTTTTTTTGTTTTATCTCATTCATTATTTAAACCAGTAGTTCCCAAACTTTTTCAATGTTTTTTTACTTATTCGTTGATTTGGCAGTATCGGACCCCACATGGACATCATTTGTTTTACATTGATTTAGCATTTAACATTTTTTTACTGCCTTAATACTGTGTTAGTTTGGGAAGCCGAAGCATTCGCTGCAGTTTCGAGATATTTTGTGTTGCCAGCTGATCAAGGTCTCCTGACGGGCCAATGCAAAAAAAAATCAATTTTTGATAATTCCGTCTGTAAATTCTTAGGGATTTACGTCAGAAATTTCTTTGAGATTTTCTTCGGCAATTCTCGAAGATTTTTTGTCTTTGCGATATCTTTCAGAAGTTCCTAAGTGAATGCCAGGTCTCCATTTGAAAAGTCTTAAATATTTCAACTTAAGCAAGTGTAAGAAGTGTTACTCAAGAGTACTCAAGTTAATAGCGTTCTTAATGTAGGTTTATGCAAACTCCGCCGAGAACGTCATAAATCTTGTATTTTTTTTATCTGTATGTATTAGCATCCTATTCAACATCATATGCGAATATGTGTTTGCTGGGTAGGAGGCGGATGCAGCGAGCAAGTACTGATGGGGAGCGAACGGTGCTAAGGGTGTTGGCCGCTGCCTAGGTCGCGGTAAAGACCGCCATACATACATACATTTATTTGTTCAACATCATTAATACAAGACATAATCAACAATAGTACGCTACAATACTCGGTTTGTGGCTGCCGTTCTCCATCCTCGGTCGCGCCCAATGCTCGCCAAGTCACGCTCCACCTGGTCCGTCCATCGTGCTCTCTGCGCTCCACGCCTTCTTGTGCCAACCGGATCAGTTGCAAACACCAGCTATGTTTTTGAGGCATTCACCACCAGTCCGACCTTTGCTGCTTCGCGTTTAAAGCGGGTGTACAGCTCTGCCACCGTTCCATATGTTCTAGCGATAATGTTCATGTCGTCCGCAAAGCACACAAATTGACCGGATTTTGTGAAAATCATTCCCCGACTGTTGAGCCCGGCTCGTCGCATCACACCTTCCAGAGCGATGTTGAAGAGTAGGCATGAGAGTCCGTCACCTTGTCGCAGTCCCCGGCGAGATTCGAATGAACTGGATAGTTCACTCGAAACCCTTACGCAGTTTTGCACACCGTCCATCGTTGCTTTAATCAGTCTAGTCAGCTTCCCAGGAAAGCCGTTTTCGACCATGATTCTCCATAGCTCTGTGCGGTCGATACTGTCGTATGCCGCTTTGAAGTCGATGAACAGGTGATGCGTTGGGACCTGATACTCACGGCATTTCTGGAGGATTTGCCGTACGGTAAAGATCTGGTCCGTTGTCGACCGGCCGTCGATGAAGCCAGCCTGATAACTTCCCACGAACTCATTCATTTTAGGTGACAGACCACGGAAGATGATCTGGGATAGCACTTTGTAGGCAGCATTCAAAATAGTGATCGCCCTGAAGTTTTCACATTCCAAATGATCGCCTTTTTTGTGAATGGGGCAGATTACCCCTTCCTTCCACTTCTCCGGTAGCTGTTCGGTTTCCCAGATCCTGAATATCAGCCGATGCAGACAGGTGGCCAACTTTTCTGGGCCCATCTTGATGAGTTCAGCTGCTATACCATCCTTACCAGCTGCTTTGTTGGTTTTGGGCTGGTGAATGGCATCCTTAACTTCCCTCAGCGTGGGAGTTGGTTCATTTCCGTCCTCCGTTGCACTGGCGTCGTCGTTTCCTCCGTTGCCGTGGGCTCCCGTGCCTACGTTTTTCACGCCGTTCAGGTGCTGATCGAAGTCTTCCACCTTTCGATCACCTCATGTTCGTCCGTCAAGACGCCTTATCCCTGCATATTTTTGCACGCGGCACGAAGCCGTTTCGGGATGCGTTGAGCTTCTGATAGAACTTCCGTGTTTCTTGGGAACGGCACAGCAGTTCCATTTCTTCACACTCCGCTTCTTTCAGGCGGTGCTTTTCCCACGAAAGAGGCGGGTCTGCTATTTCCGCTTCTGTTTGTAACGTTCCACGTTCTGTCGAGTCCCTTGCTGCAGCATTACCGCCTTCGCTGCGTTCTTCTCCTCCAAAACCGTTCTGCACTCTTCGTCGAACCATTCGTTCCGTCGATTCCGTTCCACGTACCCGATGGTGCTCTCTGCTGCGTCTTTGATGGCTGCTTTCACTGTACTCCAGCAGTCCTCTAGAGGGGCCTCATCGAGCTCGCCCTCGTCTGGCAACGCGGCCTCGAGATTCTGCGCGTATGCTGAGGCGACATCCGGTTGCTTCAGTCGCTCTAGGTTGTGCCGTGTCGGTCGCCGGTACCGTACATTGTTGATGACGGAGAGTTTTGGGCGCAGTTAGACCATCACCAGATAGTGGTCGGAGTCGATGTTGGCGCCACGATAGGTCCTGACGTCGATAATGTCGGAGAAGTGCCGTCCGTCAATCAGAACGTGGTCGATTGAGATTCCGTCTGATGTGGTGATCTCCAGGTGTAACGATAAGATATTATTAATAATACAATACGCAATTGGGATGCTGCCAGCAGCGCTTTGTAGTTTTGTCTACAAAAAAATCACGACGTTGTCACTTGCGCCACCGGTATTTGCACTTCTCCTCAATAAATCAATTATGTACAATTTTCTCCAGATTGATACACTAAAATCACTTTCTTCGCCGAATCATGACGATTGGCGCCCGTGCCATTGAAAGCACTCCGACTCCATATTCCCATGTGGTGGTATTTTTTCTAGGAAAATCCAAGTTCCTGGCACTTCATGAAGTTCCTGCAGATCTGCAGTATGCCTCGCCGTACACTTCTGAAAATCACAAGCGCTCAATAACCGAAAACACATCCTACGTCGTTTCTTGCTAAATATAACGCGTACAGCTAGACGCTGCCAAACAACTTGTGGAATGTAACCATTACGGAGATGTAAGCATCACAAGCTTTTTTAGCTGGGTAAGCAGTCTTATGGCGCTGTTGGCAAGCCATGTATCAGTAATGTCTGGGGTAAAACCAAACAGGCTATTTTCTATGCAGTTTATATATGACAGCGTGACAGCAAGGACAACATCGGGACCAGTGGATACCAAGATCGAGAGTTCGATTCCAAGTGGCGGCGCAGATATTTCAGTTGTTCTAACTTTAAAAACATTCCTTCCAGATAGTCATGGACTGCGGCACGGAAGCATTATGTAATTCCTTAAAAAAATATTTTTAATTAAATTGTATGGCGTAGCCGTATAAAAAATATTTAACAGCTGAGAAAAGGCTGAAAAAGCGCCTTCCTAAAAATGTTATATAGCTAGTGGTTGCATAAAAGCCTAGAAAGAAACTATGATTCAGTGGCATAACAGCTGCTTGCTTCATTGATATAGGGCACGCATAGATGCTTTCTTCCATATGTATATCACATTAAGACAATTTCAAGCCCTATAAAGAAGGCTTCGTTAACGTTTACATTGACAATAAATGTTAGTTGGGGAGCTACGAGATTTCTAAAGTTTACATTTCTCCTAGCGCCACCCATTGGCAGAATTGCGAAACAAATGTCCCACTTCATGTAAGTCTATGGCATACTGATCAACTTTGAAGAAGACACCAACTTTCTAAGTTATTAGGATTCTGAGCTACAGGATTTCAAAAATTTGCATTTCTACTAGCGCCACCTATTGGCAGAATTGCGAAACAAGTGTTGCATTTTATGTAAGTCTATGTCATACTGATCAACTTTATCGTAGACACCAACTTTCTAAGTTATGAGGATTGTGAGCTATGAGATTTCTAAAATTTGCATGATCACTTGCGCCGCCTAGTGGCAGAATTGCGAAGCAAGTGTTCATTTTTATGTAAGTCTTTGTCAATTTGACTTTGTTGAAGACACCAATTTTCTAAGTTCTAAGAATTCTGAGTTACGCGATTTCTAAAATTTGCGTTTCCACTAGCGCCACTTAGTGGCAGAATTTCGAATCAAGTGACCCGTTTTATGTAAGTCTATGTCATACTGATCAACTTTGCCGAAGACACCAACTTTCTATGTTATCAGGATTCTGAGCTATAAGATTTCTAAAATTTGCATTTTCACTAGCGCTGCCTAGCGGCAGAATTGCGCATCAAGTGTTCCATTTTAAGTAAGTCTATGTGATACTGATCAACTTTATGGAAGACACCAACTTTCTAAGTTATTAGGATTCTGAGCTACGGGATTTATAAAATTTGCATTTCTACTAGCGGCAGAATTGCGAAACAAGTGTTGAATTTTATGTAAGTCTATGCCATACTGATCAACTTTGTCGAAGACACCAACTTTCTAAGTTATGAGGATTCTAAGCTATGAGATTTCTAAAATTTGCATGGTTACTAGCGCCACCTAGTGGCAGAATTGCGAAACAAGTTCATTTTTATGTAAATCTATGTTATACTGATCAACTTTGCCGAAGACACCAACTTTCTAAGTTATCGGGATTCTGAGATATGAGGTTTTGAAAATTTACATGCTCACTAGCGCCGCCTAGTGGAGGAATTTCGAACTTTGCAAGCGCCCTTGGAGTTTTCGAACGGAAGGTGTTGCAGATGGCAGACGGAAGACGGGACTTGGAGAAGGCGAATGAACCACAAGCTGCATCAGCTGCTGAGGGAAACAACCATCGTCCACACCGCGAAAATCGGGAGGCTACGGTGGATCAGGATGTCGGATAGCAAGCCGACTAAAATAGTTCTCGAGAGTCATCCGACCGGTACAAGAAGACGTGGTGCGCAGCGAGCTAGGTGGGTCGACGAAGTGGAGGACGAACTGCGGACGCTACGCAGAGTGCGGAACTGGAGACAAACTGCCATGGACCGAGTGGGATGGAGACTGCTACTATGTACAGCAGAGGCCACCCAGGCCTTAGCCTGATCGGTTAGTATGGTAAGTATGATGTCTTTACACTTAATGTTTATTCACGTTCTCCTCCATATAAAAAACGTGTGCCTCTATCCCTCTTCCTTAAAGTAAATTAAAGAAATAAAAAAATAGGAACAAATACAATTCCCCCTACAATACAATGGTCGCGTTTTTAACGTTTGAAACAATGTTTCGCCGTTATCGATTTAACACCATCTAGCGAAGAAAAGGTTCACCCCCATACACAGCCTCCAACAAATTGAAATTAAAATTACATCATCGTCGTTACAGCTCGTAGGAACGACGAAACGGTTTTCCAATCAACACCATCTGAAACAACTGATTCCCTTTTCATCGTCGGTTTTATGGAACACACAAATTAGATTTTCCGCTGCCAACAACGCTTCACCCTTCACATTGACAGATACCTATTTCTATTCTCAACGCATTTTTCTGGAACAATCTGTTTGTTCGAACATTGGCAAACAGAGCCACCAATGTCAAATTAACCATGGAGTTAACTAATTTATTTATTACGAATAAGCTTCATATCAATTTTCCCAGAATCCTACCAATATCGCAGCTTATTTCTCTTTTTGGTAGCTAGCCATAAGCCAGCTATACTTCATTTAATCTTATTTGCTTAGCCTCACCCCAATGTAACACTGGAGTGCCTATTGAATTTCAACCAACCGTACATCCTTTCTTATCTCCTACGACAGAGACTACACAGAATGTATAGGTATACACACAGCTAATCAATTTCCGAATATGATATTTTTCTTGCTTCTTAGCGAGAGCAACATATTCCATCATCGATCATGAAGGGTGGTGGATCAGCAGTGTAGTGCAAAACGAGCCAATTCTACATACGCGACGAACGTGCTATCGTTCGTATCCCAACGCTTACGTTTGCAAATTAATTACAACAATGTATCGCTCGCCAAATCGATATGAGCATACGACGGTTCGATCGAGACGACGACGACGCGTCGTCCGCTGACCTAAGCATAAATCACTCCAGGAAACTTCCATAAGGTTCTATGTAAACACATTGTATGATATACTTTTGGCAGTCTGGCTGGCCCTATAAAAGGGGTTTTCCCAGGCCGAATAAATCAGTTCAATTTGGTCTTCGGACCTCAACGCATAACGTCGTTTTTAATCGATATCACCGCCGAGTGTTGTAAAATAAGACACAGCGTTTACATGGCTGACCGTGCCAAGTGGCCGAACCTTCTCCGAGGAAAATTCTGTGACTGTGTGATTCGTTAAGGAACGCTTGCTGAAATTTTCAAAGTGATTGCGTAACTCGTGATGGGAAAACAACAGTCCAAAACAACATCAATCAGCGGCGACCCACAAGTGAATATAGTGAACCAGCTAGAAGATCACAGTATCCTGCATGAAGAACATGCCATAAAATTGTGGATCCTTCTTGCTCTTAATATTATACAACTATCTGTGACTGCCTACAAATGGCACGCAAAACACGTCAGGCGCAGAGCTTTCGAAAAAGGATGCAAATCCTCAGAAACATTAAGCAAAGTTTAAAACATTGACAAAGAAAAATAAAGTGAAATGAAGAAAAATCGTACCTCAAATGTGCAGGCTTACCATGGCCTAATATTAGAAGAAGTAAGCCGAAAAAGAGAAGAACTCGTAAGAAAATTCGGACCAAGAAATGAACAACAAGTAAAAGGTGCACCGACAAGTGAACAAAAACTAAAAAGTGTAATTGAAAAAGTAAAAACCACACAAAAATCTACTGGACAAAAAGTGAAAAAAGATGGTATTGAGTATATACCACTAAACGTCAACCGTTCAGACGAAAACATGCGCCAGTGGGGCGCACGCGTAAAAATACCAGTGGATGAGGTTAAAATGCTGGCTATGCAACTGAAGGCAAGCATTAAACCTCGAGCAACAAAAATAAGATACCAACGACCTAGCGACAATAGGGGCCGTGCCAGCTGGGTGTCACCTGATCCTGCTCCGACTTCAAGATAAGGTAAAATTAAACATGGAAACCTCCTTCAATTTACCTCATAGAAGATTTTAATTAATTTCAATGGACGAATTTTTCCAAATAAATGAAATTTCTAATAAATATTTGGAAAGTTTGAAAAAGTACAACCGATTTTCAGAGGAAACGCGACTACAAAAGGTGAAATATTTAAGTGATTTGAAGAAAAGGCTTAAAAACATTCTAAAAACTAATAAAGATCTGCAAAATGAGGCAGTTATAAAAAAGGGTACAGAAATTTGTGGAAAAATCAACCAATCATTGACATTACTAAACGAGAACGAACAATTAGGAATTTCACGGACAGCACTAGAATCAGGAGTAGAAGAAAGTAAAGTAGAAGAAGCAGGAACAATCGAAAAAGAAGAAGAAGAAGAAGTAGAAGAAGAAGACAGAGTAGAAGGGGAAAAAGAAGAGTTAGAAGAAGAATATCAGGAGGAAGAAATGGCTAATATTATTGAAACAATCAAAACAATCTCATCTTTGATTCCATCATACGATGGATCAAATGATAATTTATCAAGCTTTATCTCTGCTCTTAAAGCAGGAAAGACAATTCTGACTAACGATAATACCGTTGCAGCCGTACAGGTAGTACTATCGAAACTATCTGGAAAAGCAAGAGCAGCAGTAGGTGAAAATCCACGAAATTTCGATGAGATAATCAATGAATTAGAAGCAAAATGTACATCAAAAACATCACCTGATGTTTTTGTTGCAAAGCTTCAAGATTTGAAACAAATAGGAGACATTAACAAATTTACAGATAGCGTCGAGAAACTCACTCAGCAGCTCGAAAGAGCATACATTGCTGAGAAAATACCAGTTGATACAGTCCAAAAAATGGCAATTAAACAAGGGGTAAAAGCTCTTTACACAGGAGTGAAAAACCCAGAAACAAAAATCTTATTAAAAGCAGCAGAATTTAAAACCTTGTCTGCGGCCATCGAGAAAACTGTAGAAAATGAGAAAAGTTCTTCTAATGCCAACCACTCTCAACTGATGTTTGTCCAACGAGGTCAAGTACATCGTGGACACATCAGAGGAGATAGAAGTTTTTTCGACAGAGGCCACTATAGAGGAAACAGAGGTAACTATCGTGGAAATTTCAGAGGCAATTCTCGTGGAAATTTCCAAGGCCGATATCAAAACCGAGGACATAGTGCAAATTTCTATTCTTCACGTGGTAGAAGACCATATAGAGGACATTCTCAGTCCCGTATTTATTATACGAACAGTGAAAGTGGTCAGACACCTCAGTTACCCCAACAAGCAACAAACGCTCCACAACCAACAACGCAACATCAAAACACTCAACAGCCACAAAATTTTTTAGGCCAAATTCAACGCTTTTCACAATAAACCCATCAGCATCAAATTTTATAAAGGCACATATTGGAATATCAAATTCTACATGTACCTTTATGGTCGATTCAGGTGCTGACGTTTCTATATTCAAATTAAATAATATATTGCATGATCAACTGATAAATCGAGATCGAAGATGTATGATCTCTGGAATATCAGAAAATAAAATTGAAACTGTTGCATCAGCTGTGACACAACTAACATTCCAAAATACCATTACATTGGAACATGAGTTCCAAATAGTTGAAGAAAATTTTCCAATATTTACTGATGGGATATTGGGACGAGACTTTTTAACTGCATTTAAATGCAGTATTGATTATGAATCCTGGATTTTGAACATTCGATGCAATAATGAGGAAGTTAACATTCCCATTGAAGACAACTTCAATGGAGGATTCATACTTCCTGAACGTTGCGAAGTTGTAAGAAAAATAAATGATTTAAATTTGAATGAAGATATGTTAGTGTGTGCCGAAGAAATCCAACCAGGGATTTTCTGTGGCAATACATTGACGTCACCATCAACAAAATACGTTAAATTTATAAATACTACTGATAAAGCAGTACTTATAAAAGATTTTAAGCCTATGATGAAACCTCTGAAGAATTTTATCGTAGCAAATGTCAATAAAAACGGTAATATTTCCGACCGAACTGATCAAATAAGATCAAAAATTAATGTTTCAGAACTACCAGCATCAGCCAAGGAACCTTTTGAAAATTTAATTCACGAATACAATGATATTTTTGCGTTAGGAGAAGATAACCTCACTACTAACAACTTCTATTCACAAAATATAGAACTTTCAGATAACGTGCCTGTATACATCCCAAATTATAGGAATATACACGCGCACAATGAGGAGATTGAATCTCAAGTCCAAAATTTGTTGAAAAATGATGTGATTGAACACTCAGTCTCGGCTTACAATTCACCAATTCTGTTGGTACCCAAAAAGTCGAGCAGCAGTGAGAAAAAATGGAGACTAGTTGTCGATTTCAGACAGCTGAATAAAAAAATTTTGGCTGACAGATTTCCCCTACCTAGAATCGATACTATTTTGGATCAACTAGGTAGAGCTAAATACTTCAGTACTCTGGATTTGATGGCAGGATTTCATCAAATTCCTCTAGATTTTGATTCCAGAAAATATACGGCATTTTCAACACCCTCTGGGCATTATGCTTTTACGCGCTTACCATTTGGACTCAATATAAGCCCAAATAGTTTCCAGCGCATGATGACGATTGCCATGGCAGGTTTAACACCTGAATGTGCATTCGTATACATTGATGATATAGTTGTCATAGGATGCTCTATAAATCATCATCTTAACAATTTAAAGCGAGTTTTTGAAAGATTGAGACAGTATAATTTGAAACTCAATCCCGAAAAATGTCAATTTTTTAAGGCAGAAGTAACTTACTTAGGCCATAAAATTTCAGATAATGGAATTCTCCCAGATAATTCAAAATTTGATGTAATAAAAAAATATCCCAAACCAACTAACGCAGATGACGTTCGTAGGTTTGTGGCCTTTTGTAATTATTATAGGAAGTTTGTGCCAAATTTTGCGCAACTTGCTAGGCCGTTAAACAATTTATTAAAGAAGGATATAAAGTTTACGTGGTCAAATGATTGTCAGGCAGCTTTTGAAGCTCTTAAGGAAAAATTATTAAACCCACCAATTCTTAAATATCCTGATTTTACAAAACAATTCGTATTGACAACGGATGCTTCGAACATTGGATGCGGTGCGGTGTTGTCACAAAATTTTGACGGAAATGACTTACCCATTGCTTATGCCAGTAAAGCATTTAGCAATGCAGACACGAAAAAACATACAATAATACAAGAAATGATTGCCATACACTGGGCCATCGATCATTTCAAACCATATCTGTATGGAAGAAGATTCATGATCAGAACAGATCATCGCCCTCTGGTGTATCTCTTTGGTATGAAAGAACCTACCAAAAAGTTAACCCAGATGCGTTTAGATCTTGAAGATTATGACTTCGAAATACAATATATCAAAGGAAGTAATAATGTTGGTGCAGATGCATTATCCAGAATTATAACTTCAGATGATATTAAATCAAAATCAATTCTCATGGTCCATACTAGATCTATGACCAAAAATCAACACAAAATTGACAAAACAAAAACTGTTTCACAAAAAAAGAAGCTTGATCACCTTCTTGTCTATGAAACAGAATCGCCGGCAGACATTAAAAAATTGAATAAAATGAAAATATGCATGCAAAATGGAATGATTATTATAAAATTAATGAATGAAAATATGCGCAAAACTTTAATAACGCTTGAAAGAGATATTATTCACGAAAATGAAAGTCAGACGCTAGAGTTTGCTCTTTCAGAGATGAATAAAATATTGGAAAATAGAAAAATTGCAATGTCGACACAAGAAGATATTTTAAAACATATACCACTACAAGATTTTAAACGGATCGCTCTAGACGTCATCCGTAAATTCGAACTAATACTATATCGCCCTCCGAAAGAATTGACGAATTCTGAAGAGATCAATAACATCCTACATGACTTCCATATGACTCCAACAGGTGGTCATATTGGACAAAACCGGCTTTATCTCAAACTCAGAGACCTTTACTTTTGGAAAGGCATGAGAAGTTCGATTACGAAGTTTGTAAAGGCCTGCAAACTTTGTAAAATGAACAAAGTAACAAAACGGACAAAAGAAGAATCTTTGGTAACAACTACACCTTGTAAACCATTCGATATTATCTCGATTGACACAGTAGGTCCGTTACCAAGAACTGCGAAAAACAATCGTTATTGCATAACATTGCAAGACGATTTAACCAAATATGTTGTAATTATACCATTAGAAAATAAGGAAGCTGATACCATTGCGAAAGCTTTGGTGCAGAATTTTATACTTATCTATGGATCATTTTTAGAGTTAAAATCTGACCAAGGTACAGAGTTCAAGAACGAAGTACTTAAGCAGATTAGTAAAATACTTAATTTTAAACAAACATTCTCAACTGCTTACCATCCACAATCCATTGGAGCACTAGAAAGAAATCATAGGTGTTTAAACGAATACCTACGAAATTTTTCCAACGTACACCACAATGATTGGGATGAGTGGACTAAATTTTATGAATTTACCTATAACACTACTGCTCACACCGATACCGAATATACACCTTTTGAACTTGTATTCGGTAGAAAAGCCAAACTTCCTCAGGATATGCAAAAAGTTACACCAGAACCGATATATAATTTGGACGAATACTACACAGAGTTAAAATTCAAACTGCAAAAATCAAGCGAAATAGCTAGGAAAATTTTAATAGAACAAAAAATCAAACGAACACAAAATTTGAATAATAACTTAAATCCAATAGATGTTTCTGTAGGAGATTTGGTGTATTTATCAAACGAAAATAGGAAAAAGCTTGAGCCACATTTTATAGGTCCATTCAAAATTAAAGAAGTTGACAATATACATTGTAAAATAATCGATATTTCCAACAAAAAAGAAATACAAGTACATAAAAACCGAATCATAAAAATGTAACAAAATATATTGTAAAAGATTCTTTAAGTGATGCTTGATCAGAATAGCTACGCCATTCTTCTGAAAAAGGGGAAAGGTGTAGTGCAAAACGAGCCAATTCTACATACGCGACGAACGTGCTATCGTTCGTATCCCAACGCTTACGTTTGCAAATTAATTACAACAATGTATCGCTCGCCAAATCGATATGAGCATACGACGGTTCGATCGAGACGACGACGACGCGTCGTCCGCTGACCTAAGCATAAATCACTCCAGGAAACTTCCATAAGGTTCTATGTAAACACATTGTATGATATACTTTTGGCAGTCTGGCTGGCCCTATAAAAGGGGTTTTCCCAGGCCGAATAAATCAGTTCAATTTGGTCTTCGGACCTCAACGCATAACGTCGTTTTTAATCGATATCACCGCCGAGTGTTGTAAAATAAGACACAGCGTTTACAGCAGGAAAAAAAAAAATATCGCGAACGCATATGGAAACGGTAATTGAAATTGCCAACGGGCAAACAGCGGCCAATAAATCCTTGGAATTCGAATACCAACATGCCTACTTTTTGTGTAGATGTTGCCACCGGTCGGTGCTACCGTATTTTGTCACCGCTACTACCGCACGTCGAAAAGTGTGGTAAGGCATTGGAGTGGATAAAGAGCTACACTGGAAACACTTTTTTTTTGAAAACCAAAATGGGGTTCGTAAGCTGAATTTATATTAAAGTTTTTATTTGCTTCAAAATTTAGCTTGCTCGTCCAAGGGCGTAGCCAGATTTTCGGTCAGGGGGGGGGGGGGGTGTTGGCAAGCTTTCTTAGCAAATTTGTACCTCCTAGCTTTTATAACTAAACGCAGCACGATGAAATTGAATATAATAACATTATATTCTTAAAGCATCATTCAATCCTTCAGCTGTCACGCTGTTGTATTTTGTTCAATACGTTAAAAAAGGCTCACCTGATCTTCACAAATCATCGTGATACTGGTAGAGGCGACCAATTTCTGGAAGATTAAGTGTTTTTATTCACTCGTGTATTATTTTGCTCTGATTTTTATATTGTTCAAGTCTACAAAACATTCATTATAAATTATAGCTGGAATCTTTTGAAACTTACGAACTTTTTTGAAAACTAACCTAGAATTTCCTGGTTCCTGCATGCATCCCTTTTAAGTTATCTTCCATTACTATTCGCTGGAGGAATTCCTCCACAAATTCTTGAAATAATTGAAAAAAACACCATGTAGGGTAATTTTCCAAATGTTGCACAGCTGAAAATTCGCCAATTGTTGCACACCTCATAAGAATAACATGGAGTGTGCAACAATAGGCGAGTTTTTAGCTGTACAACAATTGGAAAATTACCCTAATCCTAGGAAAGTTCTTGGGTACATCCCTGAAAAGATGTTTGAAGGATATCTGAAATTTCCGAAGGAACTCCTGAATGAGTTTTTGAAGAGAACTTGCGAGGAATTTCTGAAGAAATCACTTGAGGAATTCCCGGTGAAACCCTTGGAAGACTTCCTGGATAAATCCCTGAAGAAAATCCTGTATGAATCTCTGTTGCAATTCCTACAGGAATGCCTGGAGGAAGCCTTGTAGTATCCCTGGAGGAATTCCCGCCGACATTCCCGGAGGAATCCCTGGAAGAATTTTTGAAAGTATACTTGGAGAAATTCCTGTATAAATTATGGGAGGAATACCTAGAGAAATTTCTGAAAAGATCTCATGAGGAAACCCAAGAAGAAATCCTAGATGAATTTCTGGATGATTCCTTGTGGGAAATACCAGAAGGGATTCCTGGAGGAATCCCTGAAGCAATTCCTGGGAAAATCTTTGGCGAGAATCCTGGAGGAATGCCTGGAGAAACTTCTGAACAAATTCCGGGCATAATTTCTGGAGGAATACTTGGATAAGACCCAGCCGGAATTCCTGGACAAATTTCTTGGATAAATTCTTGGAGCAATCCCTGGAAGAATTCCTGAACAAATCTCCAGTGGAATTCTGGGAGGAACCCAGGTAACAATTTGAAGCTGTACAAACGTTTCTGCAACAATTTTTAATCAGTCTTCATTTGAACAAAAGCTGAGCACAAGAGGTACAATCCTTTATTCTGCTCCCAAACATCTAATTTTGGTGATTTTATTTAACCTTTAGCTAATTTGAGGTTCTTTGAAAGCCTGTTTTAAGACTTAATATGCGCTTAATCAGTAATCATTTAAATTTATCAATTGTGTAAAAATAAAAATAAAAACACTTTCGTGAGCCTATTTCTACCATTAGCTGCTTCAGTTTCCAGGAGAGATGTTTCGGAATGTATAAATCAATCTGTGGGAAAACTGGGAATTGAACTATAGTCAGTCACTCACCTTAGCACCTACACCACACATATTTGTAAACGTATACTCAAAAACAATACAACTTGTTGTATCTGAATAGTAAAGAACATAAGTTGAACAAAGCAAAGTTGAACAAGTAAAGAACATTAAGGCTGAACAAGCGATGTGGACTGCACGAAATCATGTTTGGATCAGCTGTAAAAAAATATTTGATTAAAAGCTGAACAACAGATTACAAATTCTGCATATTGGTGTATGCTATAAAACTGGTTACACAGATGAAGAATATTCTATTCAACATGATATTTAGCCATCTATGCATATCTGATTAAAGAAGTTGAACAAGCCATACTTCAGACCAATATTCCGCAGTCATTGTGTTCAGTCATTGACACCATTAACCAGTCACTGTTCAGCTAATACTCTCACTGTTCAGCATTCATTGTTACTAGGGAATTGCTGGAAAAATTTCTGAAAAAATCCCTTGAGAAATTCCAGGAGGATTTCCTGGAAGAACTCTTGGGGGAATTCCTGGAGGAAATTTTGAAAGAATTACTGGATGAATGGCTGCAGAGATGAGCCAGCCTAGGGCTGCAAATCTCTTAAATAAAGATAATAATAATAATAATAATGGATGAATGGCTAGAGGAATCTCCAGAGAAATTCTGGGAGATTTTTATTACCATTATTTTTCTATTTCTGAAAAAATCCCTTGAGAAATCCTCGAAGAAATTCTTGAAAGGACTCCTGGGGGAATCCTTGATGAAATTTGTGGAGAAATCCCTGGAGGAATTTCTGGAGGAATATCTGGAAAAATCTCTGAAAAGTTCCTGAAGGTATTCCTGGAGAATTTCCTAGAAGAATTTCTGAAGATATTCCTAGAGGATTTCCTGAAAGAATCCATGGAAGAACTTCTCGAGGATTTCCTGGAGGAATCCTCGAAGGATTCCCTGGAGAAATCCTTAGGAAAATCCCTAGAGAAATTTCTGGTGGAGTCCGTGAAGCTATTCCTGATGGAATCTCAGGAGAAATTCCTGGAGGAATACCTGGAGTAATCCCTAGAGGAATTGCTGACATAATTTCTGAAGAATGTTCAGGAACAATTCCTGGAGAAATATTTGAAGGAATTCCTGAAAAAATCCTGGCGTAATTCCTGGAGGAATTCCTGAAGGAGTTTCTGTAGAAATTCCTAGACAAAATTCTGGAGGAATGCCTGCAGCAATTCCTAAAGGTATTTCTGTGGGAATTGCTGGTGGAATCCGTGATGGAATTCCTTGTGGAATCTCTAGAGGAATTTTTGAAAGAATTACTGGATGAATTTCTAGAGGGATCTCCAGGGGAATTTCCTAAAAAATCCTGAAGATATTCCTGGAGAATTTCCCGAAATATTTTCTGAAGAAATCCCTAGAGGAATTCCTGGAGGAATCTTCGATGGATTTCCTGGTGGAGTACCTGGGAAAAAACCCTGAAAAAAATCGTGAAGAAATCCCTGGAGGAATCCCTGAAGCAATTCGTGAAGGAATCTCAGGAGAAATTCCTGGAGAAATGCCTGGAGGAATTCCTGAAAAATCCTGACGATATTCTTGGAGAATTTCCTGAAAGAATTTCTTAAAAAAAAATCCCCAGAAAAATTTCTGAAAAAAAAATCCTGGAGATACTACTGCTGACATAATTTCTGAAGGATGTCCAGGAGCAATTCCTGGATCAATTCCTAGAGGAATTCCTGGAGGAATTCCTGAAGAAATTCTTGGGCTAATTCCTGGATAATTTCCCGGAGGAGTTTCTGGAAGGAATTGCTGTAGGTTTTCCTTTGGGAATTGTTGCAGGAATTCCTGGAGGAATTCTTACAACAATTACTGAATAAAATTCTGGGAAAACATCTGAAAAAATCCCCCAAGAAATTCCTGGAAGAATTTCGAGAGGAATTTCTGGAGAAATTCCTGGAGAATTCCTCGAAGGAATTTCTGAAGGAACCCCTGGGGAATCATTGGAAAAATTTGTGGAGATATCCCTGGAAAAAAAAATCCCATAAGATTTTCTTGGGGGATTTTTAGCGGAATTCCTGGAGGAATCCTTGCGGCAATTCCTAGAAGAAGATCTGAAGGAATTCTCGGACAAATTCCTGGAAAAAATCCAAAAGGTATTCCTAGAGAAAATCCTGGAAGATTTTCTGAAGGAATCCCTGAAGGATTTCCTGGAGAAATTCCTAGATGAACTGCTGGCAAAATTTATTAGGGAATCCTTTGATTAACTTCTGGATGAATGCCTGCTAAAAGAATTCCTGAAGCAATCCCAGGAGTCCCTGAAGCAATTCCTGGAGGAATATCTGGTGGAATTCCTGGAAGAATCGCTGAAAAAAAAATCCTAGAGAAATCTCTGCAAGAATCCAAGGAGGAATCCTCGGATGAATGCCTGGAAAATTTCTCGAAAAAATGGCTAGGAGAATTCCTTAAGGAATTCTTGGATGATTCTCTGAAGTAATTTCTGGAGAAATCTTTAGACGAATACCTGTACGAGTCTCTGGAAAAAATCCTTGGAGAAATCCCTTGAAGAATTTCTGGATAAATTTCTTTAGGTATTCCAGGTAAAATTCATGGAACAATCCCGGAAGCAATTTCTGGAGGAATCGCTGGAGGAATGCCTGGAGGAATTCAGGAAGGAATGCATTTGGGAAACCTTGGAGGATTTCTTAAAGGAATCTCTGAAAAAAATGGAGGAATTCCTGGAGGAATCTCTAGAAGCATTTCTGAAGGAATTCCTGGATGAATTTTAAGGGGAATCCCTGCAGCAATTCCCAGAGGAATAATTCCTGGAGGAATCTCTGAAGAAATTCGTGGAAGAATCCTTTGAGAAATTCCTGGAGGAATCCCAGAAAGAATTCCTGAAGATATTGCAGATCCTTGGAATCATTAGAGAAATCCTGAAGGAATTCTAAGAAGAGTTTGCGGAGGAACTCCTTGAGGAATTCCTGTAGCAATTCCTGAGGGAACCCCTGTAGGAAAAAAAATATATGAAGAAATCCATGTCTGCAATAACTTTTGAACGAATTATTGTTGGAATCTTTGGGTGGACTCCCAAAACAATGTGTTCGTGCGAATGTATTGTGCCCACAGTTATACATATCACCTTCTCTTTGTATGTAGTGTGTGAATGTCTATGACAATAAATTAGTTGTATTCTGACCGCTACCATGGCTGAAATACAGGGGATGGCCAAAATGTTTGGGATAGGCAACTTTTTTTTCTCTCACAAAAATCTTCAACAAGCTATAACTTTCCATGGAGCGCATCAAAAAATCTCAAATTTTGACTGTTTGTCAACCTATTATGTGTGCATCATTGGTACAAATTTGGGCTCGATTGATTAATATTTCGCAAAGTTAGAATCGTTCGGGTAAAACACTATTTTTCAAACAACTCATTTTTGAGCTGTCATATCTCGGAAACCAGTGAACCGAATTGAATGAAATTTTGAACGTACACTAACAATATGTAAATGCTTCACAAACTATTAAAACATGGGTACTTTTTAAACATTGAAAAAAGTTATCATAGATTGACACTTTTTGGATTTTTCTCGAAAAAATGTATTTTTTTACATCAATGTCAATAAATTTTAGTGTTGATATCCAAAGATTTTCCACTTCTGTTCTCAAGTTATCTCTAATCAGATATATTAGAGCCTATTTAGATTGAAAGAAGAACACATTTAGTAATTTTTGTGTGGTATTGTAAATTTGACTTATTTTCCTCTATATGGGTGAAAATTTCAATCCGGTATAACCTAATTCGCCGTGAGAAAATATTACATTTTATAACGTCGTATTAAGTATCAATATATTGTTGATAAACGTTAAAAAATTCATTCAATTCGGTTCACTGGTTTCCGAGATATGACAGTTCAAAAATGAGTTGTCTAAATAATAGTGTTTTACCCGAACGGTTCTAACTTCGCGAAAAATTAATCAATCGAGTCCAAATTTGTACCAATGATGCACATATAATAAGTTGACAAACAGTCAAAATTTGAGATTTTTTGATGCACTCTATGAAAAGTTATAGCATGTTGATTTTTTTTGTAGGAGAAAAAAAGTTGCCTATCCCAAACATTTTGGCCATCCCCTGTAGTATATCTCCGTATCGCATATTTCACTTAAAATATCACAACAACGTAGGGTAGGTTCCTGGTCATACACAATGTTTTGTGCAATGTTTCATGGAACTCCTGGATTAACTTTTAGCTAATCTCTGGTAAAATTTCCTGAAAAAGTTTCTGGAAGATATTGCTGCTGAAATACTTCGAATTATTCCAGATCGAATTATTGGAGAAATGCCTGAAGATATCTCTGAAAGAATACTTGCAGAAATGCCTAAAAAATTTCTGTTGACATTCCTTTGGGAATCCCTGGAGAAATTCCAGGACGACTCCTCGAAAAAAAAAGCTCAGAAACAATCACTGGAGGAACCTCCAAAGATATCCCAGGAGAAATTCCCGGAGGAATGTCTGATGAAACCCATAAAGGAATTCTTGAAAAATTCTCTGGAGCAATCCATGATAGAATCACCGAAGGAAGCTATGGAAAAATTCTGGAGGAATTCGTCGTCGATGCATTCATGCAGAAGTATCTGTTAAAATTTTTGAAGGAATCGTGGAAGGAATTCATGAAGCTTTTCTTGGAACAAACCCTAAACAATCACTATCAGAACCCTGCAACATGCTCATGGAAGAATTTACGAAGGAGAAACTCTTGGATAAGTTCCTTGAGGAATTTCTGAAACAATCCCTGCAGAAGTTCTAGCATAAATGCCTAAAGGAACTTCTGTAGGTGTCCTTGGAAGAATTCGTAAAGGAATCTCAGGTATTTTGCTCTTAGCATGACGTTTGTTTGAATTGAACTCTAGTGAAATTCGTGTTCGTGTAGCACTGAACTCTTCAGCAGCATATGGTTCTACAAAGTCCTTTTTTTCCGTACCGGAACTTGTCCTGGTATATTTGGAAAATTTGTCATGAATAATCAACACAAAATTTAGCCATTCAACCATGCTTGTTATTTTGTAAAATTCTATGGTAAGATTGAAGTGGTTCTACGTGGCGAAATTTACCATGGTTCTCGAATAAAAAAAGGTTTGATTAGTGTGGATAAAATTCTTAATTATTAGAATAGTTTATTTTTTGAGATCTCTTAATTATTGATAATAGGGTGACGAAGGGCATTGTCGGCAAGTTTGTTCTCTTCGTCATGGGGGTTTTTTGTGGGCCGAATTTTCTGAAATTTGGGCATATAACTCAGCTTGATTGGAAAGAATTTGAGGCCAACTCTGAGTTCAACAGGTTTAAAAAAAAAACCATGACGAAGAGAACAAAACTGCCGAAAATACACAATTTCCCCTATTTGAGTGGGCTCGAATTAAAAAAAAAATGGGCAGCCAAGGGGAGGCAACGTAACCTCCCAAGTAACACACTTGTCACAGAAGAGTCACGCAAGCGCAGCTTTTTGTTGCGCAGAAGCAGACGCGCCAACTTGGTCAAATTATTGGGGGGGGGGCAAAGCCTGTTTTTTCTGATTTTTTGTATGGGAAAATTAAAAAATCCTCAATTATTGGGGGGCAAACCTATGCTTGCCCCCCCCCTAAGTTGGCGCCTATGCGCAGAAGTCACTGTGACTTATTTCTAACAAATAAACACTTGCTTGCTAGAAGTAAGTCACAGTGACTTCTGCGCAACAAAAGCTGCGCCGCCGTGACTCTTCTATGACAAGTGTGTTACTTGGGCTCCACCAAACCCGCCCCCCCCCCGCCCCCTTCTGGCTACGCCCATGTGCTCGCCGTCTTCTTTTTATTGGTTTAGTTTAATAGTTCATTGTCAGTTTAATAGTTTATTTGGTGCAGTTTTCTAACAGGGGAAACGCTTACTACCCTACATACCTAGCTAAAAGCTGTTACAGTCATACCGTGACTTTTACCTTGAGAAATCGTTGTCGCTAAACAAGTTCGTAATATTTAATGTTTCAATTTCTCGTACGACTTGCTAGGTTTCGTGAATACATGATTTTCAGCCTTAGATAAACTCTAAGCAGAGTTCTAATAAATGGAACAACACTTTTTCTATTTACGATATTTGTGGTATCTACATCTGCTATGAATATGCAAAAAAAGAGTTTTCAGTGCAATGTCGCCTTTGAAAAACGGCCCGATCGGTATTCGAAGTTTACACAACATGGGAAAAGTCAGGTGGAGGAAAATAATATATGTTCTTCGTCGTTTTTTTTTTCAAATATTTTTCTTGTACCTATCCTGATAGTATGGACATTGCAATGCGTTTATGTTCCTTTCTCTATTTTTTTTCACTTGGGACGAAGTCTTCTTTAACTACCGTCGTGCGGGGTTACTTTTGAAATGTGGGGCTACTTTGGCCACTTTTGAAAATGGATTTTTTGAATTCAAAATATGGTTCAAATCTGTTTGATGTCTTTGGGACTATTATAACGCAATATTTTCCCCTTCATTTGGTTGAAATTGTTTTTCAAAAAAACCCTTTCTTGCTTGCCAGGAGGCAAAAAAACATCGAATTATTCATAAAAATATACATAACGTATCAGAACATTTGCTCTGTAAGCATTGTTTCCACAGTTCATAAATTTTAAAGGGTTGATCAATTCGTTCAAGAAGTATCAACGTAGCATATACAATCGAATATTTGTATCTTTATACACTATAAATGACCGTTTCATCTAAAGAAAGGATTGACGATCCCATTTTAAAGGCTGTCTATACTACAATACCATGCTGCGCATAATACCAAAGGTAGTACAGAACCTTCTAAAAACGCATATATTTATTGAAATCATGTATGATATAGTATACTACAGTATTGGTACAAAGTAGTATTCTAAATAAATCTGGAATTTTAACTGCAGTTTTGTTTTAATTATAAATGTCCAAAGTAGCCTCCATCCGGTTCTATATGAGATGTGTCCGATTGGTGTATGGACAACTTTTTTGTTTATTGATGGATTTAGTTAAAATTTGGCATACATCCTACATACATACTCACGATTATTATGTGTAAAAATTGTGGAAATCCATTCACTACTTTGGGAGTTATAATGCCATAAAGTTGAAAAACCATGAAAAAGTGTATGAAGAAGCCCCGCATGACGGTATATCAATTTTATTCAGCCTTTTGTATGGAAGAACCGCAAGGAGTTTTCACTTCATAATTGAAGAAGGTCAACGTAAAGGTATGACGTTGTTCAAACTGCTAGCCGATTTACATAGAAGAGACACAGTCAGTGCCTGTATCGGTCTTTTGACAAGCAGGTCGTTCACCCGAATTTTGTCACGACATACGTGAAGAAAGTTCCTCCAGTTCGAAATGTGCCATCGATCCGTCCATACCCAACCCACGCCGTCAAATTCTCGTTCAAAGAATTGGCAAAGGAAATGTTTACCCGTAATTATAGCGACTAATTGCTTCATCTTTTCCCATCATCATCAAACAGATTGCCATCGACCAGCAGCAACGGTTACGGGTACTGAAGAAAGGCAGACGATAAGAACGACACACAAAGGCAAATTTCTGACGAACGAAGGGACCCATCTCTAGGGCGGCTGAGAGGATGAGCAAATTGAGTTAGATGTGGGATTTATTGGGTTTTGCCTGGAACTGTTAACCTTAATCGAGGCCAGGAATTAGCCAATGTCAAATTTAGCATCAATTCTCCAGCGGGCTTCTCCCCGTGACGCTACGCTATTAGCGAAGACAAGAAATTAACGCGCCCGTTGAGGATTGCCAGTGACGCGGAAATGCTCGAGGCATGATTAAATGAAACGTACCGGAAATGCATTGAAAAGCGAAATTAATTCGAGCATTATTCCCCTTTACGGTTCCTATCCGTATGCTTTCCTCCGGTGTAGAGCGTTCCGAGAGAAACTTCCATTTGGTAATTACTTTCTGCTTAACTTGAAATGGTGTTGCGGGAGTAGTTCCATTACTGCGATGCAATACCTACTATGTGTATAGAGTTCTCGTAACGATAATGTTTGTTTTCGACGAGTTCAAACCGAATTTTGAAAGCTTTTTGGAAAATGTTTGTTTTGCAATTTACAAGAGTTAGATCCTGAACAAAAAATCGAGAAGTGCTTACGAAATAGCGCTGTTTTACACAGCAGGAGAGAGCACAACAAGATCGACGGAATAGGGTGTAAAACTGCGCTGGAATATGTTATATTAAACATTAAACGATAGTTGCAGCTTACCACTTGGTGCAACATTACAGGAACAAGATTCCTTTGACAATATCAGAATTTTATTTAACTCATTTCTCCCTCAGCTACGTTCTCAACATCAAGTTGATATCATTTTATTATTTTACATTGGGTGTTTTGAAATCACACTGAAAAAGTCATGCTCAAGTAATCACAGAGCTGAAGCCATATTGCAGGCAGGTATACGGTGTACATAAAGCAAACTTGATTTCAAATGAACATTTAAAGCTGATTCAAAGTAGAAATGGGCAATTATGCGGATCTGGTGGGTTGGTTAGCTGAGGTATCATGCCCAGGATCTGGGATTAATTTCCACTCCCATCTGAAGAATGAAGAACCCAGGAAGTTCCTCTGGTTTACTTTTCAGCAGTTCTTTTTATATTTTTTTCAAACAGTTTCCCCGAGATGTTTTTCCAGAACAATATTCTTCCAGAAGTCAAACATTTTTTTCATTCAAATGATTATAACTTTTTTATAACCAATCAAATACGCTGAAATTTTGATCAATTATGAACTATATATTAAAGCTCCATTGGTAAAATTTTGAGCGAGATCGAATAATGTTTTCTGAAAGTTATAGAACTTTTAGTAAAACTTATAAGATTTTTGAACACATTTTTAAAACATTATATCTCAATATGTACTCGATGAAACTTTTTCATTTTTTTTTTGTGATACAGCTTATACCTTAGGCTTTCATATGCAGCTTCGTTTGAGGTTTTATATTCACTACAAAAATATGAGCTGCATATTAAAGCCTTAGGTATCAGCTGTAGCACAAAAAAAAAATTGAAAAAGTTTCATCGAGTACACACTGAGATCTAATGTTTTGAAAATGTGTTCAAAAATCCTGTAAGTTTTTCTAAAAGTTCTATAACTTTCAGAAAACTTATTCGATTTCACTCAAAATTTTACCAATGCAGCTTTAATATCCCGAGCAGAAGGGCATACCTTACAAATACCATGCGAAGAGCAACATGTGCTCTAATACCTAAAATTGTTATTGCTGCGTTATTATACGAAATGTTATGAGAACATCAAAATAACAGTTGGAGGTATTTGAGCAGAGTTTTGTATTGTTGTAGTATTTGTTGGTTTAGCAGTGAAAATAACCGAAGAACAAGATTTGCTGTTACATCATGAAGTCATCGGACAAATGAAACATTTAATAACAAGAAATGTTATTAGTTTGTTATTCAATAACTTTGGAATAACAAATACAGCACTTGAAATCTTAGGTATGCATTCATTATTGAAATAACAAGACATGTTATTTTCTAGGTGTTATTTATACAAAATTTTGGTATTCGTTTTTGTTATTTTGCCTCTTATTACAGCCTAATGAAGGGCATATCAAGGTATGGTAGTATTTGAGATTAATACCTTGATATGTTATTCACTTGTAATTTTCTTCTGCTCGGGATATGATTCATGATTGGTTAAAACTTCAGCGTTTTTGATTGACGTATAAAAAAGTTATGAACATTTGAATGAAAAATTATTTTTACCAAAACATTGCTTTACGGACAATTGTTTGATACACTGTATATGTTTCACCGATAATCGTCCAAGATGTTTCTCCAGGGGCCCTATCTGAAGTTCCTAGTGAAGTTTTTTTTATAGAATATTTCTGGGAATTTCCTCCTCTCTGCTTGTCAGATTTTTTCGCGTTCTAATACCGTCGTTTAAGAATTCCGATTCCATTAAATTAAAGCAGTGAAAAGTGCTAATTGAAGTATTTGATCGGGAAAATTTAAGTTGTGGGCTACTAAAGCATGCATTTGATGCACCATTTTTCATTGCATTGGGGAAGAGTGTTAAATTGTGTGCTTTTCGCAGTTCCGCTTGTGGCGTAGCAGCCGGCACTACGCCGCGCAGAGTGTGCAGTAGATTCGCGTCGCTAAAACGGTCGGGACCGGCAGGAGGAACATTTTTGAATTGTTGTATGAAGTCTTCAAAATATCTGAACAAGTGAATTAACAGAAGAAAAACAGTAACAGTAGTTGTTTCGTACGAGTTCCGTCCCCTTGAATTTCTCGTGTGTGCATCATTACAGAAGAACGCTGACCGAGCCTACTTTGATAAAGACATTTTTATTAGTGTCCTGCCTCGCGGAACCGCGACTTCAAAATTGGATGATTAACTTCGGACCGCACAAGTTAAATGGGTGAGAGCTTTCCAATATCCATCGTATTCCATTCAATTACATTATTTACACATGCGTATATTTTTTACCCATATTAAACACATCTGGAGCGTTTGGTACGGTATGTCCACGCATTCATCCTCCCCTGTAGATTCTAGAATTGCTTCGACGGAAAACAATAGTTAAAACTCGAGACAATTCGAAGAATCATCTCTGCGGCAAATACAACGCAGTAGGCCTGGCCGCTTTGACGCTTGCATCATATCTTTGCTACAAGCCTCAATATTGACAAGAAAAGTAATAAGGCCCAATCTAACCTGATTACTTTCCAGGATGCTTTCTCGTACTGGCTGCGTTTGTATTAGATTAGATTAGATTAGATTAGAATATTTCTGGGAATTTCCTCAGAAAATTTTCCCAGGAGCTCCTCCGAATATTCTTTGAGATGTTCCAGCAACAGTGCACCAATATCCGAATGTTCAACTCGAACGTGAAATCTTTGCTGCTTCAGTGAAATATTTGAAAATATCTTTGTGTTGTAAAAGGTTTTTCGTTGTAATGAAATACCCCTCCTTCTGTTTTGTTTTTATTGAAATAACGCTCAAAGTCTGCATCACAACTAAGAAATCCTGGGGGACTCCTTGGAAAAATCTCTGGAGGATTTTTAGAGAAATTCCTGGAGTGATGTTAGCTTTGATCCAGAAATTAAGCCATGTAACTGCAGCTGAGATTCTTTCAGGAAATCTGCTGTGATTCCTCCAGATATTTCTTAAAAATATTCTGCTGTGATTCCTGCAAGGATTTCTACAAGGACTCCGACCTTAGAATTTATCAAATAAAATTCACTTAATAATTCTTCAGGAATTCGGAATTCTTGCAAGGATTGGTACCGTAATCCGGGGTCAAATTGATCACTTTAAAACAACTTTTGCGGATAACATGAGTGACAATTCAAATATTGCCAAAAGAATTTCTGTAAAATCAGTACCCAGTGGATCTCTATGAAACCACGTGACAGAATTTTTTTCACCATGTTTAAACTTCTAGTTAAATTAATTCAAAAATCAAAAAAAATGAGGATGCCACTTTGGGGCGAAATTGATCAGTATACAGTTATGCATCGATTAAAAAGATAAAAATCCTTATCCACTTAATTTTGCTCTTCTAAACCCGAATAACGCGTCAAAACTCTTACAACTAGTGAATTTGACACTTAAAATGCAAAATTAAATTTTGAAATTTCCCCCTTAACGCCTAAAGGTGAAATTGCCTACCTTAAAATAAGTGTTTTTTGTTACAATAAATGACTTTTTCGTCAAAAAAAGGACTTTTTTTAACTTACTCAAATTCAGAATAGCTTCATAACTTTCCAACCAAGGCTCCACAAAAAAGTTATAACAAAAAATGTACGGGAAGTCCTAGTGGCAATCGATTGTTTAGAAGCAATAACATCAGCTCAGTGAGAAATACATTGCAAATTCCTAAAAAAAAGGCAAAACTAACTTTTTTCTAAACAAATAAAAGTCTAAACTCATCTCTGGACATCTATGAACTAGATGAGGTAAGAAGTTTGAGGTCATTGCGACGTTTAGAAGTTCCTGGTATGCATATACAATGTAGTACCCAAATGATCAATTTCACCCCGGTTTACGGTATTCATTCAGGAATTTATGGTGGAATGCACTAGGAAGTCTTACTGGGATTCTTCAGGAAATTTATTTTGGAAATCTTTCAGTAAAACTTGAAGGACTCCAAAGAGCAATTGCTGAAGAAAACCCTGCCGAAATTGTTTGAGAAAACTAAGCATAAATTTTAGAAGTAGGAACATCTGAAGGAATCGTAATAGGAATTTCTGGAGGAATCCTAGGAGAAATTTTCAAATCTGGAAAGCTCATTAGAGCAAATCATAAAGCAATCACAGGGAGGAATTTCGGGGAATACTTTGAGAAACCCCTGGAGCAATCTCAGCGAGAAATTTCCCTTAGACATTGATATAGGATTTTCGCAAAGATTTCACCATGGAATTCCTCTTCGCATTTCTTCGCGGATTTCTCCAAGAGTTCCTTCAGGTGTTCGTTCCTCTAGATAACCCCACTGTGAATACTCACTGTGATTCATGCAAAAGTTTTTTGTGATTGCTCAAGAGATTTTTGTTAAATATACCTCTGCTGAGGATTCCTCCAGGAATTCCTGTTGAAATTAATATAAAAATTCCTCTACCTCTAGAAATTCTTGTTGGGAATCCACTTATTATTCTTGATGGGATTTATCCAGGAATTTCGCTGAAACTACTCTATGAATTTCTCCATAATTTTATTCAGAGATTCCTTCAGAATTTCTCAAAGGATCCTTCAAGGAATTTATCTATGGTTTCTTACTGAAGATGCTCTACGCATTGGAAGAAATTCCTACAAGACTTTTAAGAGCAATAATAATTGAAAAGAGACCGTGAGGTCTTTTTTTTCATACAAAAAAAAAACCACCTCCAACATGACCACGTGGTTTATGGATGACCCCAAAAATACCACATAGATATGCTTGAGAAATCTTAGCAAGAATATTTAGAGACTTTCCGGAGGAATCATTGGAGAAATCCATTGGGAAATCGCAGCAGAAATTTCTAGCAGAATCCCATCAGACATTCCTGGAGGAATTTCAAAGCGATTTCTCAAAAGATTACTCCACCAATTCATCTTGCAATTCTTTCGGCATGCCTACTGTAGTTCCTCCGAAAATTCTTCCTAAAAATTGCCTATTGGGATTCCTCAAGGAAAACCTCATGCAGTTCTTCTAAAAATTACTGCTATGATTCTTCAAGAAATTTCTTCTTTTCCCTGCAGATATTGAATGGGAAGCCCAGAAAAAAAAACCCTGCTAAAATGTCAATAGAAATCAAGCGGCAATTATGACGCAATTCCAACAGTTGTTCCTAATATAATCTCAAGAGGATTTCCAGTAGAAAAAAAATACATTTTTGGAAAAATCCATGAATAAATGACAGCAGGAATTACTGAAGGAATCTCAGCATGAATATCTAGTGGTAATGCTAGAAGAAATCTCGGATGAATCTTTGCAGACATTTTTGAAGGAATCACAAAAGGATTTTCTTGAGGATCCTTGGAAAAATGTCTGGAGGAAATACAGGAGGAATTTCGTGAGAATTTTTGAGTGATACATCTAAAAGCATTGTAGCATGGTCACTTTTGTTGTAAATATTATTTTAAGATTTATTCAATAAATTGTATAAAATGTATACAAAATGTACATAAATTGTTTATTATTCGTGTTAATTTATTTTTTCATTTCAATTATTGTTTTCCATTGTTAAATGGACTAAAGTCAAACGTTCATATTAAATGTATTGCGATATTAAAGATCACCATTCGAAACGACATGCACTTCAAAACCGCATACAAAGGCGACTTCTCAAGTCGAATACATACAAATTAAATCCCTGCTGCCCTATCCACTACACCACGAAACCCGAACGATCACGAGGTTTATAGTTCAAGCCTCAACCCTCTTACCAAAAAAAAAAGATCGGGTATTTAAAAATAGATGGAACGATACATCATCGTTCAGATGAAGTTCAGAGAAGTGAAAGAGATAGCAATTTATTCGGTTCTCATTCGTGGTTGATGAGAATTGTCGTTTGAAAAGATCGTAAAATTACTTCGGTAATTTTACGTATTTCCGGCCACGAAGTCTTGGGATCCGATCTTATCTGAGGACCTACAGAATCTTAGGGGTGATACACAAATTATGTCACGCAAAAATCAACCTTTTTCAACCCCCCCTCCCCACTATGTCACACTTTTTGTATGGGACCTCAATATTTTATTGTAAGGGTCGTCACGCTCACCAACCCCCCCCCCTCCCCCCTAAAAGCATGACGTAATTTGTGTACGGCCCTTTAAACATGTTAAGAATCTTAACATGTTAAGAATGTTAAACGATGAATTATCGTCGATAATTTAACGCCAACTACGACCTCGATAACAGTTTTTCAATAATCCGTCGTTAACGATAAACAGTGCGTTACATTATCGTTATCGTTATCGGATTTTCGATAATTTATCGAAAATTATCGAGTTTACTGTTGAATGTAATGTAAAAAAACGTTCGAGTAGATTTTTTTTTTGTCAATAAATGTTCTCATCTGTCTATATGACTAAAGAATGAACATTGCCTGTGATACTGCAACATTGTTAACATTGAATTTAAACTATCCAAATCATAATCTAAATGAAATTATACGTATTGCAATATGCTACGTATATGTAATCACCGCACCGGGAGAAAAAATATTTTGTTCAATCATGTGATGGACAGCATCCGATGGAATCCTCGAAGAAATTTCCCATCCTTGGAGGAATTGCAGATGAAACCCCTAGAGCAATTCCTAATGGAATCTCCGAAGGATTGTCTGGAATTTAATCGCTAGCAGACTATCTGAAGATGTCCCTGGCGGAACTTCCGATGGCATAGGAGCTTGCATGCGAGGAATTATCGATCGCACAAAATACTCAAAAACCCCTCAGGTGGGTTTCCCGAAGGAATCACTGGAGGAATTCTCAAAATAATCACTGTGGAATTTCTGATGGAATGACAAGAAATTTCCGACGAAATTCCTGGCAGGATCCCCGATGGAATAGCACGGAATTCCTGATGAAATTGTTCGTGGATGCTCGATGAAATGTCCGATGAAGTTCCTTTTCAATGTTGGTGTCAAACATATTCGACCAAGATGGCTATGATCGAAACTACCAAAGTTAACTTCAGTTAACTAGCGTTGAATTATCGAATGCCGATATATCTTGCTATAATTTATCATCATCGTACCTAGTGTGCGAAACACAGTTATCGTTATCGGCGATAACGATAATTTATCGATTAACAACCTTGCTACAGATCTTCTACTCGTCCATTTTGACCTGGACCGTGGAAGAGGCGGGAGTGCGTGTTCTAAGTTTAGTGTCGCGGTGTGTTTAATAGAGTATGTTATATAAAATCTGAGAAGTCATTAAGATTGAATTTAATGTTACTTTGTTCCTTTCCGATAGCCAGTTAGCCAGTTCAATAACCTTTGTCAAGATTACGTGCGGTCAAGATAGTTGTGTGTGCGTATTTGTGAATAAGAAACAGGTAAATGTGAATGATTGATGTGTGGAGATATTTTTTGCTAAACTTGTCGAACAGCCGTTCGACGGCTTTTTATTCAGGATTTCGATCTAGCGATCCACGGCCGAAAGCTTGGCACACCGCACCTTTTTCGCTAAACGCGCTCTCGACCCCATGTCGCAGTGCTCAAAAGTCCCGGTTTGAGGGGAAAACCGGAAGGGAACAACGTTTTTTCATCGGCGTTTCTGTGGTGGCCACCAAACCGACTAAGCCACAGACGACCCCCAGCGTCAGCTCCGCCATCAACCAACTTTTTCGGTGATCGGAAGATTCTCCACCGGAGGCCGCCGGAATGCCACGTTTTACTACGTCGGCCATGTGGTAGTCACCGTACCGACGAAGCCATCGACGACCCCCGTCGTCATCGACACCGAGAAGCAACTGCGCCGGTGATCCGGTTCATTTAGCGACCAGCAACGAGAAAGTCGCACTTTCCGAACCGCCGCGCACCGTTCGCATTTGGTGCAATCGTCGCAATACCACCGTCGAGGATGCGCTAAGAATAGGGCAGTGCATGAAATTATCTCCTTCTCTATCACTCTTACAGAAATTTTGTAAACAACAAGGCCACAAAACGTCAAAATCCCATACAAAATCAAAACAGTGCAGTGCCCTATAGCATTCTGTTTTACCAAGCCGTCCGTCGACCACCACATCGTCGCTTCTGTTTTGCCGGCGGCATTCATCAGCAGCTAAAAGGGTACCGTGAGTAGACAAAATCCAATTAACCATGCGCATGTGTAAGAATACTCCACACACTAACCGAGCTCGGATGTAGGTTCTTGTTCGATCAATGTCGACAGAACTAGAATAGATTAGCAACAAATTAAAACCGCACACTCGTAAGAAAAGCTAGGAAGAAGGAAAAGTGAGATGGCATGGAAAGGAACATGCGTTAATAAAACTTAGGTTATCAAATTTTGAATAAGTGTTTCGTTGAGTTTGTTGTTACCTTCAAATGCTGTTTTTGTAGAATGTTAGTGCTTTTCCAGATGTAACAGTTTTTTGGTCTTCGAGATTTCTCACGTTCGCGTCGTTCTACCTGTTTTTAGTTAATTCTTGTACGCCAGGGTAGACTGCCTGGGAAATCAGTCTCTCCACTCACGTGTCCGAAGCTAACAGGAAAATTTGAATTGGTGAGTTCTTCCAATGATGATACTCGTGAGTGGTGTCTTTGTGAGTTGGTAGAACGACGGTTAGCATCAACCATATTCTGAGAATCGCTTAAGGCGACCTTTTAAGTGAGTTATCTCGATCCACCGTACTGTTGAGTTTTCTGTATCGTCCCTAAATCGCTATTTGGTCTCTTATTAAAAAACCCGCCCTGAGGTTGGGTTTCTTGCCGGGCAAACATAACTCGACAGACGGTCCTCTTCGGAGGTGGCACTTAAGCCGTCTATTTTCGGAGCCAGGGAACGAAGCAGAAGACGGGAAAACTCTTAGCCGCAATAGGAGGCAATCAGTGAAGTACTAGATTGAAAGTAGTGAGCTGGATTTTTGTATGGTGAGATGATCAATTCTCCATTTCTGCAATGAAATGGTGCAAACAGCGTAGGTTGTATGATTTATTGGCTAATTTGATGATATTTGAGCAAAAGTTTGAATAACTATGTTGTTGTATTATTTTTTCCTGCAACTTCAACAACACAGTTATCCAAACTTTTGCTCAAACAGCATCAAATTAGTCAATAAATCATATAACCCACGCTGTTTGCACCATTTCATTGCAGAAATGGAGAATTGATCATCTCGCCATACAAAAATCCAGCTCACTACTTTCAATCTAGTACTTCACTGATTGCCTCCTATTTGCGTGCTACAGCATCCTTGGAGAAATTTTTGAGAAATCTCTGGACAAACACAGGAGGAATTCTTAGACGAACTCCCTGGAGGAAACCCAGGAAAAAATCCTAGAGGAATCCTTGAAGGTATTTCTTCAGCAGGAATTTCTTGAGAATTCCATCAGACAATCCTAGAGAAAATATTGGAGAAATCCTTTTGGCATTCCCCAAAACATGGCGAATGACACATCTCTTTCTTTACATATCCCCCAAGAATTCCTCAAATGATTTCTCTACGGATTCATACGCAAATTCCTCTTGCGATCCCTCCACAGATTTTTCCAAGGATTCCTTTGGGAATTTCTCTTAGAATATCAGCTTCCTACTAGGATTTCTCTAGGAATATTTGCTGGGGTTTCTCTAACTCTATATGTAGAGTTCTCCATGAATTTCAGAAGGATTCCCAGCCTAAGGAATCACAGCAAAACTTCCTGATGAGTTCTATCAGAAATATCTGAACTAATCCTAGTAGTAATCCTAATGTACTATTAGTAAGAATTAGTAAAATAATCTCGAGGTGATTTTCATTCTATGAAAGTTTCTTAATCCCAGTAGAAATCCCCGAGAGGATCACAGCAGAAACTTTCGGAGGAATCTCAGCTGTTATTACTTGCGTTGGTAGATTCACTCACAAACAAGAGAAAGTTAAGAATGGGAGAGGGGGACTTACCCTCTTCATCATCCTGCTTTTGCTTGCGTTTTTCAAGGAGAATGAGTGAGTAAAAAGATAAGGCAGACTATACTCGTTGCTGTAATTGAATGGGGTATTCCAGCAATAGAAATTTCTCCAGAACTCCTCCAGTGATTCCTCCAGGGTTTTTTTTTCCGAAGGCTCCACCAGGAAGTCTTCTTAGGATTTCGCAAGTTGAAAGCAAACATACAGCGTGCTAGGGAGACAATCATCGCGGTTCGTGTTGGGAATCCAACACCAGTCAACTGGCATGAATGCAATGTATTGCTCTCGCAAACTGGCATCCCTCGTCAGCCTAAACGTTGCGTTTCTTGAAGACGTCAAAACCCAATCTCTCGGGACTCTTCAAAGCGCCATTCCTCTGGAGAAAATGCTCCTTCCGGTTCTAGTTCTTCACACTCTCAAAACCCAAAAGTTTACGTGGCAAAGTGTAACGAAAATCGAAGTCATCCATGGGGTAGATCGCGCTTTACAATAACCGCAACATAAATAAAGGATAATGTCTTCCCAACAATTATCAATCCCTTGATTATTTATAACTTCTACCAGAGCACCCAGCGTTCGAACTCTATCGGTTTTCGATAATACAGCTCATATCTGAAGCTTCGGGTTAGCGAATGCACTTTCAAGCTTTATGAGCACGACGAGATGTGGAACAGCAGCTCACGCATTGATCCCAATTGATGGGTAAATAAACTAGGATAAAGTGCGAAACTTTTCTCAATACAGTAGCACTGACTGGTGGGGTATAAAATCCATTGTGAATTTATGAAAAATAAAGCGGGTGGTACTCTGAGTACTGCTTGCGATCGTCATAGGTACATATGGGGAATCAGAATAAAGGTCCTCACCATTAAGGTAAGGAGGTCAATCAAAATGTTTGACTGCATTCGGGATTTTTTTTTCTATAAATCAGCCCTACATTGTCTGCCCATTCTGAGACAAAGTTTTCTTCTCAACTCAGCACTCTTCGAAAAAATCATGTAAATTTAAGTTCTCTTGGATGCACATAAAAGGAGCGGCCCGTTTGACACAAATTTACGTCTTCTATCAAAAATAAAGTTGAGTTAGCAATCGCTAAAACCGAATCGACAGATGAAACATATGAAAGTAAAATAATGAGCTGGATTCGGACACTGGTCCGCTGATTGAGAGGCACGGGCTATACCTCTCGGCCATATCACCGAGTTGTAGTGCAAGCGATAAACTGTTTCTACCTACCTGGTCAGATAGGTTTGATGACATCTTGTGCATTCAACTCGAACTTACATGATGGATGTAAAATTGAGTCAAGTTTGCCATTCAGTCATGAAATGTTTACGTACGTTGATGGTTCACGTCACGTGTAAATTCCTAATTTTTTAAGAGTGAGTGTTCAATAAGGGTACGCCCGCATTTATCAGTCTATTTTATTAATGATTTTTTCATCCTTGCATCGTAAAACAGAACAAACTTAATGCCCTTCATGTTTATTTTTTGTGTCTTTGGTCATAGATTCGCGTGAATCCATTGATTACCGACTGAGTTTTGTGAGCATTCACTTAAGTACATAATTTATATAAGGCATTTCAAAAATTCGTGTACAAACGAAAATCAGTTACGTAATAAACGAAAAAAAGTTTGAGAATGACGTAAATCAAATGTCTGAGAATTATTTGTATAGCCGAGTCACTTTACCCAGCTCTCTCCTCCCATGTTTTATTGAAAGATTCCTATCGTAGATATCGTAGATATTGGAAAATCTACACCCTTTCGCAGCTCTTTCCCGTCAGAAGATTAAATAGCTTAATAAACTTTGATCGATTTCCTCGCTCCCGAGTCCAACCCGGATGCCATAACATTCGAAGGGGCGTCCATTAAAGATACTTCTTTAGTTCCTAGTTAAGCCAAAGTTGGTGTCCACCAAACAAGTAGCTTGACATCCTAGCAAATAAATATCCGATCGCCTTCGCTTTCCTGTTGTTTTCCGTTCTCTCTGGCTTGTTTCCTCAGATATTTACTACTACCAGTCAGATGTGGGCGACGCGGTGGAAAATCATGTTATAAATGTTCCGGTGTTTTCATACCCGTCCCTGTTTCGAAAGTTATGTTCTATGATGTCGCATGTTACATGCTGCTTGCCCCTCCTCCGCCTCCTCCTCCTGGAAAGTAGGTAGATGGCACAGAATGGAAACATCACATTATTATTGTGGTGTGCGGTGTATGCGTTCGGGAGGTTATTGCTGTCTGTCATGTTTTCGGGCTCGTTCTGCCAGTTATACACACCAGAGCGCACCATCATCAGCGTGGATTGTTTGCTATAGTTGGTCGGTCCGTTGGATGGCCCCATATAGATTTATGTCACTTTGCTTTCGTAGAGGAAGATTGGCTCCCATCTAGTGGAGCGTAAGTTATTGGTCTGGCGTGTGATGGATTTTTTATGGGAAGTGGTACTTGTTGTTTCTGATGGGAAATAGAATTACACGGGTCAAGGAAGTGGAACTGTGGTGTTTGGATGAATTGAATATGGCTGCCAATCAGCATGGTAGTCCATAAGGAGAGTATAAAATTGGGAGAGGTTCTCCGACCAAACAAATGCACCTATCGATTTTAACGCATGTTACAAATAACTGCACGTGTTACAAACGCAATATTCCTCTCCTTCCAAAAATGTCTACGTGGTGTATGAACGACCCCCTAGCTGTCTTATTTTAAATCTCGTTTCGTTGGAAAATATGTACCGGTGTACGTGGATGCTTCGACCGATCACAAGATTATTCAAAAGAGGAAGAGACAATCATATGCTACAGGTCGAAGAAGGAATAAACATGCTCTAACACAATGAAATATCTCCTTGAAACAAGTTTTGGGTGTTGGAAGTTTTCCAAGAATTCTTCATAAGGGGAGTAAAATCAACACACGCCATCGAAGCAGCATCGAAGCAGCAGCAGAATCGTAAGTTTAAACCCAAATCACTACTAAAACAAGCAAAAAAGTACCATCTTGCACCAGTTGGAGTGTGGACGGACACAATTCCTGGAAGAATCCCTGGAAGATTTTTTGTGGGAATACCTGGAGGAATACTTAGCAGAATTATAGTTGACATCCTTGGAAAAACAAATCTTAGAGTAATTCTCGAAAGCAACCCTGCAAGAATCCTTGGAAGGATTTCTGAAGTAGTCTGGCAGAATTCCCAGAGGAATCCCTGGAAGACATCCCTGTAAAAAATCCCTAGAGCCTAGAGGAATCATTGTAAGAATTCCGGAACCAGTCATTGTAAAAACTGCTGTAGAAATCCTTGTGGGTTTTGCTGAAGGAATCCTTGGAGAAATTTCTGGAGTAATTTCTGCTGGAATCCTTGAAAAAAAAATCATGGGGGAATATTTGAAAGAATTCCTGGAGGTATCCTCAAAGGAATTGCAGATGGAATCCGTGGAAATATACCGGTAGAATTCCTTGAAAGTATTCCTGGAAAAGTGCTTGGAAGATTTCCTGGAGGAATCCTTGGAATTATTTGAGAAGGAATTCTTGGAAGAATTCCTGGAGGAATCCTCGAAAGAATTCCTGGGGGAAATCTAGGGAGGATTGCTGGAGGAATCCTGGGAAGAATTCCTGGAAGAGTCATGGGAAGAAATTCTGGAGGAATCCTTTTAAGAATTTTTAGAGGAATCCTTGAATGAATCCTTAGACGAATTCCATTAAATGTAATTCCAGATTCCTTGGTGTGTCCACCGCAATTTTAATTGTATTTCAGCCCACAGTATTTGCACTATTGTGTCCCACTAAGGGAAGGTGGGGTAATATGCACAACCTAAGCAAACGTTGACGAATAACTAAGATTAAGATGATTTTATGGGTTTCTTTCGTTTTATAAGATAGTTTATATCTTTCAATAATGTACGCCAACTTTTACTGAAGCTAATGAACAATTGAAAAAAAGAGTTCCGAAGAGGAATCCCTTGCGTAGACAGAGTCCTTGGAAGAATTCTTGGAGGAATCCTTGGAAGAATTCCTAGAAGAATCATTGGACGAATTCTTGAAATAATTCCAGAAGAAATCCTTGGAAGAAATCGTGAAGAAATCCTAGTAAGATTTTTTAGAGAAACCCTAGGATTAATTCCAGGAGTAGTATTTGCAGGAATGCCTAGAGGAATCTTTGGAAGAATTCCTGGAGAAATTCCTGCAGAAATCCTAGCAGGAATTCCTGGAGGAATCCTTGGGGAAAGTTCTGGAGGAATCCTTGAAGGAATTTCCCGAAAATTCCATGATGAAATTTCTGGAGGAATACATGGAGGAGCTCCTGGAAGCGCTTCTTCACGACGTTCCTGAAGGTGTAGAACTAAGACAGTCCGTTATTTTGCCAAAACCTGCTGTGAGGAAGCACTATAGCCGTATATACGACTAATTAGCATTAAACGCCTTGTCTTATAGACAACTATAATGTTGAAGTAGTACTATTTTAACCTTTTTCATGCATTAGCTGACGCTCACTGCGCTGACGTAGAGTACGCTCGGTATGCCTGTCTGGATCATAATGACCCCAATGCACGACTAGGGTTGAATGATTACACGGAAAAAAATCCATTCCCCTCATCATAAATAAAAAATCATGTTCTTATGATGTCTGCCAATTCATAATATCATGGTTGTGATTCATAATCTCATGAATGAGTTGACAAGAATTATGAATAGAAACAAGCATTTTCATAAATTATATTCATGGTCGCTTCCTAGCGTTACACTTATCTGCCATATGCAATTATATAAATCGCGCGGTCGTCCAGCACAGACATGTGGAAAAAGCTGAACCTGCTATTTTTGCAAAGTTTTTATTTGGTTAGAGTAATAAATGTGCATATATCAGGAAATGAAACATCATTACAGTGTGCCCATAAGATTCGGAAGTTTGTTGGGAGTTGATTGACTAAAAAGCAAACGCGCAAAAAGTAAACAGTGCCCAGTTCGCGTTTTCGTTGTGCCATCCGTCGTCGTTCCGAGTTCATGTACGAAGGGTGAAGCGAAGTGGGAATTCTCTATTTTCCGGTTTATCCTTCGTTCGACGACTTGGGAGACTCTGCAAGTGGTGTGAACTAGTTAACAATCGATATAGTTTGGAGGGCATCCTTAGCCTGTTAGATGTAGTAGCCAGAGACAAAAATAGTAAACCAGCTAAATATGATTATCCGGTGGGTTCGATCATTGTTGTTCTCTTTTATATTTGAACATCCTTGTAGAGACGAACCAGCCAAGGGCTGAAAGTCTCTTAAATAAAGACAAATCCATCAATCAATCAATATTTGAACATGACATAATATCTTCACTAACAAGAGGCCAACTAAAAGTGCTGCTTGCTCATTGAAAAAAGGATGATGGATAGGTCACAAAATCATAGAAATGGGCTCTGATATCACGTATTTTATTTTCTTATGATTTTAGCTTGCATCGTTTTATTAATCTAATTAAAAGCATTTGGGACCGACGACGACGGAATCATAAAAGTAATTCTTAATTTCATGAATTCTATGCATGGCTTCATCTCCCGCAACCATGATTTTATGAATTTGACTGAGAAGCATTGAGATCCGACGACGACAGAATCATAAAAGTAATTCTTAATTCCATGAATTATATGCATGGCTCCATCTCACTCAACCATGATTTTATGAATCTGGTGGTAAAGCATCAGGATCTGCATCCAGGTTTATGATTTTATGAATTTGACTGAGAAGCATTGAGGTCCGACGACGACAGAATCATAAAAGTAATTCTTAATTCCATGAATTATATGCATGGCTCCATCTCACTCAACCATGATTTTATGAATCTGGTGGTAAAGCATCAGGATCTGCATCCAGGTTTATGATTTTATGAATTTGACTGAGAAGCATTGAGGTCCGACGATGACAGAATCATAAAAGTAATTCTTAATTCCATGAATTATATGCATGGCTCCATCTCACTCAACCATGATTTTATGAATCTGGTGGTAAAGCATCAGGATCTGCATCCAGGTTTATGATTTTATGAATTTGACTGAGAAGCATTGAGGTCCGACGACGACAGAATCATAAAAGTAATTCTTAATTCCATGAATTATATGCATGGCTCCATCTCACTCAACCATGATTATGAATCTGGTGGTAAAGCATCAGGATCTGCATCCAGGTTTATGAAAATTATTCTTGGCTTCATGAATGCTACTCATGATCCCAGCATATTTAATCATAGCTTCATGATTATATTTTCCATTTTTGGTCGTCGAAAGCCAAAACAATAACGGGTGCATAGCGGTATGGTGAAATCAATCATAAAAGCATAAAATTTAATCATGGTGTATATTTATAACATAAAATCATAAAAATATCGGGAAACTATGAGTCATATTCATGGTCTTGGGAATGGATTATTTTCCGTGTACACAGCGCAACTTTTTTTTTGTCACAAGAGCAAACTTATGTATCTCTGACAGATTTTGGGCCGCTGAATCCGAATCCAGGCTCAGATTTGCTCCAGCATACCTGGAGCTATACCTCAATTTATAGGTCAAAATATGCGATTTTGGGCTTTTTTGACTGCAAGCCATTAAGCATGGAAATATTTTTTGAAGCAATCAAAAGGTGAATTGATAAATTAACATCTATATTAACGACTCAGGTAAAATATTTTGTTTTACCAAATCAAATTTGAAAAATATAAGCATTTTATGTTAGTATGAAAACTTGCATGCAACTTTTGGATGGTGACTTGTATGGGAAATATCGTACCTAACATTAATCGCTTAAAACTATCAAATTCGATTTGGTAAAACGAAATATTTTGCATGAGTCGTTATTTTAGATGTTAATTAACCCATTTACCTTTTGATTGCTTAAAAAAATATGTCCATGCTTAGGGGCCGTTCATAAACCACGTAGACTTTTTGGGGGGGAGGGGGGGGTGTCTGGCCAAAGTCTACGCTCCATACAAATTTTAAAATTTTTGTATGGACAAAAGTCTACGAGGGGGGAGGGGGGGTCTGAGATGGCCAAATTTTGGTCTACGTGGTTTATGAACAGCCCCTTAATGGCTGACAGTCAAAAAAGCCCAAAATCGTATATTTTGCCCTGTAAATTGGGGTATAGCTCAAAATTGTGACGTGCTGAAGCAAATCTGAGCCGGATTCGGATTCAGCGGCCCAAAATCTGTCAGAGACACATAAGTTTGCTCTTGAGACAGACCAAAAGTTAATTTTTGTTACGCTGCACAGTGGGAAAAAATATGTATAAAACGCGAATAAATTCTATATCTCTGCTCGGAGTGGATGGATTCGAATGAATTTTTGACACGAACTGCCAAAATCTCTACAGTTTCAGATAAGGATGGTGTCATTCGCCGCACGATGCTGGAAATCAGTGTATTTAGCTCGTTTTACCCCACTCTCTCTCACACACACCATTTTGAGAAAATCCTCATCTATTCCCGAATGGCGTACAAAATAAATTACTTATTTAATTTGTGTAAAAACTTTCATAGTATCGGCAATTTGACATAGGGTTGGCCCTGCTCTTGAAGATTACGTTCTACTTCGGGTGGAGATGAATGTGAAATTTCAAAGAAATAGGGGATATCGGGGTTATTTGAAGATATTTCAATTTTTAGGGCCGTGTTGTGAGCCAAATCAGCTCCATTCGATATGGAAGTTTTTACACACTACCAATTAAATAAATAATAATAACACTAATTAAATAAATTATTTATTTTGCACTCCAGGATTTTTCGAACAAGGTGAAAAAGAGAGATAGTGGGGTAAAACGGGCCCGATACACCGATTTCAAGCATCGTGCGGCGAATGACACCCTGCTTATCTGAAACTGTAGAGATTTTGGCAGTTCGTGTCAAAAATTCATTCGAATCCATCCACTCCGAGCAGAAATATAGAATTTATTCGCGTTTTAAACATATTTTCTCACTGTGCGCTGTGTTACTGTTTACTTGGGTTATATTGAAAATGTAGTGGTAGACATTCGTTTGACCGAGGTATATTTTTTTTCTATTTTTTCGCAACTGTAATAATTTTATCTTCTTCTTCTGATAATTATGTGCTTTTTTAATTTTTGAAGGATCTTCAAGGTAATTTGCATGAGTCAATGGGGTAAAACAATATGTTATTTTTTGCCTTAAATACAAGAAAAATAGAAATTTTACCTAGACATTCGTTTAGCCGAATTGTACAATTTATAGAATTCCATAATAAAAACTATCAAATTTCGAAAAATATCCAACAAATTCATTTTTTATGGTGACCGGCATTATAGATCGACTTCTAATTCATGAATTTCATCGTTTTTGGAAGTGTTGTCATATTAGTTTTACATGCATCGCATATAAATAAGTTATAATATATTGGAGCGGACCTGGTGTGATGGTTAGAGCACTTGACTATCACTCCGAGGACCTGGGATCGAATCCCACTCCCGACAAACTCGCAAAATGTGAGTTCTTCCTTCGGAAGGGAAGTAAAGCGTGGGTTTCGAGATGAACTAGCCCAGAGCTAAAAATCTCGTTAATACAGATAAAAAAAAGTTATAGTATTGAAAATGTTTTCAAGTTGAGATTTCTTGTAGTTATTTTCATCGGAAATGTTTCAAAAGATTCCAATAAAAGTATCACAACGAGTGCATGTAGAAAATGTACGAAAAATAATGTTTTTTACAGAAAAAAAATGCCGCATACCATCAAAAAATTACGCATTTAAGTATTGTTTTGATGAAATATGATAGTACGGAAGTGGAACCATCTCGGCAGGGGTCCTATTTTGGGCACTTTTCTGCTATAACTCAGCCAATTCTGAACCAATTGACACAATTTTTGGAACGCGATGAGATACGTATAGTATCTAGTCGTGTACAAAATTTTAAGTCAATTGGTTTGGAATTGACTGAGTTATAGCGAAGAGTGCCCGAAATACCGACCGCTGCCCCAGTGGTTCGCTACCTTATCACTTGCATAAATCACAGCGTTTACTACTATCACGTTTTTTTATCTCTCTTTATATCTTCAAGACTGTATTCTGGCTGAAACAACATACATTAGATTCCTCACATTTTGAAAAATGGCACCCAAAGTATTCAAATTTCTAGCATGAACTACTTGTTTCATAATAAAGACGTTCTTTTCAAATAAATCATGTTAAAAATTATTGTTGTTCAAATCTAAGACTCATTTATTACATATTTCTTCAGATTGAATGAAATAAGCCAATATTTTGACCATGTCATGCATTTGCGTATGTATGAACATCTGCTTTAAAATAAACAGGGTTCAAAAATTTCGACTCTTCTAGCAGTTCTTTCGCTTGGCAGTCTTCTAATTCATTTGGTAATGCTAGTATTATACAGTTATACTTCAGAGGCATCAGGATACGTATTTATTTCCACACAGAACTATTTGTTTTAGGTTTTACCAATCCCTCACGACATTTTATGCAATAATTTAAACATTTCCAACAATAATTCTGTGCCATATTTTCAAAACAACTAATCTAGCTTACATAAGAGTGTTTACGGAAGCATTTTCCTTAAATAAATTGATTTATCATCGTTTCTCCTTATCGGGATATTTTTTTGTAATGTTTCTTTGAATATCACAAATAACAAAACTTTAAAGATCAATTATCTTGCTAACCCGTCATCAACTTAATGCCTTTGGGTATGTCCTCGGAATATATTAACGAAATTACAAAAAAACTATTAAAAATAAATTTCTCATTTTCCTCGGCTAAACGAATGTCTAGGCAAACAATGAGATTTGAAGGGTTTTTGCCCTCGTTTTTGTTTCAGTGTATATGAGAGTGTGATGTATCACCTTTTCATACAACAGTACTTGATATACTATCACTGCAATAAAAAAGGTTTTATCATAAAATCTTTTGAAAAATTTTAGGCCTCGGCTAAACAAATGTCTATCACTGTATGAGTGCCTTTTCTGATCTATACAGTTGACGTGAAATTTCAGCGAATTAATATCCGGGATATATAATACCTTACAGATATCACAATATGCCACAAACAATCCATCTTTCTTTAGGGGTACTCAGTGGAGTAGCAGGAAATAGTATCTGGGAGGGGTTTTCATGATTAAATGATACTTTTTTGATTTGACACTTACATTTTGTATACAGTAATGAGCAATTGTATTTGTAGTTTTAAAAAAGCGGTACAGCCGAAAAATTTTTTCGTCGCAAAGCGCTTTATACTGAATAATTGTTCCAGAAAATTTTAACCCCCCCCTCTTGGCTACGCCAGTGGGGGTACTGTTTGGATATGTCTTGTAAACGTATGACTGATAGAAAACTCGTATGACTTGATCTCTACAATAATTTGGAAAACAATGTCAAAATGGTAGGCCATTTGACCATATGCCCAAGATGATTTGGAGAACCTATAACAACTAGATTGCTCAGAAATATCTGTAATGCTGTGTATGTGCTCCTAGGCTTAAATTGTTACGTGATACTGGTGAAAGATATGTGAATACTTTTGTCAATCTTATAGATCACTTGGCACGAAGTTTCGGATACTATGAATGAACCTAGAATGTCTCATACACATCAAAATTAAGCATTAATGTTCATCTAGACTTGTAGATCCTGATTGGGTATATCAGTTAACCGGAGGCATATTTTTTTTCCTTCTAAACCATAGGGGGATAAACTACTCATCAGACACCCTAACAGGAAGGTTAGGGTAGTGTGGGGTTAAGGCCGTCTTCTACACCACTAATAGAAGCCAGGACTACTCTCTCCTCGACCCACTAAAACACATTCCTATGGTCGCCAAACCCTACGTCTCTCCAGAACCACCAAGAAGGTATTGCTTCAGAGAGGGGCTAGTGCATATCGCACCCTCAAGGTTAGCTGCCGTAGCCTAGCAGCAACGAACATCGATGACTCGCTCTGGAGAGTCCATCACGGTAACATGCTGGCGCTTAGCCAGTTTACCGAGTGGTCCTCGCCACTCCCTTTGTCCTCGGAAGGCGGGCAGGGTCAACCCCGCCCGCGCCCTACTGCTGAGCGGACATCAAGAACTGATGCCCACATGCAACCCGATCTGACCTGCCCGCAATGGAAGGGTATCACTACCCTTCAGGCCCTATCAGATGCATCCGTAGGTTGCAGACAGCAGGGTCTCACCTACCCCGACCCTTGCCGGGGACCCCTTTCCAACCGCGGGCTCAGATCCAACCCAGTAGACTGACGCCACGACAGCACCGCTACCGGGACTTCCTCTCCGCGGCCACTTATTCGCTGTAGGGGTCGATCTCGACCGCAGGGCACCGGTATGACCTACGAAGCCGACTTCGAACCCCTGGACCACCTCTTGTACTGCATCTGGACTAGCCATTCTCCGAGTCCACGCGCCACCTCCTCTGTAGCTCCCAGACGATATGGGTGATAGCCGTTGAAACGGCATTCCAGCTAATCTCATCCCTACACATTCTCTGGACCAAGTTGTCCGGAGTTGTGTCCTCCCCGCATGTGGCAAGCATGCGGTCACGCATTGTGCGAAAACGCGGGCACACGAACAAAACGTGTTCCGCCGTTTCCTCTAAACCATTGCACACTGGGCATTCGGGAGAATCCGCATGCCCGAAACGGTGTAGATACTGTCGGAAGCAACCATGACCTGTAAGGACCTGTGTCAGGTGGAATGTAACTTCCCCATGGCGCCTATTAATCCAACTATCTACCCTCGGTATCAACCTATGGGTCCACCTTCCTTTGGTGGAACTGTCCCACGCACGCTGCCATTTGACCATAGAGGCCATCCTGACTGTCCTGCGTATGCCTCTTGTGCCGCGCATTTCGAAGCACTCCATGTCCTCACTGATAAGAATGCTGATAGGCACCATACCAGTAATGACGCAGAGAGCGTCGTGTGACACGGTACGGTACGCGCTCGCAAGCCTCAGACACATAAGCCTGTAAGTACTTTCCAGCTTCCGTCGGTAGCATTCAGTACTTAGCGCGGTACCCCACGCCGGGTCGCCATACCTAAGTATGGACGTAGCAACACTAGCCAGAAGCTTGCGCTTACTGGTGTACACCGCTGAGCTATTGGACATCATCCGGGACAGTGCCGCAATAGCTGTGGAGGCTCTTTTACAGGCATAATCGACGTGGCTACTGAAGGTAAGCTTGTCGTCGATCATCACGCCCAAGTGTTTGACAGAGCGCTTAGACATGATAGTGCACTCTCCTACACTGATCTCCGTCTGCTGCGCCGATTGCATGTTGTTGACAACCGTCACCTCTGTCGTGTGGTGAGCCAGCTCCAGTTTCCTGGACCGCATCCACGCCTCCACAACCTTGATCGAGTGGTTGGCAGTCAACTTTACCTCCTCGATCGTTTCACCGTAGACTTCGAGCGTTATATCGTCGGCAAATCCGACAATCACCACTCCCACTGGGTACTCTAACCTCAACACCTCGTCGTACATGACATTCCATAACTCCGGACCCAGGATGGAACCTTGCGGGACTCCTGAGGTTATGTGAAAGCACTTCCGACCCACCTCCGTGTCGTAGACTAGTACGCGATTCTGGAAGTAGCTTCCGAGAATCTTGTACAAGTTCTCCGGTATCCCCAGACGCAAGAGCGCATCGGCAATAGCAGCCCAACTGGCGCTATTAAATGCATTCCTTACATCCAGAGTCACTACCCCGCAGAAGCGAATTCCCCTCCTCTTAGGCTCGAGTGCTTTCTCGGCGGTTTTTGTAACCGACAAGATAGCGTCTACGGTGGACCTCCCCTTCCGGAAGCCATACTGGTTGCTCGAGAGACCATTTACGCCCTCAGTGAACCTCAACATTCTATTGAGGATGATCTTTTCGAGCACCTTCCTCGCCGTGTCAATTAAGCATATTGGTCTATATGCCGACGGGTCTCCGGGTGGTTTCCCCGCCTTTGGCAATAGTACCAGGCTCTGCCTCTTCCAAGCTTCTGGGAAAACTCCCTCGTCCAGGCATTTCTGCATAGCAGACCTGAACATCTCGGGAGCTTCTGCAATAGCTACCTTTAAGGCCAGGTTCGGAACTCCGTCCGGACCTGGGGCCTTACCTACGCTAAGGGACTTAGTGCACGTGTTGACCCGAGTGGTCAAGGCGAATTTGTCATCCGACTAAAAAGACGACTAAAACCTTCCCTGTTAAAACTACAACTCAACATTTTATTCAAATTTTAAACCTTATATATAATTACAATTTTTTGGTTATTTTTTTCTCCCCCCACTTAACTTAACTTAAGCGCCTAGCGTCACATTCTCCGCTCTCGCTCTCTTTACTAAAGTACCAACATTCTAGTACTTCGAAAAGCGCGAGAGAGAAAGCTCGCGTCTCTTACTTAGTATCTAATTGGAAGCGGCTAGAATGCTTCCTTATATGAGTCACATGTTTTATTATGTTATACTCCGGTAGTTATGCATTCTTTTTGGCTTACCGTATGCCAACTAGAACAGGTAGAGACCTGCTGAAGCAAACTAGGTCACCCGCTGACCAACTAGCGCGTATGATTTGTTTATTTCGCTTTCGCGCATGTCACATATGATGATGCAAATGATCAGTTAATGAAAGCAAATAACTAATGAATAATGAATGATTAATTAATCAATTCGGCTATGGTTGGTTCAATATCCCCTTCGTTAATTGACGCTAGGCGCTTAAGTTAAGTTAAGTGGGGGGAGAAAAAATAACCAAAAAATTGTAATTATATATAAGGTTTAAAATTTGAATAAAATGTTGAGTAGTAGTTTTAACATTAAAAAAAAAAAAAAAAAAAAAAAAAAAAAAAAAAAAAAAAAAAAAAAAATCAAAATAACACTTGGTTCAATTTGGCAATGTACAATGTAAAGTTCTCAATGTAACAATGTTTGTTCTCAAGTAAAATACCATTGCTTACCTTACTTTATTTTCATTTTCAGTCCTCCATGCAGGACTGCAAGTGGTTAAACTCCTACATTAAAAGCATCAACCTAAAACAAACAATCAATTATAATTCAAATAAATTTTATGTATAGAATGATACTTCTCTTTACGTGGGTGGCTACTCCACCACGTCGCATATCATTTACACACTACTAACACTAGATGGTACTGCCGGACAGAAAGCACAGCACACATCATTTTGCTGAAAGGGCAGTTTGGACGCCGCTCGCTCGCGATTGAAAGTTATCGGAACGGTGGAGAGAAGGCAATAAAATTAAAGCAGGGTTTCAAAATGTGCGAATAATGGCAATTCTACACAATACAAAATGTATAGCTGAATATGTTTTTTTTATAGTCAATAGTTTCTGACCAACAGTTATTTCATCTGATTTTTTTTGTTGTACCGTAAAACGGGTAACTTTGATAGTTTTTCAGCGAATTTCCTCATTATTTTTCCATGAAACCGAATTTTTCTCAGTTCAATTAAAAAAAAAAAAAAAAAAAAAAAACAAGTAATGGGGTATCAATTATCAATTGCAACTGGAGGATCCGATAATTTTAAATGTTTGGATGACCAACAATTTTGCATATGAGCGAGAATCACATTTTCATTTTGGGGTGATAGTGCCCTGAAAAACACATCGAATCTAAAATATTAGTCACAGATTGAAATCTTAGGAGTATGAACATGATGGAAGAAGCAGTGTGGAACATATCAGATTTATTAAATATCAAAACATGGGTTTTTACAAAATTCTACATATGAAGGTGAGTCTTTGAAGTACTGAGTGAAAAACTCAGTGAATTCAGCTATCAAAAATCATTGTCTATTCAAGAATACATTTTTTTTACGGTACTGATAATTTGAAAATAAAAAAAATGGCAGCGTTTTCGCAGATAACAGCCCTTCAATGTATTCCACAATTTGATGGGAATCCAGATGAATTGGATGTTTTTATTAGACAAATTGAGTTGTTTGCAGAACAGTTGGAAGGAGAAGATCATACTCCGCTTCTGAATGTGGTTTATTTGAAATTAACAGGCAAAGCGCTAAAGTTGCTTTCAAAAATTGACGCAAATACTTGGCCCGAAGTAAAACGCAATCTAGAGGATGAGTTTAAATTCGAAAAGAGTGCCGCCACTCTTATGAAGGAAATTGAAACCTTACTACAAAAGGAAAATGAATCGTTCGATGATTACAGCATCAGAGTAGAAGATTTACACAAGTGGGTAGCTAACCAGGGCAGATATGCGACGAATTCGTTACGCAAACATTTCTTAGGAGGATTACGCGATCGAAGTTTAGCTAATGCTGGAAAATCGCAAAGAGAAAAAACACTTCCAGAATTACTAACTTGGCTTAAAAAAGAGATCGATGATGGAAATGAAATCGATGAAATCTTTGCAAGAGTAACAACTTTAGAGTTGTTAGAAACGAAGAAAAATAACAAAATCAATGACAACCAAAATAAATTTCTACCAGTACAAAACCTCCGTTTGCGAAATAACAGGTATTCTAATGGCTATGTTCAAAGTCCGCATAATAAGATAACATACTCAAAAAAACGTGATTCCAGGGGGTTCGTACATGTTGTGCGAACACCCCGCACAAATTATTACAGAGAGCGCAACCAAACTAATAACATCAATGGAAAACAGAATTTATTTCGGAATGCAAATTTTGAGAAGAATAGTTTTCAAGAACTACCAGTAAGCATTGTAAATGGAATTAAAAATTGTATGCCGGCCCATGAAAGATTGTACATCGAACATTCAGGCAACAATTTATTTTTACTAAATATTGCATCTGTTGCAAAGCCGAAAACAGTGATAAAATATTTACTTGATTCTGGGTCATGCTTCAACTTATTAAGATGGGATACTGCTTTTAGGATTGGAGTAGAAAACATCAACTATAATGATAAGGAGATACTTCGGGGATTTGCTAATTCCCAAACACGATCGATTGGATCAACGTTAGTTAAACTTAAAATAGGAAACTCTCATTATAATATTAAGTTTTATATTATTAAGAACTTATGTGTTCCAGGCATTATTGGAGCTGATTTTCTGAAGCAAAACACATTGTATATTGGACCACGATTCAAATATATTGCTTTAAGAAAAAGTAATGAATGTGCAAAATTATTAAATATGAATGAAAACTCCCCTCATACTATGAATACGTATAATACTAAGAAACGTTTAAATAAGTCAGAAAAAGATTGTCAAACCGAATCAGTTAAATCCAGCAATGATTCTCAATATGCTGTAAGCCAACAACATGGGAAATTAGATTTAGCACACAGGGTGCATGAAAACAATTATAATAACCGTACAAAAATGGTTACAGAAAATAGATTTAATTCTTTCAAGGAGGAATCTCAACAAAGCATAAGAAATGCGACAAATATTGTTAAAGATACCACAATGGGAAATGCGAAACAATTGCCACATAACAAATGCAACATTGAAGACAAAAGAGATAATGCAAACAACATTAATATGATACATGATCAGAGAAGAAATTTAATCGATAAAAATTTCAATTCCTCAACTGCAAATTGGGAACCAAATGCAGAAGGACAAATTTCAGATAATAATGTTAACGAATACTTCGTAGAAACCACGTCGGATATTGATAAAGTTTTTTTTGAGGATCTGGACTCAGACCAAGATCTCAACTTATTAGATAACAAAGGACAACAACAAATAGAAGGTAAAAACCGTCTCACAAAATTAGTGGAAACGATTAATTTAACTCATTTAAACAGGGCTAATTTTAACGCAATGGAAGAAATTATGACAAATTACAGTGATGTCTTTTATCTGAAAGGAGATCAGCTAACGATTACAAATGCTGCAGTACATGAAATAGAGACTACAACTAATGTACCGATTAACAAACGACAGTACAGATTTCCGGAGTCCACAAAGAAGCAAATTAATGCGGAAATTGAGGAAATGCACAGACAAGGGATTATAAAGCCCAGCAAAAGTCCTTGGAATGCACCGGTTTTGTGCATACCAAAGAAAGATTTAGATTCCGAAGGAAATAAAAAGTATAGAATTGTAGTTGATTTCAGAGCTTTAAATCTAGTCACTAAACCCTTCGTTTACCCAATACCTCTCATCAATGATATCTTAGACAGTTTGGGAGATAGCCAATATTTTTCTACAATCGATTTGAAATCAGGGTTCTATCAAGTCCCCATTAACCCGAAGGATGCTGCTAAAACAGCATTTTCGACTCCAAAAGGACATTTTGAATTCACAAGAATGCCAATGGGACTCAGAAATAGCCCATCAACTTTCCAGAAGTTAATGAACACAGTGTTGTTCGAAATTAAAGATGTAAAAGCTATCGTTTATTTGGACGATATCATTGTCTTTGGCCATACAATTGAGGAACACAACGAAAATCTGAAAAAGGTATTGGAGGCTCTTCGTAGACATAACTTAAAAGTTGAACCTACAAAATGCCAAATTTTGAAAACAGATTTGAAGTTTTTGGGACATGCCGTAGATAAACACGGAATTCGTCCATTAATGGACAACATAAAAGCAGAAAAGAATTGCCAAATGTATTCAAATTAATAGAAAATGGTACTCTCCTACAGCATAGGACAGCACAAAACTTTGAAAGTAAGAGCATTGCTATTTCGACTAGCGATGCCATATTTAACTACATAAGCATCAATGATTTCAAATCTATAGGAAATCAAACACTTAAAGATATCACTATCATAATTTACGAACCTCCAAAAACCATTACCAATCCTGACGAAATTCATGCAATTTTGCGACACTATCATGATACACCTATCGGAGGTCATGTTGGCATAAACCGTTTGTACAAGAAACTCAAAAACTTGTACTACTGGCCAAACATGAAATATATAGTGACAAAATTTATCAAATTTTGAAACATGCAAAAAGAATAAGCATTTAACAGGAGTGCAGGAGAAAATGGTAAAAACAACAACTCCAACTAAAGTATTTGATGTTGTTGCGATAGACACAATAGGACCTTTCACATTAAGCAACAAAGGAAACAGATACGCAGTAACCATACAATGCGATCTGAGCAAATACGTAATTGCAATACCTATTCCTGACAAATCCGCTAATACCATTGCAAGAGCCGTGGTAGAAGGATGTATTTTAATTTACGGACCGATGAAAGCAATCAGAACTGATCAAGGTACAGAGTATAAAGGTATATTCGATTCAGTTTGTAAATTGCTCAACATTTTATTCAAATTTTAAACCTTATATATAATTACAATTTTTTGGTTATTTTTTTCTCCCCCCACTTAACTTAACTTAAGCGCCTAGCGTCACATTCTCCGCTCTCGCTCTCTTTACTAAAGTACCAACATTCTAGTACTTCGAAAAGCGCGAGAGAGAAAGCTCGCGTCTCTTACTTAGTATCTAATTGGAAGCGGCTAGAATGCTTCCTTATATGAGTCACATGTTTTATTATGTTATACTCCGGTAGTTATGCATTCTTTTTGGCTTACCGTATGCCAACTAGAACAGGTAGAGACCTGCTGAAGCAAACTAGGTCACCCGCTGACCAACTAGCGCGTATGATTTGTTTATTTCGCTTTCGCGCATGTCACATATGATGATGCAATAATTTAAATGTACCGTATGTAGGTAGCTACCATCCTAGCTTGAGTCTTGCTCATGATGATGCAAATGATCAGTTAATGAAAGCAAATAACTAATGAATAATGAATGATTAATTAATCAATTCGGCTATGGTTGGTTCAATATCCCCTTCGTTAATTAGCTGTTTGATATCTTTAATTGAAGATACAAACGGTTAGCGTTGGTTATTATTATTTATGAATTTATAAAATGATTTTGGTTATAAAATGAAATGAAATATGTATATCTTTGGAGACAATTCTTCTTAACAAAGTTGGTAGTATTTTATCCTCGACGCAACTTTCCTGAACAATTTATCGTAACCAATGTACTCCTGAAATATTAATTCTACAGATTTACTCGGAATTTACTTTGAAACAATTTCCTTTCTACCATTCATGTTGTATGATACGCTTGAGAGCATGTTGTCCTTCGCCTCATTGGTCATCCTCTCGTTCCTCAAGTTTCCATCACAGTTCTGCTTATCACGTTCACGTACTTAAACTTGTCCAGTCAGATAGAATATCTTACGTTGGGTGATAGGTATGGACTTCCTTCGTCGCGATATCAATGCTGCAATCGTTCCTCAGTTGGGTAAGATGTACTTCCGCTCTACTCGAAAAATGAGTTTTACTGTTACTCCGTTCCTGCTGATCCATCGCGACTTTCCAGGTGTTGCCTTCTTCTGAGTATTTCCCGCTCATCTCTCGTTCACTTCTCCCAGTTGGTCATGAAAATTGAATTTTCTGATGCAAATATTGTTTTCTTGTTAAAAAAAAACTTTTTGTTTCAAAATCGTTCGTGAAACAGGTTCGTGGTTTTTAATCGTAGAATGCTTTCCAAAAAAAATGATAGATCGAATGACCTACAGTGCAGAAAATTTCCGCTATGGTTTGAGAACTTCCTTAATTCTCTTTAAGCACATAATTTGGCTTCAATAAACGTCTTTTGACGATATGATTTTTTGAATAATGAATATTGTTTTGACTCGCTTTCCATATGTGCACCTTCTCGTGTGTGATGGTCTCGTTCTACCAAAGAATATCCAATACCCTCTACCTTCCGTTGACTGCTATTTTATATGTTTGACTGATATGTTGCTTGCCTTCGATTCCGCGGTATGCCGGTCGCGAATGATGATGTCTTCACTCAAGATATGATGATGTCTCTAGCTCTCAAGGTATATGTAATGTCACTTTTGCGCGGTAATACCTATTTCTTATTTTCCCTAATTAGTGATCGCTTTTGTATTGTAAAAAAAAAATTTTTTTTTATTATTTTTCCCTGATTATTTATCCCCTTATTGGTTAATGTGGTCCCTTATGACCCTTACTGACTCTTTATGTGTCTATTTATCTCTTAAATTTTTAATCATTCTAGTTGGGATATTGACCATTATTGATTGTTGTTTCACTATTTTGAAATGCGTTGAAATTAATGTTTGAGATTTAAATCTGTACAAAATGTACATTTGTAAAGGGATTTTGATTCAAATTTTGAGTAGTATTCACGATTTCCAAAAATGAAATTCCAATGGAATGTAACATTTCTCGTCCAAAATAGAAATGAATCTTTTCCGTTAGAATTATACTTACACTTTTTCGGTTTTATCGGGTTTATCTGGATGGATACTCCCCCTTTTCCACAGCTTTTTCATGGGTGGTGTAGGATATCCATTGTCTAAGCCTGTAAGACAATTTCTTGCTTTCATCATTTTCTGTCTTCCAATCGTCTTTCCATGCTGTAGCTTCTCATTTCTCCGACTATGATTTAATCCTGTAATGAGACTTAGATCTTGTATTTAATACATTATTTATGTTTCAAATTTTCCATTAAGGAATACAGTACAAATTTTCACTCGTTTTTCAAAACGTTTAATTATTATTATAATTATTTTTATTATTTTGACAGTATTAAAATAATCTGCGTATTTTTTTTTTATTGACATAGTGTATTATGCTTGAATTACCCCATTTATATTCTTATTATGGTTATTGCCAGTATCCCCTTTTCGCACCGGGCTTACATGCCATTTTTGAATTTTTGTTTTTGAATTTTGCTGCCGATTTCCCCCAACTTCCCTTATCGGTCTTACAAGTTTGAATTTCATTGGTGAACTGCATAGATAAATATCGTTCTTGAAAATTATTATTGTTTATCTTTTTTTCCTCTATATTTAAAAGCTAATTCATTTGTTGAGTTTGTCGTGTGTGTATTGTCAGTGAGTTATACATTCTTTCGCATACATACAAATACATTAAGGGGTCGCGATCCCCTTTTCGCACCGCGCATGTCACATATGATGATGCAATAATTTAAATGTACCGTATGTAGGTAGCTACCATCCTAGCTTGAGTCTTGCTCATGATGATGCAAATGATCAGTTAATGAAAGCAAATAACTAATGAATAATGAATGATTAATTAATCAATTCGGCTATGGTTGGTTCATTAGCTATCCCCGCAAGTTCCACATCGGTGACCCTTTCCTCATCGCCAGCCCCAGTCCCCGGCTGTCCTACGAAAGGAGGCCAAGGACTAGGATCATGACGCGGAAAAAGTCCTCCAATGATCCCCTCCAACATCTCTGGAGATTGATCTGTAGGAGCCATCACACCTCTCGTCTTGGCCATAACGATCCTGTAGGCGTCACCCCACTGGTTTGTATTGGCACTCTGACAGAGACCCTCAAAGCAGGCCTTTTTGCTTGCTCTTATCTCGGTCTTGAGCGCGGCTTTTGCAGCGGCGAACACCACCCGCAGTTCGTTTCGCTCTTCCTCTGATCGTGCTCGCTGCATCCGCCGCCTAGCCCGTAGGCAGGCGCGGCGCAGGTCCGCAATCGCGTCGGTCCACCAGTAAGGTGGCCTAACATTTCTAGGGTGGACTCGCCTAGGCATGGTCGCATCACACGCACGTGAGAGCACCGCTACCAGCTCGTCACCGTCTAAACCGATTAAGTTTCGCTCACGGCGGAGCGCTTCCCTAAATACCTCTTCGTCGAAGTATGATGTCTTCCACCTACGAGGGCTTGGCCTTGGCCTAACCGCCTCTTCTTCTATCCGCTGTCTGCTGTTGTTGTAGTCGATACTGCAGCGAACCGCCAGGTGGTCGCTGTGAGTGTAGCCATCATCTACTCTCCAGTTCGGACTACTTGTTAAGCCAGGATTACAAAAGGTCACGTCAATAATTGACTCCGCTCCGTTTCGACTATAGGTACTCTTGGTACCGACGTTAGCCAAGTCGACATCTAAGATGGCCAGTGTTTCTAGCAGGATCTGACCCCGCTGGTTCGTGAAACGGCTTCCCCATCCCACAGCCCAGGCATTAAAGTCACCCGCTATTACCACCGGCCTTCGCCCTGTTAGCACGGTCGTTAAGCGGTCCAGCATTTGCGTGAAACGCTCGATCGGCCACCGCGGAGGCGCATAACAGCTACAGAAGAAGACCCCGTTTACTTTGGCACCAACTCCTGCACGGGGTATTTACCCGTCGTCCATATCGCCGCCATTTTCCTGGTCCCATCCGAGGCCCAGTTGCCGTTGCCGGCGGGTACTCGGTATGGGTCCGAAATGATGGCGATATCCGTCTCCCACTCAGAAACCGCCTGACAAAGCAGTTGCTGAGCCGCATCACAGTGGTTCAGGTTCAGCTGCGTTACCTGCACTGTGATTTGTTGTTCACTGCGGCTTTCTTAAAGGCCGGGCACCCTGGACCACCCATCGTATGTCTGTTTTTCGAGGTTTTCCCGGTACAGATCATGCAGATGGGCAGACTCGTGCAGCTTTGGGCCTTATGACATTCAGCGCCGCATCGCCTACACAGTTTGCGCCTGTCGGGGCCTTTGCAGTCCTACGACTTGTGTCCTGGTTCCAGACACCTGAAGCAAACCTCTGGTGGCTCGTGGAATGTCAGGTGACATACACACCAGCCCACCTTTATACTTCCTACTTTAACGGACTTTTTAACATCCGCCACAGGTAGCTGAACCAAGGCTATCTGCACGGGGGTGAATCTTCATCACGAAAAGAGCCGCTCGTATGATTGTTGGACACTAGCGAACCTGGTGGTGGAAAGCAAGCTTTTTTGTACAGCGAGCATAGGGCGGGAGCGAGGCACGCTTTGATGATTTTTTATTTCTCCAAGGAAATTACGTCCGACTTTCCGGCATTACCACCGGCTTTCGGGGTTATTATACGCCTGGCCTTGCGGGCGCCGCCAGACAGCTCCTCACCTGACAGCTGCCTCGCCCGCTTCTGCGAATGCTTGTTACGTTTGTCACGAGCATTCGCTTCCACTCTCTTCGGACTGCCCGCGAAGGAGAAGGCCTCCGTTTGTGTAAACTTAGACGCTTTCTCCTTTGCGGGTTCCGCCGCTGCTGCAGCCAGCAACGCGACCGCGTGCTCCTGCTTGGCCTCATCGGCAGACGCTCTAAGCCGAAGCAAGGCCGTTTTCAGGTCCTTTCTTATATTCGACTTAGTTGTCGCAAAGTCGATAATTTTGCCAAGCTGCTGCTCAGCTACCTCTAATGCGGGCCGTCCTTTTCCTACTACTTGGCTGATGGCCCTCAGCAACCATGCTCCGTCCATAACCTCCGCCGGCTGGCTTGCCGTGGAGTGGACAGGAGCTCCCACGCTTGAGCACGCGTAAGCAGCTTCCAGCACCTGACTCCTCGCTTCTCCTTGTTGGAGACCTCATCAACCCGCTTCTTTCGAAGGGGTTGATCGCACCACTACTACCTACTGCACCTGATCTCTGAATTTGGTTGGATTTGTTACTCATATTTGATTCCCACGAGTCGCACGAGAAAGAATGTCCACCACGCCAGAGCTCTGCATTAACGCGGTAAGGGACAGCTTACTGTGGGGGGTGCCCAGGTGCCCCACAGGCTTCGTTAAAGATCGAGCATCTTTTTCACCCCCTCGATCACCCAACCGGAGGCATATACAATGTCTGCGATGTTACATGACCTGATCTCTAGGATGATTTGAAGAGCTTTTTATAACTAATTTGTTGGAAATTAAATCGATTGTAACAGCGTATAGCCTCACAAAACCTTACTTGAAAAATAAAATGGCTGAAAATGCTACCCAAACCTTGGTTGTGCTTTTGGCTGGAGTTTCGGATGATTTGGAACATAAATATAGGCTTGTAGAGCATGATTGGAGATTGGATACATGTAGGTGTAGACAATGGCTAAAATTCTCGGTATTCATCGAGTGCGAGAGCAATCTATTAGATCTGAAAATATTTTTTTTATGTCTTTATTTATGAGATTTTCAGCCCGAGGCTGGTTCATCTCAGCGGTATCTGAAAATCTCTAAATGTACTGGATGCCTGGGATGTTTTTTTTGCCTTTCTCGTACACCAAGGTGTACCGAAAGGCTATATGTTCACTCCAAAAACGAAAATTTGATAGAGCCTCCGGAGGAGTCAAGTCTTATATACCAATCGACTCAGCTCGACGAATTGAGGTGATGTCTGTGTGTGTGTATGTGTGTGTGTGTATGTGTGTGTGTGTGTGTATGTGTGTGTACAAAAAAACTCACATCACTTTTTGGCAGTAAACCTCAACCGATTTTAATGACCGACGCTTCATTCGACGCGGAATCTGGTCCCATTGTTTCCTATTGAAAATGGATCAGATCGGTCCAGCCGTTCCGGAGTTATGGGCATTTAGGTGTTCCGGACCGGTACCCCAGGAAGGGGCCAGATATGAAAACGCAACAAACCCATCCATGCGGCACATCAAACTACGGCATTTTCGATAACTTGATGAATGGTAAGCAGAAAAATAGTCTCAGACCATATCTGAACCGGTAGTGTCCCGGAACCGGTTCCGGGTGTCCCGCCGGAAGTGACCAAACATAAAAGTGAACTAATCCCATGCATGCGACATATCAAACCGCGGCTTTTTCGATAACGTGGTGAACAGTAAGCAGGAAAACATTCTCAGACCATATCGGAACCGGTAGTGTTCCGGAACCGGTTGCAAATGTCCCGCCGGAAGTGGCCAAGTATTAAAGTTAACCAAACCCATGCATGCGACATATCAAATAGTGTCTTTTTTGATATCCTGATGAACAGTAAGCAGGATAATATTTTCAGAACATATCTGAATCGGTTGTGATCCAGAACCGGTTCCGGGTGTCCCGCCGGAAATGACCAAATATAAAAGGGAACCAAACCCATGCAAGCGACAGTTCAAATCGCGGATTTTAAGGCATCTTGAATTAACAGAAAAAAAGTTTCCGGCCATATTGGGGACAACCGGTAGTGTTCCGCAACCGATTACGGTTGCTCCATCGGAGGTGGTCAAATGTAAAGGAGAACCAAACCCATAAATTCGAAACACATTTAATGACTTTTTAGGTAAGTTGATGAACGGTTAACAAAAAAAATCATAGACCATACTTTGGAAAACCAATAGTGTGCCGAAACCGGTTCCAGGTGCCCCGACGGAAGTGGTCAAATGTAGAAAAAAAAATCAAACGCAGACACGCAGCACACTAAATAACGGCTTCTTCGATAACGCGAAGAACGGTCAGCAAGAAAATAGTCTCAGGTCAGTAGTGTTCCGGAACCAGATTCGAGTGCCTCGCCGGAACTGGCGAAATGCACGAATGAACCAAACCCATACATGCATTACATAAATTTGCGACTTTGTAGGAGAACTGATTAATAATTTGCATGAAACTAGTCTAAGACCACATCAGGGACAATCGGTAAGTGGTAAAATGTGAACCGAAAGTTGTAAATATGAAATTGAATCAAGTCCATGCGTGTCGTACCATAAAACCACGCTGATTCGACAATGATTGCTGTCAAATTACCTGTGTAAACTTTCAACTCGATAAACTAACTCTATTTTAGTTTTGTTTAGATTGTGTGATTTGTTTTTGAACACAAATCTTATAGATATTGTGGTGGTTCATTTTTACGAGGTTCACTGCGGTTGATCACCAAACGGATCAGGTGTCGGAACGCACCAAATTAGAACTTTCGGAAGTAGCAGCTGCACGAGGAGCCGCTGCGGGTGTAAGTAACATCACAATATCGTTTCATTCGTATTTACAGTGTATTACACTGAGACATTAAATCAAATTTTGATCATTTTTTTAATTCAACAAATTTCGAATGAGCGGGGTACAAGTTAAAAAGTGTCTTATTAAAGAGTGATGAATACGCGGGGTTTGACAGTACATCAAATAGCAGCTTTTTTGATAACTTCTTCTTCTTCTTTATAGCTCGACGTTCGCATTGGAACTTGGCCTGCCTCTCTTCTACTTAGTGTTCTTTAGAGCACTTCCACAGTTAATAAATGAAGGGTTTTCTTTGCCCGCCATTGCATGAATTTGTATGTTGTGAGGCAAGTTCAATGATACACTATGCTCAGGAAGACGAGAAAATGTTCCCGACCGGAACGGGAATCAAACCCGCCGTTTCCGGATTGGCGATTCATAGCCTTAACCACTAGGCCAACTGGAGACCCTTTTTTGATAACACGATGATCGATTCGTAAGAACATAGCCTCAGACCATATTTTAGACAACCGGTAGTGTCCCGAAACTAGTTCTGGGTGTCCCACAGGAAGTGGTCAAATGTAAAAGTGATTTATACCCATGCATAAGATAAATCAAATCGTGGTTTTTTAGGTAACCTGATGTACGTTAGCAATGATATTGCCTCAGACTATATTTGGGAGACCTGATGGTGCTCCGGAACCTGTTCCGGAAAGTAACCAAATATACCATGCGACATATCACATCATGGCTTTTTTAATAACCTGAGGAACGGTTAACTAGAAAATAGGCTCATACCACATTAGAGACTACTGGTAGGGTTGCACAACCAGCGTTTGATGCTTCGCCGGAACTACGAAAGTAAATAAAATCAATGCAAGCGATAAATATGTGTAAGAGAACAAAATCTTGACATATTAAACCCACATACAAACAGACGTCTCACTATACTCACTACGTTCTTGTTTTTAAGGGTCAATAAAATATAACCTAGAATGTGCCAAAAAAAAACTTTATCGAAGACCACAAAGTGATCTGTGAATGTGTAAAAAGTTATATCTTAGCTTGTTAGTATCGTCTTGATATTGATCAGCTCCCAATGTTAGTGAAGGTACTCAAGCAGTCAACTGAGAAATCTGATATTATTCTGCTTTTACGCTGAACACAACGTCGGAGTATGTGCCATCAATAAGTTTTAAGTCAATTCAATGATGACTTTGATAAAATGCTTGCTTTTCTTAAAAAATATCAGGATTCAGGAACACTTTGACTTACGTCGACGGAAAGATCGTGAGAACATATACGACGAGAAAGGCACTATTACCTCTAGGGGGATTAATTTGGTTTTTTTTTAAATTCTTAACCACTTAACCTAATTTACAGCGTTATTGTCCACTTCAGTACTACGTGAGTGATTACAATTGACAGCTGTTGTTACACTTGCTATAGCGTCTAAATGTATTTTATTTCAACTCTACTATATTGAGCTGGTTTGCTGCTTTCACTTTCTACTCTGCCCATAGTAGAAGAATAAGCAAAATGATGTTGATGTGCGTTGCTCTTGTCCCTTTTTCCAGTCCAATTGAGGGTCCATTATGAGTTGAAGTTCCCCATTATCCAACTATCCGGGTCTATTACCCGTGTGGTAGTAAACAACCTATGAAGATCAAATTTTGCCATTAAAAATGAATAGCTGAATGGCAAAATTTGTTATGGGTTTGTTGGGAATGAGAGCTAAAAGAACAAAAATAATAACTGACTTTGAACAGAAAAAAACTCAATAGTAACTAATTTTGTCCTTATAAGAACTAACCAAGGACAAAATATTTCAAAAAGGAGAATAACTGAATAAGTTATTATCGAGTTATTGAGAACAAAGTAAGAACAAAATAAGTTATTTCAAATAAGATCATCATAATTGTAAATTTTGTTCTTATTTTACAATCAAAATGAAAAAAACTGTATTGTAAGTTAATCTTATAATTACAAAATAAGTTATTATTTACTTTTTCTGGAACTAAGTGAGTTATTATTTTTTGTTCTTTTAGCTCTTATTGCTAGCAAACCAATAACAAAATTTGCTCTTCATCAATATTCTATTTAAAATAAAATAAATACTAAATAACTCATCAATAAACAAGTTATGATTGAAAAATATGCAATAAGGGTGTTATTTTACTTAGGATGCTCAGAATAACTTATTTTGCTATGATTGCATATTTTGTTATAATTTAGTTATTTATTGTTATTCAGTTATTTCTGAGTTATTAAGAAATAACAAATTTTGCAATGATAATATTTTTTGTTCTTAGCGAGTTATTTTGGGTTATCCATAAATAACATAAGAATGATAATATGAGATATGATGGCAAAGTTTGTTATTATTTTGTCCTTGGTTTGTTCTTCGCCTCTACCCGGGTAGCTTAAAAGTGGGTCAGTGGTCGGGGGAACAGCAGCTGACGAAAAAAGCAAGTGCCGGGGCTAGGATCGAACCCATGACCATTCACTTATGAAGTAAACGTGTGACCTGTGCGCCACGGATCCCGGCTTATGGTGTAATTAAATATGATCCACGATATTTTTTCGAATTGTTATAATGTGGTGGTACAACTTTGCCAAAAACAATCTATCAATTGTCCCTTGTATCATACAGCTCATCGTAAAAGGTGAGCCAATATGACCCATCTGCCTCCAAAAGGTTAAGCAAAATGGCATGCATGGAGTTTAGTAGTTCCAGAGATTTTCATCATGATTCTTTAACCGTTAATTTATTCATCCCAAAAAACGATTTTATATGCCAGGAGTTTATTTTATTTCAACTTGGGCTGCATTTCGAAATAAAAATATTAAAAGAGTTTTTCGTGTCTCTGCCAATCTAACCATGACATAGACGTTGAATTTCATTTGTTCGTAACATCGCATGACAAAGGATAATAATTGCTTGACAGTCACAGTGTTTTGGAAAATCAAACACTTTTAGGTATTTATTATTCATACAACTGTTTACAAATATGCAATAATATCCGCGAGGATAATCTAATCTGTCAATCATGTTGGTGTCACAATGTATTCTTACGATGAAAATTATTGCTTTATCGATACATTGACAATAATAACTTAATTTAACTTAATTTAAGAACAATCAAACCGAGGTACATCTCTGCTGGTTCGGTCGCCATGTTTACTTTCAATTTATTACTGTTTATGTATTGCAACGTGGGGGTGGGGTTGAAACGGGGAATTAAATCGTGAGGCTTTTTTACTCCTGGGAAACCGTTGTTTTTTCAGTCTGTTATTTATGGATAATTCTGTGCAAAACTATAAAAACTGGTATAATATACAACGAGCCAGTGTTGCATCTGTTGCTACCTGTCGATAACTATGGTCTATGATAATATAAATTATGCTACCAGCATCTACTTGTTGTTCATAGTTTGAGCTTATGTTTAACAAGCGATGTACGCTGTTAGCACACGGGCAACAGCACTCAAGCAGCAGCTGGAATCTACATATTTGGCTAGCGAATGATGTTCCACTTACCATTAGGCTCTTAGGTGAATACTGTTCCGTTTTCAACAGACAAACAAACTACATACGCTCATGTTAAACGGTGCACAGACACGCCAAGTTTAAGCCAATATTGTGGTATTGCCGGCATCAAGCACGATGCCATATTTTACCGCAAGGAGAATAATGTTTCTTGTTCGAAGAGATGATTTTACACAAGCATAAACGCAGCGTTGGTTATTTTGTTCAATATATTTAAGGAAGTTACTGAAGCAACTCGGCCATGAAAAGAAAAGAAGCGCTTGCTTTCATACGATATTCGTTTTTCTGTTGGTGTTACGATCCAAACTTCTCAGTGTTGTACTAAGGATACGGGTAATGTCACAATAGATCTAAAACAACTGGTCACAGTGACAGACGTGAACAAGAATAAAAAAAAATATGCACATTTTTTATTGAATAAATACACTCTCTACGACCAAAGTTGAATCTATGCATTCGTGTCGTGTGTTTTAAGAGTAAATTCGCTTACTTGCTAATCGAAGGTATCTGAAGATCCGACGTCAATAACGTACGCGATGATGACAAGGAGAATTTATTACGACTATTATTGTTTTGATTTCACAATCAGGCTAAATCTTAAAATGATAGCTAAGGGTGTTAGAAACAAACTTTTGTATGGCGGCAACTTTCAGAAATGACGTTTAGAGGTCGCCCCGGCGAAATTTTTAAAAAATAGATATTTTTCGTAATAAATTTCATACAAATATTTTTTAAAGTACGAAAATTGGCAATACCCACTATTTTTATATTTTTACAGCTTGATATGGATCCAAACTACTTGAGAAAAAAATTAACGACATGTTTTGCAGGTAACTTTCTAATACTAATTTTTTGAATTTACTAAAATTTGCCATTTTTTATATACTGAGCATTTTACCCATCATAAAAAGTGTCTGAACCAAATGCTAATTTAAAACAATTTCCATAAGAAGATAGGAAATTTGATGAGGAAAAATTTTGCGGAAGACAGCATTGCGTTTTTTATGCGTTTTAGAGTTATTCACGATTTACTATTTAGTAAAATTTGGATTTTTAGGTATTTAAAAAAAAAATCACAAAAGAATTGCCCAAAACACATACAAAGTAAAAAATTACGTATGCTCAACAAGTTGTGGCATCATTCATTGAATTTTTGTTTCCGTTGACAAATTCATTTTCTTTGATCTAGAAAGGTACCTACTAGCGAGAATCTTTATCATTAGGTACCATTTTGAGATGCCTCAGTAGGCCATGGCATTTTTAACGGTTATGTACTGACAATGGTTTATACGAGCATAATACACAATCAAACGCACGGCACATTTTCTATATTATTTAGAAGATGATACATTCCGCAAAACATGCCGATTTTGTTTTTCAATGATGTTGTTCAAATCGTTCAGAGACATGAATAAAACGTTCTAGTAGTCTTTACCATTTTGATCAACATATAGGACGATAAAAATGACGTCACTTGTTTACATACAAAATTAATGTTTACCAATAATAGCCTACCTTGTCTTATTGTATGCCGTGTATGTGTTGTGGTAATCAAATTGTTCTAACCTTGGATAACATTACGTTAACTCACTGGTTCATCTCATCCCTCTCGTTTAAATTTGCCATGGTGTATCTTATTTTCGGTGTTGATAAGATAGTTCAAATCAGTAGACGTAAAAAAGACATGCCCTGCTTTTCAGAATGTCTTGAATTCGAACTTAGTATTTAAAAATTGGTATTCTTACGTAAGATGTTCGTAATCGCGATTTGAATTTGGCATGGATCAACGTATTCGCCTTTATTCACTTTGCCACTGTTTCCTGGGCTGTTTCACTGGTCCAGGACTTATACGTCTTCACGTAGAAAAATAATTGAGAATATCGACAGGAAAGTATTGCGCATTTAGTTCATCACTGGACTGCGCACTCAGTCTTCATAAGTGCGAAATTGTTAATAAAAGTGCGCGATTGCATCAAATCCTGTTGATGTCTGCGGCGCACTATTTCTTTGATTTATGCTGAATAAGTGCTCTGAACAGACCGAGTTGATTTGTAGCAAACGCGCACTTTTATTTACGTTTTCGCACTCTTGAAAACTCGTGCGATAGTCCAGTGGTGAACTGGCGCTATAAGAAAAACACGAAAATATGGCTCAACATTTTGTGGAGAATATCTTTAAAAAATCAATAGGCTGTACGAAGCTTGTCAAGATAGCTAGCTTTTTAAGAAATCTTTTCTAGCTAATTTCTGTACGAAGGGATTGAATAACAAAAAACAAAAATCAAATAATGATGTCACCATAATTCCATAACCCAATCAAGACAAAAACTTGTTGAGAATATGTGATTTTTTACTTTGTATGTGTTTTTGGGAAGTTCTTATGTGACATTTTTAGAAAAATACCTAAAAATTCAAATTTCACCAAATTGTAAATTATGAAAAGCTCTAAAACGGATAGAAAAAAACGCCATGCTATCTTCGGCAAAGTATTTCCTCATAAAATTTTCTATCTATTTATGGAAATTGTTTTAAATTAGCATTAGGTTCAGATACTTTTTACAATGGATAAAATGCTCAGTATATAAAAAAATGCAAATTCTAGTAAATTCAAAAATTCAGTATAAAAAAGTTACCTGCAAAACATGTCGTTAATTATTTTTCCCAAGTAGTTTGGATCCATATCAAGCTGTAAAATATATAAAAATAGTAGGTATTGTCAATTTTCGTACGGTAAAAAATATTTGTATGGAATTTATTACGAAAAATTGCCATTTTTCAAAAATCTCGCCGGGGCGACCTCTAAACGTCATTTTTGAAAGTTGCCGTCATTCAAAAGTTTGTTTCTAACACCCATTTGCAGGTTGAGCCCCCAAGCTTTTTGACCATGTGCAATTTTGGGACAACCTAATATAGAGATACCGAAAAATAAGAAAACGTCATGCATTCCATCAACAGTATTGAGTGCACTTCTAATTAGGAAATGCACCAGCCATGAAGAGGGGAAGCACACAAAAAGGAAACATCTATGGTTTCCGAAAAGCCATTCACACCATCCGGACCAGCAACGTAGACATAGAGTATCTGTTCTGTAGATGTCGAAGCAACGCCAGCAACGGGTGCTTCTGTTTTAGTCAGACCGCATCACAGTGGCCGGAAGCCGGACAAAACCTCAAAAATCGACTTCAATATTTTATTTTTCTAATATTTTTCTTCCATCATAGATATTTCAACTAAGAAAATCCCAAATTTTCAAGTCATTTGGTCGAAAATTGAGTCTTGTGGATTTTTTCAAAGTTGAAGTTTTATGTGCTACAATATTAGTATTTATTGTCTTTATTTTATGAGCTTCCTTCATGAGTTCGTTGTAAAAGTTAGGAAGACTTGAATAATGTGACAATATTTTTTGTGTTTTTGGGTATGAATAACCATTACATTTCAGGGATTGTTTGGAATTCAATCACAAAATTATTATGTTTTTACAATATGCAAACATATTGACTTTTATGAAATTTTGGAGAAAAACTTCGTATTAAAGAGATCCAGTACTTGTTTAGGAAACATCAGAAAACGACGCCGTATCCCGGATCTGACGTGCAATTTTGTCTAGTTTTTGGCTATATAGGTCACTGTTTGCGCATTTTTGCGCTAAGAGCGAAAATTTTTTTTTTTTTCTGTCAGGTCACAATGGAGCCGCATGGTTGTAGAGGAAGTGATATTGTTTAAAGTTTAAATTTTATCTTAACATAGTTCAAATTATACTAACAATAAGAGACTTTCACCAAGTCAGATGGTCATAAGAGGAGAGGGGGGTGGTGTCTGATAATGTAGTGGCCACAGCTTTAACATTTTTATTATTATTTTTTTTTTAATATTATTTTATGTTTTGACAGAAAAAACACAAGAGGGTGGGTGTTCCAGTTAAAAACAGTAAGCTGGAGAGGGAAAGGAGTGATGACTAAGTATGAATAAGCCTTTATTTTCTTAGACACTACCCACATGTTGCTTCACCAGATACAACTAACTCTTTTAAGCTTCAAAATAAAAGAAAGACAAAAACAACCGTTAAAAACATGTAAAAATAACTACAAACCATTGCTCATTGATTTTATTAAACTGGTCGTTTCTTCGATTCATCCTTGTAGTATTGGTCAACTACCTTAGAAGCAATCTCTTCACGAACTTCTATCGAAGTTTCAATATATAGTGACAAAAATTCGTCGACATCTACGTGTTTCTTTTCTACACGCACATCGTTACAGTTCAAAGCAACAATCATCTATAAAATATAAAAGAAATTCACTAAACGGCGCTAAACGCTACGTTAAATATTTTTCTACGTAAACGTCGCGATCACCAAGGCAATCTTTGAATATTTTAATCGTAATTTTATGAAACGAACATTTTACGCTCTTTAGTAAAACCCGTTATATTGGTTTTTTAAACTTGAAGTTTTCTTGTATGTTATTCATACAGTTTCGTTAAACACATTTCTACTGAACGACACATAGAGTGATAAAGATTTTGAAAATATTTGCTGGAACTCTACTGTTCATAAATATGATTACCGACCTCTGATGATTGTTTATCAAAAACTCCCTTTAATATTGCGAATTGCCAATTCTTTATAGATAGGGTTGTTTCGGTTGCTTCGACAAGTGATAGCAGGGATCGATGGACCTTACAACCCAAACTCGGAAGAGCATATATGAAGTTGTTGAAACGAGATTGATAAAAATCAGTTCAAATTTTACGCAGTTCACTATATTAGAATATCTGACCCCATAACGATTGAATTAACACACCTCCGTGCACCCATCGTAAAATTCCACGTGGTCTATGAGCAGTCCCTGAGAATAGACCACGTCTTGTCAGCCAACATTGGTATGTATCTGAATTGATCCATTGAACGAAAACGTAGGTAAACGATTTTTTCTAATGATTTATATAGTTTTGAAGATTTTGGACCACCCTAACAGCAACAAATACACAATTATAGTTTATTTCAATATCAATACATGATTTAAGAACCCCCAAATTAAAAGGTTAATCAAAACCTACGTTCAGAAAGCACATCGTGATAGCTTATTATCGATTATTGTTACATGCTTTCCATAATCAGCAGATTTCAAAATTTTGAACCACCCTAATATAGATAAATCAAAATATATGATAAGTTCCATATCACAAATAGATTTAGGGAACTTAAGTCATCATAACCTGTGAATTTTAGCAATTTAGGTTAACATTTGAGGTTTTGTCCGACTTTTGTATGGAGGCCCGCCACTGTGCGCATTGTGCAATCCTCCTCCTGGTCCAATTTTCCAATCTCATCATCCTAACTAAACAAAACCTACTGTTCTCCGGAGAGGAAGCAAATGTTACGGATGAGTGGCACTGTAATAGTGGTCATTGTGATTCCAACATGACTTATGAAAGGCGAAATGAGGTCAACAGCTTGTTCCAGTTGGAGCTTATATGAATACCCACCATTGGGTGTTGTATCGATTTTATTTTCAAGTGGATGGGGCTCGGTGTCATGTTCAAGCAAAAATAATGTTTCTTCTAAATACGTACTTTTAAATGCATATTCTGTAACTTTTAGCAAAATATCATAACTTTGAACAGAATTGGTTACATTGCAAGTTTCGACTTTTTTTGGCTTTCAGTCTACCAAATTGCGTTCATTAATTTTTTTATCATCATCAACGTTTCTGTCTGTGGTAACTTGGCTGATTGTTCTCGGGGAGAATCGACAAGCGCAGTAACCAAGGCAGTAACCCAACACAGTGCAATGCAAGCTGCAGTTCGTCCGATGTGGTCGAATGGTGGCCGAAGAAAGAGGAAGAGTCATGGCCTGCTCTATGATCTCGTTAGCAGCTGTCAGTCGATAGAGTACTGCTCGTCCACTACTCGAATTTGTGCTGGCCTGCTTTATCCCACAGAAAATTTCGTGTGAGAGTAAGCAGGCCAGTATGGATTCGTGCAGTAATCCATAGGGTACTGCAAGCACCTGATCTAACCTCACTTTGCTTGAATTCAGCGAGCTCACGGTGTGTCTGGTAGAACAAATTTATTACAAAAAAATGGGCATCGCTAATTTTTACGCTACGCGAAAGTTGACGCTACCAGCTTTCATTCAAGCCCAACATCGAAATATTCCATCGGGGGAACTTTTTCATACAAAAATTGGGTATGTTTGTTAAGTAGAAATAGGGATTAATTTGGAACCGTGCATTTTGTATGGGGAAAAACAGTATTCTGAAAAAGTTGTTCGGGATCCCTCGGTGGATTTTTTTGAGGGACCCTGCAAATGAAAGCTGAAAGCCTCTATTTTTGAATAGCGAAAAGTTTGACGATGCCCATTTTTTTTGTTATAAACTTTTCCCATACACACGCCGTGAGCTGTTTACCAGATGTTAGAATTTTTAGCGAGCGATGGAAAAAAATCACGTTTTCCATCCCGAAATCATTGTGATATGAAAATATCGATTATATTCTTTTTAACTAGAACAAAATCAATCTTCTAAATCCCGTTTTACTGAGATTCTATCGCAATGAGTAATTCTCGCAGAGACCGGTCCACTATTTACACCTTGTCTTTAAAAATGCTTAAAATGGCGATTTTCTGAAAGTTCTTGCCAAAAAAGTAAGAAAAATGCATTTGGTTATTCAAACTGATGGACCCCTCATTAGTTAGAGCCTCAACAATTTTTGCGGACTCCTCGATTTTGGACAAATGTTGGCTCGCATTTGAACTGTTTTAACTCGAAAGTTTCTTCTGAAACTCCATCAAAATTAAACTTTGTTGACCAGAGGAAAGATAGAGCTACTATTTACAGTTATAAAAAGTTGAGTCGGCCATATTGATTTTGGCCGCCATCTTGGATTACATACCATACCCATCGACAGCAATATTTGGGAAAATCGGAGGTTCGTTACCGTTTTTGACTGTTTCTCAATGATGTGGGCATTGCTTTTATAACTTTTTTAGTGTTTTGAAAAGCTTAAACCTTCAGCTTTCAGTGAGGTCAGAGTTTAAATTAATGTTCGTAAAAATTACAAAATAACGCTGCAGAGCGATTCCAAGCAACAGCATCAAAATTAGGGAAATTTTTTAATTCATGATTTTCTATTGAACTGAAATTTTGCACAGTTTTTCAGTTCCATCTAAATCGCCATTTTTCGATATCAAATTTTTATTTTGAATCACGACTAACTTTTCAAAAGGGTGTATATGAAAATGGTTCAAAAATATTCAAAAATCTGCACAGCCAGAATGGTTCGTTCGATTGCTATGAATTTTTCAGCAAAGTTAGATAACTAAATGGTGATGCCTAAGAAAATATACACTGTGAAAAAAAAATCTTTTTTAACATGAAAAAATATAATTGTTGCCACAAAAACTCAAATAACTCAAAACCCTATCTTTCAACCAACGTAATTTTTTTAGGGAAGACGGTCCATTGTATTAGCAATCTACCATACAAATTTGGTGATGGTAAACTAATAAACAAAAAAGTTATAACATTTCAAACATTTCACAATTTTCACATTTGGTAATTTTTTTTTTCTGTGTAAATTATTTCGGTCAGAAATCGCAGTTTGATGCTGGTTTTATTGTTCAGCAAAGTTAGATAACTAAATGGTGATTCCTAAGAAAATATACACTGTAAAAAAAATCTTTTTTAACATTAAAAAATATCATTTTTGTCACAAAAACTCAAATATCTCAAAACCCTATCTTTTTACCAACGTAATTTTTTAGGGAAAATGGTCCATTGTATTAGCAATCTACCATAAAAATTTGGTGATGGTAAACTAATAAACAAAAACGTTATGACAATTCAAACATTTCGCAATTTTCACATTTAGTGATAATTTTTTTTTTCAGTGTAAATTATTTCGGCCGGAAATCGCAGTTTGATGCTGATTTTATTACTAATGGCCTTGCGTGAGTAAAACAAGCTGTTTTTATTATGTATGGTATGTGGGGGCAAGATGGGTCAGGGGGCAAGATGGGTCAGTACCGTTTTCAACCGTACTATTTATTTTTTGAATCTTTCTATAATTTCCCCAGATGAACGACGTGGATACACAAAAAAATGATATATTGTTTTTAAAATTCTTTACGTTCCTTACGCAGAGAAAAAATAAAATATTTTTTCGTTATACTCCTTATGCTATACATTCCATATAACTACGTGTAATGTGTAGACGGGGCAAGATGGGTCACCCTAATTTTTCGGTATGTTTGCATAGTTTTTAAAAATGTTTTATTTTTCATAGAAAGGCTATTATGTGACCTACATTATCGAAGCGACTAGAGCGCTGAAAATTTGTGAACATATTTTTAATATTTTTCTACAAAAAATATAAGTTTTCAAAGTTTTTTATGGCTACCTGAATAAAAATATTCTATTTCTGAGAATAATCTACCGATATGTTTCAACACTTCTTTCATGTCATCTGTACGTATGTGAAGCTTAGATGTATAGAGAAAAAATAGAAGATCTAGTATTTTTTGTTGGAGAAAAATCGAATTTCTGATAGCTGACCCATCTTGCCCCCGTAGAAATGAGGTGGGGCAAGATGGGTCATGTTTTGACAATTGTTTGTCAAGAAGCAGGTTTCAAACTGTATGACCTTTCTATACCCTTATATCATAGCTGACTAGTGTATCTGGAAGTCGTGATAGAAAACAGAGAAATGCTATTTATATTCAGAATGTTATAGGGATCCATTTCTTAGGTGACCCATCCTGCCCCCACTTACCATACTAGCTGTCCCGGCAAACTTTGTCTTGCCAAGCTGTGGTGATTTGACAACTATTAAGGTCATCGCTGCACCGCACTCTAGATTGGTTTAATTTCAATCGTGTTGATTTCCTTCCTTGCTCATAGAAAATCAACAATTTCACTATTTTTATAGTTTTTTAGAAGATTTTCGTAACTATTTCTACTTATAAACACAGCTACCATAAATACGAATCGAACCGTGCAATAGTCATGCAGATCTGTTCATCCGTTCGTGAGTTTTGTTGCCTCAAAGTAACTTCAAACTCATTTTTATATATATAGATTATGTATATTATATGTACAGTAATGTTCCGATTTTATCACGCCCTCCGCGCATTATTCGTTTATTCAGTAATTTGCTGTTACATTTGAGGACAAGTGTTTTCCCTTTTCTTCAAGATGAATGTTGAAAGCGTGTTTTGCAACGCTAAAAATATTGAAATGGATATAGATGTTGAAGAATATTTCAAAGCATTTTTGAAAAGGGGCGTGATTAAATTATTTAAACAGATGTCGCTGATGGTACGGTGGCATGACTCTCTGCACTTAGCACTTCTGGCAATTTCTCAGTTGTTGTCGTTTTCGAACTTCCTGCACCCTGTTTTAGCGATGATATACAGATGGCTCGTTTATCAAAGGACGTGCAAATGCGTAAATTTGTATTCAATGTGGACATTTGGGCATAACCAGTCTGTTTCAGTTTATCTATGGTGCTTTGAAGAAAAAAAATAGTATAAAATCTTTAATATCCATAGCGGTAGTATTTTTTTGCTTTTTCGTGAGCATTGTCATGGTATGTATACAGACAAACAAACGTAACACTGACGTTGGTAAAAAGATAGGATTTTGAGATATTTGAGTTTTTGTGACAAAGATCCTATTTTTTTAAAGTAAAAAAAGATTTTTTTTTACAGTGTATAATTTTTAAGGAATCATCATTTAGTTATCTAACTTTGCTGAAAAATATATAACATTCGAACAATCCGTTTTTGCTGTACAGCTTTTAGAATATTTTTGATCTATTTTCGCATACACCCTTTTGAAAAGTTAGTCGTGAGTGAATATGAAGGTTTAACCCTTATGTGGCCGGCAGGGTACCCGGGTACCCAGCACCCATTTAAAATACACGGTGTAGAAAAAAGCAAAAAGTTTGCCGGCCACATAACGGTTAATATCGAAAAATGGCGATTTAGATGAAATTGAAAAACTGTGCAAAGTTTCAGATATTTTGAAATGGTCGCTCAGGATCGACTAACATGACTCCGTGGAATTCCTCTGCATTTATGTAAACAACCGGGACCTGACCCAGTGCGTAAAAGTGGCATGATTTACAAAACAGCAGATAACTTTTGAAAGGAGAAAAAAACATCTCTATTTTTTATATGTTTAGTATAAATGTCTCAGCTTTCAATTGGTGCAAAAAATTTGAAAATCGGTGGTTGCCAACATGATGAAAAAAAAAATGTTTTGGGATAAAAGTCATAGATGGCGGCTGAAATCAATATGGTCGACCCAACTTTTTATAACTGTAAATAGTAGCTCTGTTCAACAACATTTCGATTTGCGGTGGCTTTTGGAGAAACTTTCGAGTTATAACGGTCTGAATAAGCCATTACAGGTCGGACTCGATTATCCGGAGTCGGGTTCGGATGCTTCTTAAATATATACCTATATCTGAAGAACGGAATGATTTTGACATTTTGTCAAGCCAACTCTGATTAGTGATCAGTCAAAATCATTCCGTTTACGAGATACTATTTTGGGAGGCGCCAGAACCCGACTTCGGATAATCGAGTCCGACCTGAATATGCAAAATTTATAAAAGTTTATACAAATAATTGTGGCTCTAACTAACGAGGGGTCCATCAATTTCCTAATTTTGTTAGCAAGCACTTTCAGAAAATCGCTACCTAAGAATTTTTAAAGACAAGTTGTAAATAGTGGGCGGGTCTCAGTGAGAATTACTCAAATACATTTTCGCCGGATCTCCGCCAGAGACTAAGGCCAGGAAAAGAGCTAGCTGAACTGTAAGGTCACGGGTTCGTGACGTCATCTTGCAGTAGCCTATATGTTAAAGTGTCTCGAGTATACCAAAATGGCGAATCCTTGTCGTTTTGACAGGTCTCCTGAGGCTTTCCACGAAGCAGCACGAAAAAAATCCATTTTTTTTAATTTTGCATTTTCGATTTGCATAAAATTTTGCACAGCTGTTCTAATCAATATAAATAACTATTTTTTCATACTAAAACTTTTTATTGAGTCTCGACTAACTTTCAAATAGGGCCTATGAAAAAATGGAACACATGCAAATGAAAAATCATATCTCTGAAACTGCTTGTTTCATCGGAAAACTGTCTTCGGCAAAGTTGTAGATTAATAAATGGTGGCTCTCAGAAAAATACACATTGAAAAATTTATTTAGTTTTTCTTCTAAAAAAACTGAATTTTGTTACTAAAAATAAAATATCTCAAAAAGTTATTTTTTTACCTTCATGATATTTTGTGAGAATAAAGTTCATTCTGTTAGCTACCATCTGTAGAAATTTCATAATGGTAAAAAAATGTACAAAAAAGTTATGGCACTTTGAACATTTTCGGTTGTGTGTTTTTTAGAGTGTATGACGAATTCACGCAAACTCGCCGTAGGGGTTTGGCAAAACTGTCTCAGAATCCGATGGAATTTCTTAGCTTTAAAGACGTATTTTCTAAAGTATTTGACCGTTTTTTACTCAATATAACTTAAAAATGACATTACCTACAAAAAAGTTATGTATGGGTGACTTTTAGATAATCATGTGAACTTTCATAACATTGAAAAATGTCAATACGCTTTAAAAGTAAAAAAAATGCAAATAAGAAAAATTATTTCAATTTGCGAAACATGACATTTTTGTAATTATTGAAAATTTTGCCATATATCGCAAGATGCGCACTTTTGAAGAAAAGCATTTCTGAGGTACAGTGATTTCGGGTGAAACTGATCAGTGGGGTGAAATTGATCAACGTGAGGGTCATGTTCATTTGTTAAAAATATTGCTTTAAACTTAAAACAATTTGTAGAAAATGACCATCATCCGGCTAAAGGATTATTGAATGATGAGTTACATGTTTTACAGTCAATTAGTCACATATTTCTGTATTAAATTCAATATTTTCTGTAATTGCGTGTTTGGCGAACCTCAAATACCCTTTCAAACTTTTGTTACCGTGGCTGTATCGCACATGTAATGAATATTCAAATGGATGCTTTTAGCTGCAAGTATTTGCTAAACACGATTTCATAATCAAAAATTTTATAAATATTCAAATTTATACATAAAATTGCACTTTTCGGAAGTAATCACTTTTTCAGTATGAAAAGTGCATACTTTAAGGCGTTTTCATGAAATTTATTAAATTTAAAACTTGAATAATTAAAAATTGAGAAAACTCGTTAAACTTTTGCGCAGCATTTCTCATTCTGGGGTTGTTAATTCAGGTGGAAAACATATTTTTGGCACATGCAAAGGTATTTCATTTACTGATCAATTTCATCCCGAAAGCAAAATTATTGATTTTTTATTTTAAATGATATTTACCTATTGCAATAAAATGATTTGTAGTAAAAGTTTGTAGTGCTTTGAGTTTGACTTTCTTTGGGTGATCGACTGTACGTTGGATGATATCTTTAATTGGCAATTCAGTCTAATTTGGTCAATCAAAAAGAACTATATTCTTAACCCGAAATTTCGGTCCTTATTGGACCTTTTTCAAGGATTCTGTAATGTTTGAGTTTGACCATATCGCTGCATTCGAAATCACGGTAGCATTAGTAGAACATTTTTGACAGCTCCTCCCCTCTTATATTCTCCTATACCTAATAGAAGGCTCCTAGCAATATCATAAACTTCCTCTAAAATGCTACGTCTTCAATGGACGGTTCCTAACAACAAATACTTCATGTCATCATTTTGCGTGTTTCTTTTCGGTAGAAAACAAAAGATTTTATCCAGGGCGTTTTTTACAGATATTAAATTAAACATAGCTCCATATGTTTAAATCACAAGTCTATCTAATGCAAAGTATTTATTTTATTCTCTTATGAATAAGAAAACTTTTAAGTTGAAATTCGACTTCTGGTTGATGTTCTGAATTTCTGTGTTACAAATCTGGTGTTCTGGTTCAAAAGAGAATCCTAAATTATATTCTTTGTATTGGATAGATTTATAATTGAAACATGTAAAGCTATGTTCAATATCAATATGTGAAAATCCACGTATAAAAATACCCAAAAATTGGTTTGACTCAAAAAAAAACATTTTGTGTTGGGTTAGATTTAGATAATAGCAATTTAATTACTTTGATCCATTTTGAATTCTATTCTTATTGGTTGGTGTGGGGTTTGGTTCTCCGAAATAGGATTAATTTAATTTCGCAAATGGGCATGTATTCCAAATTGACTTCAATTTATTTTTTAACTTTTTTTAGCGTGATCGTTTTTTTTTCAATATTTCAATTTTTTACTTGAAAGTTTACACAAATTCCTTAAAGTCACGCATACCACACTTTTTTGCAGGTCATGTTATTTTTAAGTTATATTGGTATATATAAAATAGTCAAAAACTTAAGCCCTTTTCAAATATTAGTGTAGATAAATTTTAAAAAAACAACAAAGTATGCAACGTTGCTTTAAAGTACATAGTCTTCATACCTACACAATTCCATTGAAATCTGAGAGGGTGCTGCCAACCCCAAAATCTAGTTTGCGGGAAATTCATCATGCAGTCTAAAAAAACACGCAACCAAAAATGTTCAAAGTGCCGTAACTTTTTTGTACATTTTTTTACCACTATAAAAATTTTACAGATGATAACTAACAGAATGAACTTTATTCTCACAAAAAACACGAAGGTAAAAAAATAACTTTTTGAGATATTTAATTTTTAGTAACAAAATTCAGTTTTTTCAGAAGAAAAACTAAATAAATTTTTCAATGTGTATTTTTCTGAGAGCCGCCATATATTATTCTACAACTTTGCTGAAGACACCTTTCCGATCGAACAAGCCGTTTCCGTGTTATAATTTTTTATTTGCTTGTGTTCCATTTTTTCATAGGCCCTATTTGAAAGTTAGTCGAGACAAAATATGAACTTTTGATATGAAAAAATGGTTTCTCACATGAAAAGGAATAGTATACAAAAATATCAAGTAAATTAAAAACATCGATTAAAATGGATTCGTGCTGGTCCGTGGAAAGCCTCTCCTGCTCGATTGGAACTATGGGGATGACAATGGACTGTTCCACTTTTGACGTTTCTTCTTTTTGTTTTATCCAGGCTCGTTACTTTATGTGCGTGCGTTACCAATTACACTAGTTTACAGCATTTTTAAACTCGGTACGCTGATGAACATTTTTGGTGTAGAATCATGCCCTGAGTTTGAAAACGCGAAGGAAAAAAAAATACAGTAGAGCGGAATTTTTTTCGATTTTCCATACAAGGTTGATGATTTGAAATCGATTTTTGTTCTATTTTTAAGCAACTTCGCTCACTTCAGACATCTCATTCTTCGTAACCAATGCTCCGATTGAGCTGATTTTTTTTACTGTAACTCGCCTACATATGAAATGTCAAATAAACGTTGAGAAAGAATGTTTAGATTGTTTTTTCTTATTGAAAAAAATACATTTCTTCATATATTTTTGGGAATTTGGCTAAAATTTAAGGAGATCGTCCCTAAAACTCGTCAATATCTTGAATTTCATCAATATGACGCAAAACCTGCATTCAGATGATCGAATGGTATTGTATTCAGCTTTTAATTCATGGAAAAAGATTTGAAATTGGTTGAACAAAACGCAAGATATTTGAATTTTAGTAAATTCCATATTTTTAAAAGTTGTAAAACTCGATATTGAGCTAAAACTCAAAAACTGCTCTACGGTCGGTACTAATCAACGCAATTTGTTAGACGGATACCCGCAAATTCCAGAATTGAATTCAGATTTTGAAAATCAGCAAATCAGAAAAGAGTTTTTTGAAATTAGTCGCCAACTGTTTAGTTCATGTGCTAAGCCGTTATGCATCTCAGCAAATATAATTGGCATTTGTTACATCTTCAGTGCACAAATATCTAATTAGTTTCTTTTGTTTCTCATCTATTTCCAGGTTAGTGTTCTGCATAATGAATCATCCACAATTTGTAAGTGAAAAAATATTCTGAGTTAGGTACGGTTGAACAATGCGTCAACGGCTGCTTCGGAATCTATGTTAAACATAAAAGCCCTAATGTAGGTGATGATAACTAACGTTTGGGGACAATCAATTTCTCATAATGTCTCATAATTTTTACCGTTTGGTTGAAAAATACTCCAATTTTACATGCGAAATAAGCAGTGCTCTTCGATTTTGTAAGGCGTAATTCTGAAACATACTGGAAAAACTTGTAATTAGAAGGCACGAAATGTTGCTAATTGACAAATTGAGAGATGAAATTAGTGAAAAAAATCGCGTTCTGGTGGGATTCGAACCCACGACTCCGTATTCGCTTAACCAACTAAGACACAGAACAAGTAATGATTCTGCGGAATAGAAAGCCAAACTGACTCCAAAGCCACACCGTGAACACTCCTATTTCACAAATCCATCTCTCTTTCGGCTTAGTTGGCAATCCACAGCACGCTCGTGTTTGTGCCCACTAACTAATTCTGAGTTCATCCAAAAAGAAACGGATTTGATGAATTATATGAAATATAATATATGGATAATTATGGATTTCTTTTTTCCAGCTCTTTGCTTTCCAGAAATGATAACATTTTGTATACTTTTCTACTAGTTAGCTTTAATGAAATTTGAAATTATGCTATCGGGGAGCTCGTTGGGTGCAATTAAAACTTTGCTCATAAAGCAGCGATGAGTTGCAGCAGAGTGGGAGGGAAATGGTCGTGCGTTGAAGTGGAAAATTGAGATGGATAGAATGCAGGAATTTTTCAAAGCGCTGGAAAGTTTTCCGCCTCTTAAAGTTCTGGTTTGTTCAAAGGCGACGGCGAAGATTGTAGGAATACTTCTGCCAAGAATGGACTATTTGCGGTTCGGCGAGAGACTTTTGAATTGCTTTTGAATTTAAAATGGCTGGTGGATTCGTTGTTGCATTTGTTATTGCCCATAACTATCCATGAGGCAGTCCATATACCACGTGGATAGAAAAAAAAACATGGTTTTTGACCATCCCCTTCTCGTGGACGAGAAGGGATTTTTCTTTGATCCCTACGCTTCTTCCCACATGTACACTGAATCAAACTTCAACCATCGCACAACAATAATGACAATGTCGCAACCTGCATTTGTTACGAAAATCCACCCAATGCGACATAAATATGTCCCAACTTGAACATACTATAGGATAGAGATCGTACACCGGGCGTTTATAGATTTTTAAGCCTTGCATTGCGATTTTCAAGCAGTAACTTCGAGTTGGTTAACACTGTAACGCTGTTGAAGATCTACCATCGAACAGTTTCAATTATGAATTAGTAATAATCGATTATTCACAAGTTGAAAAGTGCGCAACAAATTCAGTTTTCGTTTTGTCCCTAATTAAAAATTGCTCTTTTCATTTTCGCTATCCAACTTTATCGCAAGCAAAGTTATCGCGATAACTGTCAGAAGGCAAGTAACAAAAATTGTTCCGCCAATGGAATTGGAACCTAGACCCTCCACAAAAAATGTGTGTTAGCGCTATCATAAGCACGTGGCCCCACAGGCTACTCGAAAGGGATATGAAAGGTGCTGTCCATAAACTACGTAGACTCATTTTTGGTCATCTCAGGCCCCACCCCCTGCCCTCTCGTAGACTTTTGTCCATACAAAATTTTCGACATTCGTATGGAGCGTAGACTTTGGCCAGAAAACCCACCAGTCGGATTTTCATTGCTGAATAATCCATTTTCGGTGCTGCGGGACGAGCGAGAACACATTCCTGGAAGAAAACCGGGTCTGAATTCATCACTCGGCTTTATTCGCAGATAATTCGTGTGAGAGGCTTTTCTATAATCGCGATCGTGATTGGTAATTTCATTCCCTGTGCATTAGGTATGGGAAAATAGACTACGAGGGGGAGGGGTGTTTAAAAATGGCCAAAAAATGCTACGTCGTTTATGGACGGCCCCTGATTTCTTACTAAACAAACAAGTGAGAGCATGATAATTGATATATGGATTGTTAGTTGAATGTAAATACAACTTTTTGTTTTATAATTTGGAAACCCGTTTAGCCGATATTTCTACAACCTGCATGCAAGTCAATCATGAACAATGGGATGGAGATGAAATGGATGGCATGAATCCAATAAAAAAGCGGCGGGCAAAAAATCGGTTTGATAAAAATTAGATGATGTTGGTATTTGATACGATTTGTGAACGAGGAGTTTACTGAGAATTAGTAGCGAAACGACAACTGAAGATATTGTAAAATGATGATAAGGAGAGATCAATTACAAGAATTTTGGGGATAATTCAGTAACATTTTGTGAAGTATAATCTTGATAAAACTATTATTATGTATGACAAATTCTGTGCAAAACTGAGATGTTTGCGAAAGTTTGCAATCGAAAATATTTACTTATTTGTAACTCGCCTCGGTTACGCCCGCTCAGCCCATAAAACCCTTACCCAATTCTCAGGGTCGGCTCATCCACGCCGAGGAAAACTCGAGGAAAGAAGGAAGGATTAAAAGAAGAAATAATTGCTTTTCGCGGCGGTTTATTTGAAAAAGCCATAGCGTCCCTAACGTCCCTAGCTGATTCCTACCAGATACGAGTTTTGTGTGGGTGTCAGTGCTGGGCCCGTCGCTGGAAGCTGGCTGGTGGAGTCGCGGGGTTGCGGATCGTAGCCACGCGGTCTACACGTGGCCCGCTGGGTCACTGGGGTCCGTCAAGCCGGCTCGCTCCTTTCGGTCCTCACGATGCCGGCTGCTGCACGGTCCTCTATGCCGGATCACTTCTGTCGGTCCTTTTGGCCTCTGGTTCCCGTAAAAGGGGGGGGGGGGGGTCGGTCCGTGTCGTTGGATCGCGCCCACATGATCCTTTCGTAGTCCGCTGTGCTGTCAGCGGCCAGGGGGGATTTTGGTTTAACTTCAGCCGCCGGTGGCCGACACTCCGGATCCGACGGTGTATCTCAGCCTTCGTGACTTGGAAATATCCACTCACCAAGTCCCGGTGAACTCCTGCACTTGGTCTGATGAAAACCGATCCTTGCTGCAGGGTATTGCGTGGTGCTGCCGGGCAGAAAAATGTACCCAAAAATGGGAAAATCGGTGGTTCACTACTCCACAATTGTTGCCTAAACTGTCGGCTTTGGCACACTAGCTTAAACTCTCTTCTCTTGAAAATTAACTTTGTTCGAGATGTGGTCGCTTTTGAGGCCAAAAACCAAGTGAACGAGCGATGGCTCGTTCGCCTCCCAGGAACCGGTGAAAAGGCTTTTTCTCCTAGACCGTGGTCCAGCAGGTTGCCCGATAAGCGATCGCCAGGGCTGCTATCGAAACTGCCAGCCAACCCGAAATTGCTACCAAAACTACGTGTGTTATTGTGGGTGTTGTGTGTGTGGGTAGGCTGTCTACAATTCCTAGGTGTGTTATTTAAATTGACCGTTTGCCGCCTTTTGCCTCCTGGCGGGTATTTCGCATTAACTTAATTTATTTGCATGATAGTTTTACTTGATTTGTTGTATATTTTTAAGGTTTTATTCATATTTGATTTTTAATTATTGTTTGTGATTGTCCCTACTAGCTTTCTAAGAGTTCTTCTTTTAACATTTCCTCATATTTATTTAATTGTATAACTGAGAAAGGGTTTGAGCTCTATGATCAGAGTGGACAAACAAAGTGATTGGTCACATATTGTTCTAGGCATTTTTTATTGCACATCGCTCTAAACGTCCACATTTCGTAAACATACTCTTTGAGATGTAAATTCCCGATCAGAAAGTAATAACAAAATTATAACCGGCGAAGTTATTATTTCAAAGATAATTTCAGCCTAGAATGTATTATGAAATAAGTCGGTTGTTTAAATAACAAAAAATATATGAATAATTGGTCTACAAGCTTTACAAGCTTAAAGTCAATATGTATAAGAAATCAAGAAAAGAAAATCAAATTATATCAAAATTTATCTATAAAGCAGATATGAATATATTTGGTAAACTTTAAGCAAGGCAGCAATTAACCAATTGTTGGATAATTCACATTTAGAGTGGTGTTTTTACTTCAGAAAAAAGTTATTGGCATCAAGAAACTCATATACATAATATGTACATATACAAAAAACCAAGAGTTTGGTATTAAGGACGCCTCCAATCTGGAACCGGAACTCGTCGTTTTTATCAGCGAGACCATAGCAGCACTTGAAGCGAAGGGTGATATAAGCTCAAATGGTTCTTGTTACTGTTCGCTGGAAAAATTTCGCCTCATATTTTCTCGAGTACAAATCCGAAGACCCATTAAGCGTTTGGGTCTGAAAATGCTATTCGGTAATTCGTGTGAGTGAGCAAGCGACAAGTAGCATTTTCAGATCAATTTATTTTACGGATCTCTAGATTTATGCTCCATAAATTCCGAATGAAATGACAGGTGAGCATTGTGGTGTTCATCTTTGTATTCTATCAGCCTCGTTCCTAATCCGACCCGCCCCATTTACTGGAAAATTCGGTCCACCTTTAGCAAAGTTGTTAAGACTAACCACTTGAGCGGACGGTCTTTCAATTTCTTGCAGGAATTCCTGGAAGTATACTTCCGGAATCCATGAAGTAATTTCTGAAAGAATAGTAAAATGAATTCCAGAATGAGTGTTTGGTGTTATGCTCGATAGAATTTGTGGATGAATCCTTGGAGAAATTGCTGAGGAAATCATTGGAGTTTCTGAAGAAATCTGTTTACGCACATATAGCGTTCCAAAAGCCTGTGCAGATATCGGTCAGTACAGACAACACTTCGTTTCGCACTTGAACTAAACACTTTATTAACTCGAACAGAACAACTTCACTATGTGACTACACTTCATTTGGTTGTACGACTACCGGTACCGGTAGTGCATTTATAACTTGTTTCATATTTAACATAACTATTTCAAATGGTAGAGCGACCAAGATCGGAAAGCGAGCGGCAGCTGGGCATCCACAGTAGGCCGTCCCTTATTTTGCAAAAAATGAAAATGTTAAAAGTTCGTTGTTGAAAAATGATCGTTCTAGCTCAGAAATGATCGTGTCAAAATTTGAAGTCCGTATATCAAGGCTAAGTGGTCCCTCAATGGGCTTAAAGTTGTCAAAAACTGTATGGGACTAAAAAACATGATTTTTTTTTTTCGACAAAAATATACGCTATTCTATTAAGTCTGGTGATTTCAGGGCCCTAAAGGGCCAAAAACGTACTTAAAATTGCAATTTTTGCAAAATAAAGGACGGCCTAAATCACAGGTGATATCAAGTTACAAAAAGTTGTAGTTGATTGTAGTGGAATGGACAACAGAGAGTGATTGCCTACGTGCTAGGGAAACGTACTCAAGTAAACAATTTATTATTGGCTCATATAAAACCCTTGGAGGAATTTTCGAGACAAGCCTCTGAAGAGTGCCTCTGAAGCAATACTTGAAAGAATTACCGATGCAAACATGCTGATAATGTTTTTCAACAGATACTTTGAGAAATTTCTTTTCACAAAAGACCTACTGGATATTTCAAAAGGAATCCTTGGAGAAACTCATGAAGAAAGAAAGACAATTACACCGTCTTCGAGCAAAGGCCGCACAGACTGAACAACACAAATAACAATCAGTGGCCCGCCCGGTGGAGAATTTTGCGTTCGACGAAAAGTTTTCCCCGACTTGAGTGGGAATTAAAACCATACTCCGAGGCTTACGAGACACCTAAACGACTGACGCCGCTATCCGCTTGGCCACAAAGCCCTGAAGAATGCATAGATTAAGGACAAACGTTTGGAATTCCCGCTTAACAGTGCACCAAACCTTCAGACGCACAAATCTCAAGAAGCAAGCTTCAAACAGTAGTTCATTTCATTGTTCTGTTCTTGCTCACTTGTAATAAGCTTGAAATAGGAAGCTCAGATGCGCAGATTTTGTTTACAATGAGATTTGTGCGCTCGTCGTCCATTTTAGGATTCTAACAAGTCTGTCCTTAACCTTCACGTACCCGACCCCCAACATCTCATTTTCAAAATGCTGGCATTTTGTCAATTTTCATCCAATTTTTTTAAAGTCGCTCTCAATCGATCATAAATTGGTGCAAGTTTAAACACCCAAGTGGCCATGCAATATTCGGAATCATTCCTGAGATATTCCGGATTGTACTGGGGTCAGGGAGGGTGCCGAAATGGCTAAAAATGATTATTTCGTGTGTTATTGTGTTTCAACCATCAATTTTCAGCGATCGAACTGCGATAATCAAATTTGAATAAGTTGACCCATCCGGATCACCGTGACAGGTTCCGCAGGGGCCTCATTGGGGACACTTCTGGTTTTTATTCAAACATGTCCTGCGACATTTCAAACTTCATGATTCCAAATGACTGAGTCAGAAACGATACCCTGAAGTCTGTATTAACTAATATGGCCACCCCGGAACATCTAGCATAGGTTCCACGGGGGTGACATCGGGGACATTTCAGGTTTTGCAACCAAAACATGCCATACGACGTATCAAACTTAATGATTCCGAGAGAATAGGGCAGAAAATTTGACTGAAGTAGCAACTGATATGGCCGCTCCGGAACACCTGAAACAGGTTCCGCGGCGGCTTTTCAAACACACCAATACACGAAATAATCACTTTTAGCCTTTTGGCAATACAGAATCCCTCCCCTACCCCCTGACCACAGTACAATTCGGAATATATCCGGAATGGTTCCGGATATTACATAGCCACTTGAGTGTAATAAACTTACACCAATTTATGATCGATTGAGGGCGCCTTCAAAAACAGTCGGATGAAAATTGACGAAATGCCAGCATTTTGAAAATGAGTTGGTCGGGGTCGAGTATGTGAAGGTTAATGTCGGCAAGTATTTATCCTGTTTCTGAAGGAAAGCTTGGACAAGTTCCAAAAGGAATCCTTACAACAAACAACAATCCCTGAAGGAATCCGTGATGGAATTTATCAGGAATGCCTTAGAGAAGTTCTCTTGGAATAATCCTTGAAGACGTTACCCCTGAAGGCATTTCCGAGGCAAATTTTGGAGGAGTTCTGGAGAATACATGAGAAAATTTTGGAACGTGCAACGCGTGAAGTTAGTACGTGCACGGCCGGGAATAGCAAAAGGAGGACTCACGAAGATCTAATGGAGAGAGTGGCAAATGGGCGAGTTGTGAAGTTTTAAGGGGGGAAGAACTGTACACATGGGGTCTGGAGGAATTTCTGTGGGTTCCAGAGATTTCAATGGTATGAAGAAGGGTTTCATGAGGATTCAAAGAAGATCCAGATGGTTTCAGGTGCGTTTTAGAGCGTTTCGGAGGATTTCAAAAAGGTTTTACGGTCGTTTTCGAATGGTGAACAGAGTTCCAAGTGGTTTTACAGGGTTTCGAGTACATTTATGATGGTTTACTGAGCCTCAGAGGGTTTCAGGAAGTTTCAGGGGTGTTTGAGGAATTTTCTGCAGGTTCTAGAGGGTTTCAAAATGATTTATAGGGGCATTTCAGAGCTTTTAAGAAAGCACCAAAGGTGATCGGACTGGTCCAACCAAATATTATCTCGATACATAATGAGTTTGTAAGTTGAAAGAGCCAATAAATTTTAAAATCGGCGGAAAATTTGTTCCAGATGTCCCGTGTCACGTTTAGGGTGCGTTCAAAGGGAACTTTTCGCACGTTCCTTACACTTGACAATATTTACTTGCATAATAGGACGCAATTAGTGAAGTACTACATTGAAAGTAGTGAGCTGTTTTTTGTCCTCCTTAGTTGTTGTCCTCCTTAGTCACGGTTAGTCGACGACTAACTCTATTTTAAAGTCAAAAACGTTATTTTTTTTTCAAAATTCCCGTGTAACATGATTGATGCGATTATTACCACCACCCATGTGATGCACATTTTCTAAAATTTAGGGTGTTTCCCAAGTAAAATTCTAAACTCATCGGTGAAATTTCATCTGCAAGTCCATTCATGCTATTTCAACTGATTGTAATAGCTTAAACATATTGTTCGGTTTAAACCAAGGAAGGTTTATGAGACAAAAACATGGAGAAATCGAGATATTTCCACAGGAATTTCATCGCGGATCTGAGAAATTAACAGGACTCCTTCCGAAGTTTCTCTAGAAAAATTCATGCACTTTCTAATGAGATTCTTCTGGGGGATTAGTTAGTATTTTTTCCAAAAGTTCTGTCTGGGACTCTTCTAGGAATTTCTTTCAAGATTCTTAAACAGGTTCCAGCAGGGATTTTTCCAGGAAATTCTCCCGGTATTCCACCAACAAATCCTTCAGGGATTTCTTAATGAACTCTCAGAACTTCTTAGGATTCCTCCAAGTGCTCCCTTATAGGCTCTTCCATCCACTTTTCTAAGATTCCTCAAGGATTTCCATCTAAGATTACACCAGGAGTTTGGTCTGGGATAGTTCCGTGAGTTTTACCAGAGTTATCTTACCGGCTTCTTCCTTGGCTTGTTTTTTTTGTTTTGTTTTTGGATTGCTTCTGAAATTTATACCGATATTTCTTCAGGACTCCACCAGGAATTCCATACGAAAGTTTTCCAGGAGTTCTATCTGATATTTCTTTGAGAGTTTCATGAGAAATTCTTAAATTCATTTGGCAAATCTTTCCGGGAAACCTCCAAAAACTTCTTCTGGGATTTCTCCAGGAACTCTTTCCAGAATTCTTTAAGAAACTTCTTCCAGGATTGCTTCAATAACTGTTTTTGGGATTCCTCCGGGAACAGCTTTCAGGATTCCTACGGGAGCTCCTTTGGAGATTCCTCCAAGAATCCTCCAAGTTCTTCCAGGAACTTCTTCCGCGATTCTTTTTGAAAATCCTTTCGGGAATCTATTGCAATCTCCCTATGGGATTCCTTCAGGAGCTTCATCAAGGTCTCCTTCTGGGGACCTTCTGGAATACCTCCGGAAACTCCTGCCGGAATTCTTACAAACATTGCTTCCGGACTTTTTTTAAAGAACTCAATCCAGGATTGTTCTAACTATTTTTCTGGATTCCTCCAGGAATACCCCGGAAGTTCATTCTGAAATTTCTCAAATGTTTCATGGATGAAAATCCTACATGTTTATGTGGCATTCTTTATTGAATTATTCCTTATGAAGTTACTACAGGAGTTCCTAGAAGAATTCCTATAACAATCTATGGAGATGTCAATTTCTTGATTTTGTTTTGGCTGACCAAGCCATGTGGGAAATTACACTGTTGAAAATGCTTTGACATCCATGTGCACAACAGAACATGTGCTCGATGAACAAATTGAGATTTGAAATTATGAAAAGAAATCCACGTACTCCGGTGAGACTCGAACTCACGACTCCCAATTCGCTAGACGGGCGCTTCTATTCCTTCAAGCTACGGAGTCACTCGACTATCTCCGTCGCCAGCAGGCCTAGAACTGAACTCGATTCCACAATCGCACATGGTTATCTTCTTTTCACAATCCAAACCCCCTTCGGATGGGATTAGATGAACATCTAACACATTGTCTGTTGTGCACATGTATGTCAAAGCGGGAGAGGAAGTTATTTTTAATTGTCGAGAGCTTCGGGCACTGCCTTCCAATCACTTATTGGTATGGCAATTAGTGTGCAGTCGGACTCTCGACGGGTCGGTCCTCGGCCGACCGAATACGGTAAGGGTGACCGTAGCACCTTACAAATGTCAATTTCTTGATTTTGTTTTGGCTGACCAAGCCATGTGCGATTGTGGAATCGAGTTCAGTTCTAGGCCTGCTGGCGACGGAGATAGTCGAGTGACTCCGTAGCTTGAAGGAATAGAAGCGCCCGTCTAGCGAATTGGGAGTCGTGAGTTCGAGTCTCACCGGAGTACGTGGATTTCTTTTCATAATTTCAAATCTCAATTTGTTCATCGAGCACATGTTCTGTTGTGCACATGGATGTCAAAGCATTTTCAACAGTGTAATTTCCCACATGGCTTGGTCAGCCAAAACAAAATCAAGAAATTGACATTTGTAAGGTGCTACGGTCACCCTTACCGTATTCGGTCGGCCGAGGACCGACCCGTCGAGAGTCCGACTGCACACTAATTGCCATACCAATAAGTGATTGGAAGGCAGTGCCCGAAGCTCTCGACAATTAAAAATAACTTCCTCTCCCGCTTTGACATACATGTGCACAACAGACAATGTGTTAGATGTTCATCTAATCCCATCCGAAGGGGGTTTGGATTGTGAAAAGAAGATAACCATGTGCGATTGTGGAATCGAGTTCAGTTCTAGGCCTGCTGGCGACGGAGATAGTCGAGTGACTCCGTAGCTTGAAGGAATAGAAGCGCCCGTCTAGCGAATTGGGAGTCGTGAGTTCGAGTCTCACCGGAGTACGTGGATTTCTTTTCATAATTTCAAATCTCAATTTGTTCATCGAGCACATGTTTCTGTTGTGCACATGGATGTCAAAGCATTTTCAACAGTGTAATCTATGGAGGATTTCGTATATCAGCTTTGTAAAAATTCCCCCTGGAGTTTCTTCGTAAACGTCAAGGTCGCGGAGATATATTGTTCTTAGGAAAGTTACTACAATAAATTCAAACTTATCATTTCCAAAGTATTTTTAATACGAACAGACGTTTTTGGTAGTAAATATCAATATGACAATGTATTAAACATCAGCAAACCAGCTTCTCGTATCCACTTGTTCCAGAATATCGAAATAGAATTACCGATACACTTAATTATTATCATTAGCAGCTTATTATGCAAATATGTTTTACTGTACAAAGTATGTTTTGTTTAACTTTTCTTATGCGTAGATGAAGCACAGAAGACTGTATGATCTCCTCAAAATCTATCTGGTGAAGGATCAGTGATTATTTCAGTTTTGAACTGCATAAAAGTGTTCACATTCGGTAAAATTAGACTTTGTCAAATCAAACGGAAGTATTGCTGAATTTAGTGCGTTTGCAGTCAAAATGTCAAGGAAAAATAAAATCTCCACTAGGTGAATGGTTGTTTTTTCTTCAAGTTCAACATTATTTCTTGCATCAGATGGAATCAAAGAATATGAAAGCTGCTCTATTATTACAGTTGCATGATGTAGTCTGAATTCATAATTTATATTCAATAATGTTTTACTTTATCTTGTGCATTTTCCGCCTCGATCCGTCCAGTCGATGCAATCTACTCCTCACATCATGAAGACAATAGCTGGCCTCTGGAAAACGGTTAGATACTACAAACACGATTCGGACTTCTTCTTACTGGTGGATTTTCTTGTTGATATATGTGGTAAGAAAGTCGTCTGATCGGTACCCTCATCATTTGATAACGGTTTCGTTCGCAGGATACTACCCACCGAAATGGAACCCTTTTGCATTGTTCGCCTGGAGGATTTTAAAAGTTGGCCAATTGATACAGTATACATTCTACGGTTATCACTGCTATCTATCGGCTGCCAAGTGGCGCAACATTCTTTACTTCTCACTGAACATCAATCTTTTTGTCGGTCTGTCGGTGGGATTATTCAGAGGTCTCGCTCTAGCTTACTACCATGATGATTTGGTTAGGCTAAAGCACTTCATGAACTCAAGAAATTGTGGAAAAGATGACGCCAAAGCAAACTACTCACGGAAACTACACTTCTGGGCCAACAATCGTTTGGTCTTGATTGGTTCGACGATATTGGTGCTAAATGCGATCCACTGGTGCTTGACAACAGCCTTCACCGAGGATCTGTTCCAGATCCCGTTTTCGTTGGAATTTCTACCAAGCTCGGTGGCAAATGTCATTATCTATTACTACTCGTTCCAGATGCTGATCCAAAATCTTGGATATTGGCAGAGCTTCTTTCAGTTTGGATTGATGCTGTCGTTGTTGAAAAATGAACTCTTGATACTTTCGGATTATTTTGAATCAGTATACGATCGAGCTTTTCAGGTCTGCTGTGATAACGATCTTGAGTTGAAATACGAGGACAGTTCGACAGCTTCGAAAATGTGGGTAGCTATTAGAACAGACTTTATACGAGCAGCTGCTTATCACAGTGACTACATTGAGTAAGATATGTTTATGTTTCCAGTGGCGACATTAATTTGCATTGATTGTTTCAATTTCCAGCCATATAAATCTACTCAAGAAAGTTACGTACATTAGTTTTCTCGTACTCTTGTCGGCCACTGCTATTTTCGTAACTCTCAATAGTTTCCTGTGCGTAATTGATTTCTCCAGTGATGCTTTGGGATTGTTGGTGTTTGGATCTATATGTGGAATGGAATGTTTCTTCATATGCCGATTTCTGGATGAGCTGGATGAAATCGTAAGAACGTGTTATTAATTTAAAGACACAATCATGTATATCACATTTAATCGTTTCACATCAGAACCAGGACCTTGGCATGAAAGCGTACGCTATGGATTGGATGACCAGCATTACGGTGCCACGTAGGAACATGGAAGATTATCGCATCGTCAAGCGCACCGCTCTCATTGTGCAAGCTCAAGCTCAACAGGGGTTTGGTTTTCGTGCCGGTGGAATGTTTGACATGAATTTGGAAATGTTTATGCAAATTATGAAAATGTGCTACTCGCTGATCACCTTTTTGATGCAAACACAGGAATCGGAATAATGGGTTTGACTTTGGCCGATTAACCGGGGATGGAATCATAACTATAAAAACACAAGAAATCAAAGAAAATTAAGAGGATCAAGTAGGGTATTGTACCATTTGGGCAGGTTTATCTATTTTGAGCACTTGTCGCTATAACTAAGTCAATTTCAAACCGAATGATTTGAATTTTGTACAGAGTTAGATACTGTACGTGCCTAACCCCGTAACGTGGGTAGATCACCTTAGAATGGTGCGTTGCGGTGTAAGATCTACGAATTCAAATTTTGATCTTGATATTAGCCGTATTTTTAAATATTTCAAGATCAAAGTTTGGTGCTCTTTCCTTGTGTTTTGAAGTATTTGTGTTTCAATGTACTGCTAAATTACATTTTATTTCAGCAAGATTCAGGTAAATGTATCGTACGATATAAATAATATTTTAAAAATATGTAACTGTGGCGAGCGTATCACTAATATGTAGCTTATTTGACGTACGATGTTAATATTATTTTATATTTCAGATTATCAACCGAAGAATCTAGTAATTCAACCAAATGCCAACAATATGACGAGAAAACCAGGATGAATTGGGCATACAACTGATTCGAAGCAGTCTAACAATGGTGTGCCTGAACGTTAACCAAGCGTATCCTTTGGAGTTTACCCTTCCACTAACAACACCCTAATTCCCGTGACACCTAGGCCTGAGAGATCGTAGAGTTGTCTACATTTTTCATAGGTGTCCAAAACTAACCATCCTTTCCCATTCCTCAGCAGTCGCAAGGACGTGGCCAGGACAGTGCTCGACCATTGGAGGATTGCGTCAGTCTTGTCTAAGAGTCAGAGATTAGTCCCAAATCTTTGTGCTTTGGTTCGGACGGGAAGGATGCAACCCTCATAACAGCGGTCTAGGACTGTACCACCTACGAATTTGTGCGACTCGCTTAATGCTAATGCTAATGCTAATGCTAGTTAGATACTGTACGTGCCTAACTCTGGACAAAATTTCAAATCAATCGGTTTGAAATTGACTTAGTAATAGCGGCAAGTGCCCAAAAAAGGTACACCTGCCCAAATGGTACAAGACCCTAGGTATCACACGTGCACTCTAAATTGAAACAGAAAATCTATGTTTACAATAATATGTTTTGCACAGTAGCAGAATAAATTTGATTAGCACTGCAGAGAATCTGCCTGTTCATTATCGTAGACTTTTTTTTCTCGTGGGCTATAAGTCCTGTCTAGTCCTGAAAATGATAGGTCGTCCGTAGCGAGTTTGATTAATTTTCCTACATTTCCATCTAGAAACACAGGGTACACAGGGTCAAATATTTGACAAGGAAAGAACTCAAGAAACAGCATCTGTTTCACACTAACGAAAATTTGATCGAGTTAAACAAGGTGTTTGATCATTGGTTTTTTTTTCCTCCCCTGTTGGGGAAATTAAGCCACTGCGTCCAATAGGCTGAACTTTTGTGGCATGTCCCGTTTTGATATTCGCATCTAGCCAGCTAATTACCATGTGTCAAGTAATCAGCTACTGCCACGACGCGTCGTCTCCCAGTCAGGTGCAATGGAATTAATAAACTCCAAGACCTTTCCAGGTTTTGCAGACCAGATCTCACTGGGTTGCAAGCAACCACTATTTAGAAATCTTTGCCTGCGCGTGTATAAAGCACCACAACTGCAAAGCAGATGTTCCGAGGTTTCACGTTCCGTATTACAGAAACGACAGATATCACTCTGAATATGGCCAATATTTTTCAAGTGATACCTGCTCGGGCAGTGTCCAGTTACTAGGCCAGTGTATGTACATAGAGCTCTCTTGTTGAGCTCTAAGAGCTTTTTGGTTTTATAAGCATTTGGTGTTGTTACGGAGGATACTGCCGTCGCTCTTTGTACCCCTCGATCTAGCAAAAACGCGTCGCTTCAATAAATGACCGATGTCATGACAGGTGTTTATGACACTTTGGTACGAACGGTAGAGGTCAAGAGCTAATCCGTCATGTGTCGACTATACCTAAAGCAGTCCATAATTGATTTTTCCATTAAATTACACTATTAATTGATTAGTATAAACTAAAACTGAATTCGTGTTATCCAAAAATACCTTTTTGTAAGTACTACTGCATAAGACATGAATTACATAACTGAATTCCGAATTGATACTGAAAATATCTATTTGATTAGATTTGCATTACACCGATAACGCCAGAAAGCTGCATGATTCAGCAAATTGACAGTTTAGGACCCATAAAGTAAGTGATACTTATATGATGTGTGAATTCAGAGGTTAACCTTGAATCCTTACAGTTTAGCTGGTCAGAGTAGTGATTTGGAACTGTTGGTTATCAAATTAGGAGTGTGGACCAAATTTGTAAGTTAAGTTGAAAACTAATGGAACCCAAATAACTAATAAATTACTTAGCTTTTAGCGCATCAAACCACCAAAATCATCGGTGTTGCAGCTTAGAAGAATCCGAACACTCTTACGCCAACAAATCTAAAAGAAATTTGACACTATGCCAAGGAGTACTCGCAGTGCACCCGGTGGAAAATCGGACTGCATGGCATGTAACAGGCCAGATACGTTGCGAATGGTGTCTTGCTGTCAATGCGGGACTTGGTGGCATTTTGAGTGCGTCAATGTAAACGACAGTATTGCCGAAACAGATCGTACGTTCTTTTGCCCAAAATGTCAAAAGCCTTCACCGACAATTCCGTCTCAACTGAAGCCTACGTCCGAAGCAAGCAGGAGAAAGGCCGTCAGTTTATCTGGAGTTTCGTCCACCTCCAGCATTAGAGCTAGGAGGGCTCGCCTACAGCTGGAAAAACTCGAGGCAGAGAAAGCTCTGATGGAGAGGCGTCTAGAGCAAGCACGTCGAGAACAACTAATTAGGCACGAGCAGGAGAAACGGATGCAGGAAGCTGAAATAGAGCAAGCGCGCTTAAAGATGGAGCAGGCCATAATCGAAGAAAATTTTCGCGTTAGAGAGGAGGAGTTGATGGAGGAAGAAAGTGACGGAAGGAGCGTTTCATCCGAGCAGAGCAGCATTAGCAAGGTGCAACAGTGGCAGAAACAGCAACCCTATTCTGCACGGACTTCAACGATGACGGAAGCGGCGCCGACCACCGGCGGTTTGGTACATACTCAGGTAGCCCTCACAATTGGATCCGAAGGTAACATTGTAGACGAGGAATTAGAAGGTACGTCATTGAATCCATGCTATGTTGAGCCAGTTTTAGGAGGTATTATTGATAGGGCAGCTAGTATGTTAGGCGCTATCCCCGAGGTAGATTCCCTTGCACGCAATAGTAATCCGGGCACAAGCCGGGGCACTGCATTGCCATCAACCCTTAGTAAGCAATCAGATACGAATATCCTCCAAAACTCAAATAGTGTAAGCTTCCAACCGCCATGCCGCTCTTCGTTGGCAAACGCGAATTTGGCTGCGATTCGTTCTAATGCATCTCAGCGAGACGGTCGAAATGCAGCGTGTGAATCGAGTGGTGAAGTTCATTTAAGTGATGATCGAGTGAGTCAAGTTTCGGAGTGTGAAGTGCGGCCGCAGCGTCAGATTTCTGCAAATCCAGGAGCACCTTTACCACGTCCGCGACGAATGGGACCGGAAGCATCCTTCCCACGGCAACGAAGCAGTATTGTAGATCCGCCGAGGTTCCAACCGCAATCTTCGGTACTGTGGGCACCTCAAGCAAGTGCGACTGTAGGAGAACAGCGAATGCCGAATCACCCATCTCCCATCGAGAATCAACCTTTCCAATCATGGGGGCCGACTCCGCAGCAGCTAGCTGCCCGACATGTGATGTCGAAGGAACTGCCGACTTTCTCTGGTAACCCGGAAGACTGGCCACTTTTTATCAGTTCCTACAACAATACAACTCAAGCGTGTGGATACTCGGAAGCGGAGAATCTTGCCAGATTGCAGCGGAGCCTTAAGGGACATGCGTTGGAGTCAGTTCGTAGCCGCCTTTTGCTGCCGCAAGCGGTGCCTCACGTGATTGCCACACTGGAAACACTGTACGGTAGACCGGAGCTATTGATTCACACCCTTCTGCAGAAGGTCCGAGGAGTCCCTGCACCGAAGCACGATAGACTGGACACGCTCATCGGATTCGGAATGGCAGTGCAGAACCTTTGCGACCATTTGGAAGCCGGAGGTCAAGAAGCCCATCTTAACAACCCAATGCTTCTTTTCGAGTTGGTGGAGAAGTTACCTGCCAATATGAAATTAGACTGGTCGTTATACAAGCAGCGATGTGGTGATGTGAATCTTCGCGAGTTTGCCCAGTATATGTCTACCCTGGTACGAGCCGCAACGGATGTGACCTTGCACTACGGTCCCCGAGCAATACAGCAGAATCGAGAAGGCAGACCTGAAAAAAGCGGTAGGGATAAACATTTCTGTGGTGCACATTCGACGGAAGATTCCCCAATGCCGAGAAGGAAGGACGCAGAAGAAGCGGTGGGTAAACGGGCTACCACATCCCCCTCAACTCCAGCGTGCCTCATCTGCAAAGATCCAAAGCATCGAGTGAAGGAGTGCGCAGAATTCGCGAAAAGGAGTTTAGACGAACGATGGAAAACTATTCAACATTTCGGATTGTGCCGAAATTGTCTCGGTGCGCATGGCCGCCGACCCTGCAAGCTTTTCAAGCGTTGCGAAGTAGATGGGTGTCAGTTGAAACATCATCCGCTATTGCACTCCAAACTGGATAAACGAGATGTCAAACTGGACAGGAATGAGGATCAACCGCAAAGCTCGAGAGCTATGACTAACTATCATTGCACGGGGAAAACTACGCTTTTTCGCATCATTCCTGTGACGCTGTTTGGGAATAATCGAGCTGTTTCTGTATACGCATTCCTTGATGACGGTTCGGAGCGGACACTGATCGAGGAAGAGATTATCAATGAGCTTGGAGTTCAAGGCGAACATCTTCCTTTGTGCCTGCAATGGACTGCAAACGTAAGACGGACAGAAAGCGACTCGCAACAAGTCGCATTGCAAATATCCGGTGCCAACGGGCTGAAGCATACGCTATCAGATGTCCGTACAGTTAGCCGATTGGACCTACCACAGCAATCATTGAACTATTCCAAGCTTACGGATGAGTTTCCGTATTTGCAAGGACTTCCGATACAAGACTACGACCATGCATTGCCTCGTATCTTAATTGGGAACGATAATGCTCACATAACTGCCACTCTCAAGTTGCGGGAAGGGCAACCTGGTGAACCCATAGCGGCAAAAACACGATTAGGATGGACGGTCTACGGGATTAATCCAGGAAATCCAGTTGATTCGGCTCACATCTATCACATTTGTGAATGCCGGAATGAAGACTCTCTCCATGAATTAGTAGCACAGTTCTTCAGTGTAGAAAGTTTAGGAATATCGACCGTCACTTGTCCGGAGCCAGAAGATATGCAGCGGGCCAATAGGATTCTTCGAGAAACTACCAAGCGAGTGGGAACACGGTACGAGACCGGGCTTCTCTGGAAATTCGACAAGTGGGAATTCCCGGATAGCTACCCGATGGCAGTGAAACGGCTGCAGTGCTTGGAGCGACGAATTCAGAGCGATCCGGTGATAGGTGAGAGCGTGAAAAGGCAGCTGGCGGAGTATAAGGTGAAAGGATATATTCACAAAGCCACGGAAGAGGAGCTCAACGAAGCGGATCCACGCCGTGTTTGGTATTTACCTCTCGGCGTTGTGCTGAACCCGAAGAAGCCATCGAAGATACGCATTTTTTGTGATGCTGCAGCCAAAGTGGATGGTATTTCACTAAATTCAATGCTCCTGAAAGGACCAGACCTCCTCAACTCTCTGTTGGAAGTTCTCTTCAGTTTTCGCGAAAAACGAATCGCTTTCTGCGCTGATCTGAAGGAAATGTTTCATCAGATACAGATACGAAAAGAGGACCGACAATCGCAGCGCTTACTCTGGCGGGAAGACCCAACGAGTGATCCGGAAGTATACCTTATGGACGTCGCTACGTTCGGATCTTCGTGCTCCCCATCCTCAGCGCAATTTGTCAAAAACTTGAACGCCACGGAGTATGCGAAGGAATATCCAGCTGCAGCAGTTGCCATACATAAAAAACACTATGTGGATGACTATCTGGATAGCGCAGACAACCTGGAGGAAGCTGTGAAGATAGCAGAAGATGTACGGTTCGTGCACTCAAGAGGTGGATTCCATTTGAGAAACTGGTTGTCGAACTCTAAAGAGTTTCTCGTACGGGTCGGGGAGAGCGAACCTGCCTCCGAGAAAAATCTCCAGCTGGCTACAGGGAGTTCAACCGAACGCGTTCTTGGATTGTTTTGGAGACCCGATAGAGATGACTTCACATTTAGCACGGATCCTGCGAGGCACGTGGTGCAGCCGACGAAGCGTCAAGCGTTGAGCGTGGTTATGAGTACGTTCGACCCATTAGGATTTCTCGCATTCTTCCTAATCCAAGGCAAAATCCTCATTCAAGAGTTGTGGAGAGCGAAAGTTTCATGGGATCAACAGGTACCGGAGAAGATACAAGAGCGTTGGGCTCGGTGGATGGAGTATTTTCAATGTCTGGATCAGATAAGCGTCCCGCGTTGTTACTTTCCACGGCATTCGGTCAAGGATGTCCGATCGCTGCAGCTTCAAGTTTTTGTAGACGCAAGTGAAGAGGCATTTGCTTGCGTGGCGTACCTGCGAGCAGAGATTGCGGATAGGGTTGAAGTAGCATTGGTGGCCAGTAAATCCAAAGTGGCTCCTCTTAAAGCTTTGTCTATACCGAGACTGGAACTAATGGCGGCAGTGATTGGAGCACGTCTGCAAGAAACCATAACTAGTGGGCATTCATTCCGTATTGATCAAATCAATATTTGGAGCGATTCCAAGACAGTGCTTGCATGGATAAAATCTGATCATAGAAACTACCGTCAATTCGTGGCCTGTCGAGTAGGAGAGATACTTTCGAAGACAAAAACCGATCAGTGGCGGTGGATACCATCCAAGGAGAATGTTGCGGATGAAGCTACCAAATGGGGTAAGGGGCCAAGTTTTTCGCCGAGTAGTAGATGGTTTAGAGGCCCAGACTTCCTGTATCTGTCAGAGGAACACTGGCCAACGGATATCCAGCTGGAAAACGAACATACGAATGAAGAACTCCGTGCTTGCTTGGTGCACCGCGAAGCAATAGCTGAGCACTATGTGGATTGGAGACGTTTTTCGAAATGGACACGCTTGTGGCGTGCGACGGCGTACGTTCATCGTTTTGTACAAAACTTGAGACGAAAATTGGAGAAAACTCCGCTGGTTTTTGGACCGTTAACCCAAGACGAACTGGCCAGCGCGGAGACAACTATCTGGCGATGGGTGCAAAACGAGGTGTATCCGGACGAAGTGGTCATGCTTTCCAGAGCTCGCAGCGGGCATAGGAGTTTCGGAAGTTTGGAACGAAGCAGCAAAATTCGTAAGCTGTCGCCGTTCATAGACGACGCCGGGGTAATACGCATGGAGAGTCGAATAGCTGCAGCCACTTTTGCTTCGTTCGACACCCGTTACCCTATTATTTTGCCAAAAGATCATCCGGTAACTGAGCTGTTGATCGAGTGGTATCACCGAAAATATCTTCACGGGAATGGAGAAACCGTCGTGAATGAGGTGAGACAGCGTTTTCATGTACCTAATCTACGAACGGCGATACGCAAACAAAAAAAGAAGTGTACATGGTGTAAGTTGAAATTAGCTGTGCCAGCAATTCCACGGATGGCTCCGCTACCGGGAGCTAGATTGAAGGCTTTCGAACGACCTTTTTCGTATGTCGGAGTTGATTACTTTGGACCGGTAGCCGTTCGCGTAAATCGAAGCAGCGTTAAAAGATGGATAGCTTTGTTTACGTGTCTCACCGTCCGTGCTATCCATCTGGAGGTCGTACACTCGCTCACCACTGAGTCCTGCAAGATGGCCTTCCGCAGATTTATAGCACGCAGGGGTGCGCCTGTAGAAATCTACAGCGATCGGGGAACCAACTTTGTCGGGTCCAGTAACGAACTACAACGGCAAAAGTGCGCAATAGACCATGAGCTCGCCGAAACTTTCACCAACGCGAAGACCAAGTGGATCTTCAACCCGCCCGCAGCCCCGCATATGGGCGGCGCGTGGGAACGGTTAGTGAGATCTGTGAAGACAGCTCTAGCGGCGATGTACACAGCTAGAGTTCCCAATGAAGAAACATTAGCAACGCTGGCAGCAGAAGCAGAAGGTATAGTGAACTCGAGGCCACTAACTTTCATTCCGCTCGAAGAGGAACTACAGGAAGCGTTAACCCCAAATCATTTCCTGCTGCTGAGCTCCAACGGTGTTGTTCAATCTCCAAGAACGTTAACAGATTCTACTGAAGCTTGCAGAAACCAATGGAACCTCTGTCGCGTCATGGTGGACGCATTCTGGCGAAGATGGGTTCGAGAATACCTGCCAGATTTAACTCGTCGTACCAAGTGGTTCGAAGAGGTGCCACCCATCCAAACAGGCGATTTAGTAATCGTCGTAGAAGACAACGTGCGCAACGGGTGGATACGAGGACGGATCGCTGAGGTGATCCCAGGATGTGATGGCCGTATACGCCAGGCAACGATACAGACAGCTGCGGGACTGATGCGACGACCGATTGCCAAGTTGGCTAAGTTGGACGTACAGAGAGGTAAGGCTGATCCAGGAGAGCCAGAACAGCTTACGGGTCGGGGAGATGTTACGGAGGATACTGCCGTCGCTCTTTGTACCCCTCGATCTAGCAAAAACGCGTCGCTTCAATAAATGACCGATGTCATGACAGGTGTTTATGACACTTTGGTACGAACGGTAGAGGTCAAGAGCTAATCCGTCATGTGTCGACTATACCTAAAGCAGTCCATAATTGATTTTTCCATTAAATTACACTATTAATTGATTAGTATAAACTAAAACTGAATTCGTGTTATCCAAAAATACCTTTTTGTAAGTACTACTGCATAAGACATGAATTACATAACTGAATTCCGAATTGATACTGAAAATATCTATTTGATTAGATTTGCATTACACCGATAACGCCAGAAAGCTGCATGATTCAGCAAATTGACAGTTTAGGACCCATAAAGTAAGTGATACTTATATGATGTGTGAATTCAGAGGTTAACCTTGAATCCTTACAGTTTAGCTGGTCAGAGTAGTGATTTGGAACTGTTGGTTATCAAATTAGGAGTGTGGACCAAATTTGTAAGTTAAGTTGAAAACTAATGGAACCCAAATAACTAATAAATTACTTAGCTTTTAGCGCATCAAACCACCAAAATCATCGGTGTTGCAGCTTAGAAGAATCCGAACACTCTTACGCCAACAGGTGTTATAAATCGTTTTGACTGATTGCAATTTTTGTCGTCCATCCAATTGGATATCACCCTCTGCTCAGCCCAGCGTTTCAGGTCCATTTTAATTGTACAGTTTGAAATACCACAGAATGGTTCTGGGCCAGCAAACTGTAAATTGGAACCACTTTTAGCAAGCTCGTCTGCCATTTCATTCCCTTCAATGCCACAGTGACCTGGAACCCAGTATAAGTTTACTGAATTCCCTTGGAACAGCCTGCGCAGTGAAAGAATGCATTCCCAGACAAGCTTTGAAGTGCATTTGTAAGCGCACAATGCTTTTAGTGCAGCTTGACTATCTGAGAAAATACAAATATTTGCATATCTGTATTTTCTCTCAAGGCAGATATTTGCGCATTTCAAAATAGCAAGAATCTCTGCTTGAAACACCGTAGGATAGTGTCCCATCGCCACTGAAATTTGTATTCCAGGGCCGTAGATTCCTGCTCCCGTTTTTATTCCAACTTTTGAGCCATCTGTAAAGAATTTGATTGACCCTTGACGAACAGTGGGACCTCCGACTTCCCAATCTGCACGAGTTGTTTCGTGCAACTTGTAAGGAACATCATGGTTCTCCACAGGTTTCATCCAGTCTTTAATCATTTTCATTACTGGCCTATTTTGGAAGTATTGTGAAATGCTCAGGTGACCTACAAGATCACCTGGCATAAACTTTTCAACTCGTTCAAGTCTCAGCAATTCCTTTTCTGCTTCTAATTGCACGTACTCGTGCAAAGGTAGCAGATTGAGAATCGCATCTAAAGCTTTTGATGGTGTGCTTCGCATCGCTCCTGTAACAGCAATGGACGCAAGACGTTGAATTTTCGCAAGCTTTGATTGCGTGGTAGCCTCTTTTGTTTTTGGCCACCAGACAAACGAAGCATACGTCACTTTTGGGCGTATTATGGCAGTATAAATCCACATTATCATTTTTGGTTTCAAGCCCCACTTCCTGCCAATAGTTTTGGAGCATAACCAGAACGCACTTGTTGCCTTACCGATCACGGACTCAATTTGAGCATTCCAGTTCAGTTTAGCATCCAGTATCAAACCTAAGTATTTGACTCGATCACTAGGATGAATTTGTATCCCTCCAAGCCGAAAAGCTTTTAGGTTGATCTTCCTTCTCCTAGTGAAAGGGACAATTACGACTTTTGACGGGTTGATGCTAAGGCCCTCCTTAATACACCATGAATGTGTATAGTTTAGAGCCCTTTGCATTCTCTCCGTAACAGTTTCGTCATACTTTCCTCTCACTATTATGACTATATCGTCTGCAAAGCCCACAACTTCGAAACCTTTTTCCTTCAAGCTTCTTAGAAAATCGTCTACAACTAAGGACCACAATAGTGGTGAGAGGACTCCTCCTTGAGGGCAACCTTTCGTTGCCCTTACTGTTATAGAAGAACTTCCCAGCTCAGAGGTGATTTCTCTTTTTGCAAGCACAGTATAAATCCAATGTATGATACATTGGTCGAAGTTTTTGTTCTCCATGGCACGCTTCATAGATGAATAGGAGGCATTATCAAATGCTCCTTCTATGTCTTAAAAGGCACATAAAGCTATTTCTTTTGCTGAAAACGTTTTTTCCACCTTTGTTACTAGCGATCATTGGTTTCTTCTCGGACAAATAATAGACCCTGTGTACTGGGATCTTAACCTTTCATGACGCGCGCCATCAAGCAACCGAAACTGCACCGCGCTCGCACTGTATGCGACGAGCGAGGTTTTTTGGTAGTGTTGTACTTTTTACAACAGCGGGCGTGCTGAAGGGTTAAATGGCAAAATATGATAGTCGACAAACTTAATGTGAACCTCTTATTTTCTTCCCTACAACTATTACCTAGGGCTAAGAGCTGATGTTCTTATTTAAATACTTACTGCATGAAAGAGCTAGATTGAGAAAAAAAAACGATCATTTAGTATGACTAGGACGAACTAGCACCCTTACTCCGTTAACATTCAAGTTAGAACATGATGCTCTTGATGATAATTGAAAGACAAAACGCTACAAGATTGTGGAATGTTTTATCATTTTCTCTGTCATTGTTGATGCATACAAAACATCGGAGATGTGTTACAAGCACTTAAAGCAATCAGGCCTAATTTAATTTAAAGAAAATCCTGCCCCTATTCGCATGTCAGTCCCATGTTGCTTTTCAAAGCGCATACCTTTTGTACTAGAGCTCCAATTATTTCCAAAGAAATGTGTTCAATTCATGCATATCCTTTCCGTGGCATATTGAGCTGTGAAATGAGGCGGGAAAGCTATCAAATTTGTTTTAAATGACTTCGTGAGTGACAAAAATATGATTCGCATTAGAAACAACATGGGACTGACATGCGAATAGGGGCAGTGTACACATCATAAACAACTTAATTCTGTGTTAACCCTCGAGCATTCGCGTCTTCGGCCACCTTCAGCGACACCGCGCACACGCTGTGTACCACAAGCGAGCTTTTTCATGGTGCGTGTACTCAGTACACGACGCGACCGCTCCCGGGTTAAATAAACTTTATATAAAGTCCTGCATTGCTGACAATCGTTATGGTACCTTAACCCTCTAATACCCAATCCCGCCTTTAGACGGGGTATAGTTTGAGCATTTTTGTAATTTTTGTTTCGTGGAAAATCAATTTTTTTTATATTTTTGGCTGATAATTAGGACTGTTCTGTATATCTCAAAATAGTTTTTGGTGTATTTTAAAGCGTATTTACATTTTTTAAAAATCATTGAAAAATTGATGTTTTAGTCATTTTTTAGAAGTCATTGTTTATTTTGTATTGAATCGCTACAATTAACATATTTTAAATTTTTCCCAAATCATTCTATCCTTGTTTAATACTTTAAGGGAATCGAATACACTCTAAAATTATTTTCCTTAAAATTACACGGAAAATAAAATTTTCTGTAAAAAAAATTAAAATGATAATATTTCAACAATAATCATAAAATCTCAAAATGTTTTCATCTCAAAAAATCCGTTCCCCAAATTGGCTTCCAGGAAAAATATAAAAGTGTGGGGATGTTCAAAAATAAAAATTTGAAAAATCAAAAACTGAATTTCACGAAATCGAGAATTGAAAAGAATCATCTTCCAAAACATGTTTGAATCGATTTTAAATGACGAAAAATGATATTTAGATCAAAATCAAAAATTTGGGTATTAGAGGGTTAAATAAGCTGAAACATATTTCTCGCTGTGGGCTGCAAAACGGTGAGTCGATAAGGAGAGCGTCCAATATAGCTCTGGTCCTCACAAGTTCCTAACTCATGCTTCCACGGGTCAAGCGATGACAAAGACCGCCAGCTAAGAGTTGTGTGCTTAGCTGGTAGTGCAGCCTGGGCACTGTTGTCCTTCTGACTTCAGCTAGATTGAGGAGGTACGATCCGAGTGTCTGTTCACCAAGGAGGTGCGGCTCAAACAGCGTCTGTTCTGGCATCCAGCGGCTGAGTAAGAAACGCTGCACCACGCCCAGCTAGATCCAAGGTGGTAGCCCCATCAGCGTGGTCGTCCCAGTGTTGGTTGGGACGTTAAACAGAACTGGCACGATGGCCCTCCGGCGAGACAGGAGTGTTGGCGTAGGCCCAATAAGCCACCCGTAAAAATCCCCATTGCGAATAACATAGGAGAAAATACGACTCGATACAATCGGCAAAGACCCACGCGACGAAATAAGGACTACGATTGGAAACTTGGAACATGGAATTGCAAGTCACTAGGTTTCGCAGGACGGATTCCCGGATAAACTGATACGGTTGATCAAGGCGACGATGGATCGAGTGATGTGCGTAGTTCGAGTATCAGGGACACTCTCGAGTCCCTTCGAATCTCGCAGAGGGTTACGGCAAGGTGATGGTCTTTCGTGCTTGCTGTTCAACATTGCTTTGGAGGGTGTAATAAGAAGAGCGGGGATAAACACCTACGCAGAGTGCGAAACTGGAGGCAAACAGCCATGGACCGAGTGGAATGGAGGCGGCTACTATGTACAGCAGAGGCCACCCCGGCCTTAGCCTGACCGGTAAGGTAAGTATATTTCTCGCTGTACGCATTAAATTCGAAACGCATTAGTTTCGTTATATACAGCCAACAATTAACATACCTTGCACAATCCAGTAAAAATGTTTAATAATGCCACCTAGGTGAACTCTAAGATTTATGGTCGGGAAAAAAAATCCAGGATCAAACGGGAATCGAACCTGTTACCCTGATTGAAGTGTACCCACCATCAGCGCTAGGATTACCTATGGCTGCAGAATCACTCCAGAAGAGAATTATCTACCTGATGGTTTGTTGTAGCAGGTTGAGTTAAAATTGCTGAATTCCTTCGATAATCAACATAAATGGGGCCATCCATAAACCACGTGGTCACTAGGGGGGAGGGGGCTGGGGTATGCTAAAAGATCACGAAAAGCCACGGAGGGGGATGGGGGGGGGGGGTCTCAACCAAACCACGTGGTTTTTTTTTTATTTGGTATTTTATTTTTCTTATCTGTTCCAAAAACATAAAATCAATTTGGATTTAATTCGCTTAGTTTATTTTTTCTGTCCACAGCACGAAAAATTGTGTTGTCCATTTAGGGTAAGAAATGAAAGTTTGAACTAGTCAAAATGTAATCTTAATTTGAACTATTTAGAAATTCATTGAAATGACGTACCTTTTGGGCAAATATTATCCCGAAAAAGATGTTAAACATTTTTCCGTAATATAATCTGATTACATAAGCTTTAAATGCATTGAAAAAAGCGTTTTTGCCATCGAAAATAAGCAATTGAAAAATCACTTCGATTTCACCTATTTCCCCCCCAGAGAAAGCCCATTTTCGGTGCACCCATACAGCTCATGCATTGCATCACACATAATAAAAGAATACGTCAAATGAAAGCTTATTTATCGTAGAATCGACCAACCGAATAATATCCCGCATTAGGTTGATACAAATTTTATTTAGACTTTTTGTCTCCCCCCCCCCCCTTCAAAAATTTTTGGCTGGATTTTGCATTTTGGGGGGGCAGATAAAAAAAATATTTAGCAAAATTTCGGGTCTTGCTCAAAACTCTTTAACAAATCCGATGAGTTTATAATCTTTTTCAAAATAAATGCTTTATTATTTTTACCCCCCCCCCCTCGACCAGTCAAAGAGTGGTGGGACAAAAAGAGAAATAAATATTTGTAACGACCTTATTTGTCATAAAATTATCAAATTTAAGTGATTCTTACTTGGAGAATGTTATCTTTAGTTGAACCATTTGTAATCTAAATTTGAACTGGTAAACGGGGGTGAGCTTCTAGTGTTGACCTGTATATTGCGCTAGTGGTTGCTTTGTTTACTCTTCGGGGATGAAAAATTCCAAATTAAGTTTTCAAATTCCTAAAGATTATCGAACATTCTGAGTTGAGATTCCACTGCCTAATGAAAAATAGGTATGAGAATAAGCAGATTCATGTGATTTTTAATTGTTTAGCATGGAATTGGCTGTTTTGTGAGTTGCTCGAGCGGCTGCCGCCAGTAGTTCAAATTAAGATTAAGATTGATTCAAATTAAGATTAAAATCACTGTTGATGAAAAATCGAATATTTCAATGAAATTCGGTGCAAATACTTTTTACCATTTAACAGAAAGCTTATACCCGTGGCTTTCATGTACATACGATTTTGCCGTAGTAAATTATTTCCATGTGGGAGAAAAAATCACTTAAAATTTGCACTGCTTCAGAAAGCCGCAATTCGGTTCAAATTTTGATTACCTACCCTAGAATCTGTACAAACAAACCACCTGTAGAAAAGAAATAATATCAGGAAAGGTCATTTAGCGCAGTTTAAAATTCCGTTAATCGAGTGGTTGGCCACCACCACTCTAATGCTGCGTACAAAAAGCGAGATTTTTTCAACGTGTTGTACAAAACACAGATTAATGAAAAACTTCGAAGAAACTTTTTCTTTCATTTTGGATACCTTTTCGCTTTTTTCTCATGAATACTTGAAAGTTGCATAATCCGAGCTAATTTGAGTACATGTTGATTCTACAATCTGATCATTTCAGTTGACAGTCTGCACTCGTAGCCTCCAGACGTTTTCACCAGATCCCCCGTGCTTCATATCGGTAAAATGAGTGGTTTTCGCAAAAACACCTTAATCCAGCTTTCCACGCTAGCCATAATGGCGGCTGCTATAAAAAAATTGACAGTATTTGTGCCCCATGCTGAACTGAAATTAGGAAACAAAATCTCAGCAATCTTAGAAATCATGAAAAAAGTTTCAGCTGTCAAATGATGAAAAATTCTTCTGCAATAAATAATTTTGAATAGGTTTGTTTAAACATTTTCGTTTTTAATAATTTATTCTTTATTTTAGATAAGGAACTTAAGTCTCATAAGACCGCATTTGGATCCCGGAATCTTGAAGTTCAATCCCAAATTTAAACAGTAGGAACACCCAAGTCTGCTGCTGGCAACCTCCGGGATGGACAATGAAGATCCTGTTGTAGATTCTTGTTTTAAGACGTATTGACCAAGGATAGTTTTCGGAGTACGGGAACCTATCCCGCAGAATGCTTATAATCAACAAAAGCAATATTTTTCATCGCAATGGAAATCAATCTTGGTGGCATAGACGAATAAACAGGGCTGCCCTGGAGGCAACGGATACGGTTTTACCGGCCACCGCCGTGTGGCTTCGACAATGGTGATGTAGCTTTGACGATAATGGCGAGGGCTTCAAGAGGAGATGGGATGGGAGCGGTCAAGGCAGTTGTGTTTCGGGAGGAATGCTTAGTTAGTTTCCACGATTCCGTAGCAGATCCAGAAGAGGGTAGGGGGCAACGTCTTCACAAAAGTTTGCGTGGTAGGGTTGTTTCCGTTGCAATCCGTTGCCCAGCACAATCAAATGAGTCTGTTGGGCACACCAAACCAAGCCAACATGTGCCTTATCCCACTCCGGCACTGCTTTTTAAGTCTAAATCCGTTGCGATAATAGGGAAATATTCGGACTGTCCATCAACTATCTGAATCTACCCAAAACTGTAACTCTAACAGAACACGATCTAGTGTAATCAGAAAATGTTGGGACTGTGTTCTACTCAATATGGAAACGATTTTACCGAGCTCTGATGATCGGAAGTAAGATGCCTCCCGCTCTAGAAGCGATACATCAAAGTTTAAGCTTTGAACTGATACGGATCTCTCTGGAAAGGGATTAAAACGATATCCGGTTATGATCAGCAATACTTGCAAGGTATCTAGTTCGCTATCATTTGAAGCATCCTAAAATAATCGGCGGGTAACATTTCTGATGTGTTTGAACCCAGAGTACGGGCAACAACAATACGTAAAGTTACGTACCACAATGTTTGAATTGAAATTGAATTTGGCGGGGTACGCAAGCGAAACGCAAATCTTTGTGTATGAAGTTACGCATTCAGAAAATAATGTATGGGGAATTCGAAAAACTGATGAGTGAATAATGCTTCGGGTGATAAACTAACGTGGAGATGATGGGAGATTCCATATGGAAAATATAGAGTGAAAAGGGTACAAAATCACGTTGTGCCGATGTATACCGGATTTGGAAGGCCAGTTATCATTGGTCGTCTATCCAACTAACAGCTGCTCCCGCACGGGTCACGCCCGGGCCATCATCCCAAGACAGTTCACTGGACCTTTCGTTTCGATTTTGAGCCTGCTCGCCTTTAACCCCCCCACGTAAGCTTTCTCGTGTAATCTTTTTCACGCAAGCGTCACCTACGGCTTTCTGGATCTGCTACGGAATCGAAGAAGCTCAGTATGGCTCCCGGCAACTGCTCTGACCGCCCCCATCCCATCACCTCTTCAAGCCCTCACCATCATCGTCTAAGCTACATCGATGACATTACATTGTCGAAGCTACTTCCGCCTTCTAAACCATATCCGTTTCCTCTTGGGAGACCCCCAGGAACATTTGTTGGCTGTAAGTATTCTGCGGGATAGGTTCCCATACTCCGAAAACTTGTTCTCGTCGATACTTCCTGAAACGAGGATCTGCAACAGGATCTTCAATGCCCATTCCGGAGATTGTCATTGGCTTAAGACCAGCAGACTCGGGGTTTCCTTCTGTTCAAATCTGGGATTGAACTTCAAGATTCCGGGATCCAAAAGAGGTCTCATGAGATTTAAGTTCTTTACCTACAATAAAGAATAAATTATTAAAAACGAAAATGTTTAAACAAACCTATTTAAATTATTTATTGCAGAAGAATTTTTCATCACTTGACAGCTGAAACTTTTTTCATGATTTCTAAGATTGCTGAGATTTGTTTCCTAATTTCAGTTCAGCATGGGGCACAAATACTGTCAATTTTTTTTATAGCAGCCGCCATTATGGCTAGCGTGGAAAGCTGGATAGTTGATTTAAGTGTAGTTCCCGGGCGACCCGATGTGCGAAAAGTTGAGCAATTTCTTCAAGATGATCTCAAGTTGAATCTTTCGGATGTTAAAAGTATCCAGTTACACAACACGCGTAACTGTGTATACATCGAAATGGTGGATCATGATACGGCGCTGCGCTATGAAAAAGCGCACAATATCAAGCGGGCTTTTGTTTGGAAGGACAAGCAGTTCAAAATCCCGGTGTATGTGGACAGCGAAGCGGTGTCTGTACGAGTACATGACCTGCCCCCTTCTGTACCCCACACCACCGTCGCTAACTTCATGATGAAGTACGGGGATGTGTTTTCAATACAAACAGAACGTTGGAAGAATTACTTTGTCGGTATACCGAACGGGGTTCGAGTGCTATTGATGAGGATCAAACACCCGATCCCTTCATATGTCACGATAGCAGACGAGATTTGTTATGTGGAGCACATAAACCAAATTCGAACTTGTAGGCGGTGCTCCAGGCCGGTTCATCCCAAGCAGAGGTGCTTGGAAGAGACCGTACCCGAGACAAGAACAACAACAGCAGCAGCAACAGTGGCAGCATCATCTCAATCAAAGGAACAAATTTTCTCCGACGCCGATTTTCCGCCGATGTGCAGCAGTCAATCGACCCCATCCTCCCCTGAAACATTCATCGAAATAGTGGCGAGAAGTAAGCGTGCGCTTATCGAACGCGAAAACAATACCGTACCTACAAATCAAGCCAACAAAGCAGACCAACAGAGTACGAATGGAAGCGACGACGACGACGACGGCGACAACGGCGAGACCGACAGCTCATCTTCACCATGTGAGACCAATTGTGGAACAAATAAACGGCGGCTGTCAACGAAGCGCGGAAAGGAAAAAAAGAAGTTGTGTGGGATTCAAGAGTCACAGAGTGCCTGTGATTTTGTTAGTTTGTCTAATTCAATATGAAAAAAAGGTTCTATTGGCCCCGTAAAGCCTTCGGGCGTATGGGCCTGTCAAATAAAGAAATAGTAAAAAAAAAAAATACAATCTGATCATTTGTGCAGTGTTTTGAAAGGTCCAGTTTGCCTTAGACTCCGCGTCACATATTTCTCTTCTAGCGGAGTTGAAATAATGTACATACAGAAATACTACACAACTGTTACAAAAACTAAATACTATACAATTATATATTATGATACAACTGAACAACTCCAGCTAACGTGACTGATTGATTCTTAAATCAGACTAAACCTTTACAGATAATTTATTTTTACATGTTCACATGTTCACATGACATGCAATTGTGACCATAGCCTGAAACTACGCAAGCCCACGGTAGGGGAGGGGGGTCTAAAATTCAGGAAAAAATGACCACGTGGTTTATGGAGAGCCCCAAAGTTGCTATCTCATGACAAAAGCCTGGCTACTCCATGAACTTAAGACCGGTCATCAGTTAAGGCTACCCCTCCGTGTGTAATCCCTTCAATGGAAATTGTACGATGTTATAATAAACAATAAAAGTTAAAATTAGATGGATTTCACCATATTGTCTCATGTGCAGGCACAAAATCTTATTCCTGTAGCCAGAAGCGTTCCATTATTGACCGACTCTCTGCTATGTTTTTTCCAGCGCAAACATTCATCGTAGAACTGGACCTTTTCCGGCTTGAAGCGAACATCACGGGTAAAGTTCCGTTACACCAGAATAACCATTCCAGTGTCATGCCAGAGCGTGGCACAGTCCACTTCAGCCAAACAGCACTATCTCGTTCCACCGATAGTTCCCGCATGGAAAGATTTCTTCCCCATACAGATCACTTCACACTCTTCACTAGAAACACATTTTCAGAAAAAAATAATATGGCAGGCACAAAAAAACACGCGGGGGAAAATGTTTACGTCCATACTCGGGTGCCGCACACCAGTTTAATCGAAAATTTCTTTGGGAATTTCACCTCTACTTCTTCTGAAAGTTCCACGAGAAGCTCTAGCAAAATATGCTCTTGAAAGACTTTAGGAAGTTACTCCAAACTCTCCCAATTGGTTTGCAAATTTTCCCAGGTGTTTCACAAGAAAGACTCGTGAGCACCTTTTTTTCTCCCCTGTTGGGGAAATTAAGCCACTGCGTTAACCACTGCGTTTTCCAGGAATTCCTTGGAACATTACCCAAACATAACTGCTGGGAACTCTTCTAACCATCCCTTCAGGTACTCTACTAGAAACTTCTTCGGGAAGTTGTAGCAGTTCCTTCTAAAACTTCTAGAAGTCCAGTAGTTCCGCCGTTCATTTCATTTACGAATTCGTGTGGATATTGTATCAAGAGTTTTCTAGATTGTTTTTTTTCCTCCAAAAACTCTTAAGTTCATCCAATATTTTTTCTGGGAGTTTGGGAATTTATTTATAAGAGTGAAAATTCGACTAGAAGTTCCATCTGTTATTCCCCCAGGTTTTGCAATAAAGACTCCCCATAGATTTTAAGAGCTCCTAGAGGAATTTGTGGAGGAGCCCTATAGGATTTCTTGAAGCAACGCCTGAAGGAATTGCGAAGAACTAGCTTCGGTGGGAAATTCTCAAGGAATTGCAGGAGTTACTCCTCAAAAAATTGTGGAATTCCTGACATAATTTTCCAAGGATTTTTTTCATAAGAAATTTTGGAGAGAAACTTCTTGTGGGTTTTCCAAAGAAGCTCTTAGAGCAAGGGTTCTCAGGCCTTTTGTCTCGCGGTGCACTTTTTGTCGACAAACTGCCACGCGGTGCACTTGATCAAACATTTTAAAAGATGAAACTTGAAGTTTGTCAGTGTACTCTCTGATGCGAGCTTGATGTTCTTCGCACGTCGCAGTAATTTTGACAATGACGATTTGTGAATATTTTTTTGTTTGACTAAATTCTTATTGAAGTTATGATCTGGTTTCTGATAAATTTAGTGTCTAGTTATCATTGTTCAAATTCTTAAAAATATACGGAATACGTTCCTCCATAACTTGTAAGATTTTTTGGTATTGGGTTGATGGATTGATTAGAATTGTTTCATATTTTTTAGGTTTCCTAAATTTTATATTTGACAGTCATATAACAGTGCTATCAATCATCCATATTGTTGGTCGATTTACAAATCTAATATTTTGTCATCAAGCTTGTAGCCTGCTCAAAACTGTCGCGATGCACTTGACAACGCTTTGCGGTGAACCAAGTGCACCGCAGTGCACGATCTGAATACCGCTGCTCTTAGAGGAATACCCTGCGCAAAGATTCGTATATTCGCCCCGTTCCATTCATATTTACTCCCCTTCGTTGAAGCGAATCGATAAAGATGCAGCAAACGGGTTGTCATGATCAAATATACAACCCCATCACCAGCGGGATGCAATAAGTAAGTTATTCTTTCTGGATACGACTGAGGTTATGTACTGTTACGGTTTGGCTTCGCAGTCTTAAGGGGAATGGAAAACACTAGTTTTTGATTATTCCCGACGTTTCGGTCCGTTTGGGACCTTTTTCAAGGGTTCAATCTTTAAGGTTTTCTGGTCAAAAATAGTTTTGCTAAACTCGAAAAGTCATACGTTCGTTTTGGTTTAGTTTTGGTCCGATCGAGTATGGACCATCGTGATGTGGACAAACTGTTTTTTCTCCAGCGGTCTGGAATTCGGGTTCTATCTTCGCGATCTTCCACCATTACTGTTGAAACCATTACCCTTGAAAAAGGTCCCAAACGGACCGAAACGTCGGGAATAATCAAAAACTAGTGTTTTCCATTCCCCTTAAGACTGCGAAGCCAAACCGTAACAATAAGTAAGTTACTTCACATTGTTGTTCGTTGCTGTTCTTTCGTAGTTTGGATCAGAAGCGAATGAATGAATGGTCAATGCTGAAGAATGATAAAGAGCGATCGAATCGGCTATTATCATAATTAGGAATGTGTTTCTGCATGTAATGCATACATTTGTAGTGTATTCTTGTTAAAATGCAATATTTTGCTAGAAAATAATAAATATATTTCGAAAACTTAAAAATATCGTATGCACAATATCACTCGTATCACTCACGAATCGCATCGCTGATCGATCGCTTGTGATGCGGATGTGGACGAATGAATAATTACCACGAGTGACTTCCAACCGTTCCCCGGTATTTGCTATAGTCGCTGACAAGCAGGTACACGAACAAAAGCGACAAACACTCACTGTTTTCTATATGGAAATCGAGAAGCCTGCTGCCAAAAGTTTTTATAGCAGTTCCATCGGGAATTACTTTAGAAATTTTATCCAAAGTTCTGTTCCGAAACTTCCGTTAGGAGTTAACAAGAGATGCTCTTGAACTTCTTCTGGAAGTTTGTCCAGGAATCCTTGTGGAAATTTTTCCATAAATTCTTGCAGTTATTTTGCGTTTTTTAGATGTTTTCCCAGGAATTATTGTGAGTTCCTCCGAAAACCTTTCCAGCAGTTCCTCCAGAAATTCCTCCAACATGGGCACTCTTTTTCTTCTAGCGATCCCTCCAGTAACTCTACTAGAATTTCCTCCAGGAAGTTGCAGCTGTTTCTCCGGAAACACTGCCAGGAGTTTATCTAGGAATAACCAGCCGTTTCTACGATAATTCCTTCCAGGAATTACTGCGTATATTATTTCAAGAGTTTATCAAAGAATTCTCTCCTTCATCTGCGTGAAAAATTCCAGGAGTTCTTCCAATAAAATTTCCAAGAGTTCCTTAAGAAATTCTTCTCTGATATCTTTCCAGGAGTTTTTTCAGAACATTTCCCAAAACTTTCTCTGCATTTTTTTTCAGGATTTCTCTCAGAGAGATCCAAAACTTCCACCGCAAATTCAACTGGAAGTTCCCCACAATCTCCTGTAGAAATTTCTTCAGGAGCTCTAGCGGAAACCCGACCAGGAGTTCTTTCTGTTTTTTCTCCACGATTTTCAAGTACAGCGATTCTCACACTTCAGGAGCTCCTAGAGGAACTCCCGGAGGAACTCCTAAAGGATTTATTGGAGAAACTCCCGAAGCTATCTTCGGTTGAAATTCACGCTGAGATAAATAGAATTCTGAATATCCCTTCGCGTGAAAAAAAAATTATGATCCACTCCTCAAAAAATTTATGGTGGAATTCCTGAAAAAAATTTTCATTGAATTTTCGAAAAACAATCTACAAAAAAAAAAATCCCAGAGAAACTTCTTATCATGTTTATAATTATTATTCATAAATTCCCAGCGAAACACTTGAATAAGTTTTTGGGAGAAATCCTGAAATATTCTCGGGCACAACTTTTGCAAACTTGGAGAAACTTTTAAAGGATTTCTCAAATCTTCGAAGAAATTTTAGTTGCAATTTTAAATGTGCTCTTCCAAGGAAACGGAAAAAACTTTTGAATTCACGAAAATATTTCTAAAGTAAATTGCTGTAGAAACTCCTATAGAAGTTCCTGTTGGAACTCCTGAGGGAATATCAGGTGACATTTTTCATGAAAAAACTTCGGAAAATGTTCGAAAGAATTCCTGACAGAGGGTGCAGTGGGAATTTCTAGACATAGTTTTGATGGTATATTCGAGAGACCTACTGATGAAAGAATTCCAAAATTAACACGTGTAGGAATTCCCGAATAAAATACTGAATGAATTCCAGAACCAATTCCTCAACAAATTTCCGTAAGAGCTTATGAAGCTTCTGAATATATTCCCTGGGACCAACAAAAGAAATTTCCGGAAGACCTCCTGAAGTAGGTAATTCTCGGAATAATTTCAGAAGAAATTTCTGAAGGCCTCCTCCTCTTCTTGGCGTAACGTCCTCACTGGGACAAAGCCTGTTTCTCAGCTTAGTGTTCTATGAGCACTTCCACAGTTATTAACTGAGAGCTTCCTCTGCCAATGACCATTTTGCATGTGTATATCGTGTGGCAGGCACGAAGATACTCTATGCCCAAGGAAGTCAAGGAAATTTCCTTTACGAAAAGATCCTGGACCGACCGGGAATCGAACCCGTCACCCTCAGCATGGTCATGCTGAATACCCGTGCGTTTACCGCCTCGGCTATATGGGCCCTAAATTTCTGAAGGCATTTCTCAATGAAATTCCCAAAGAAAGTCTTGGAGAGATTGCCTTAAGAACTTCTTCCCGGAGAAATTTTTGACCAACTCTAGAATGAATTTCTGTGTGCGTTTAGGTACGAATTCTCGAAAGAACTCTAATTTCTAGAGAAACTCTAGAAAAAAAATCCTGAAGAACCTGCTAAATGGATATCTGGGAAAACCTTTGAAGAAATTCTCGGAGGATCTTTTGATGTAGTTCTCGGAGGAAGAAATTTTCGGTGCAACTCATAAAGTAATTCTTGAAGTAATGAAAAAAAAAACAACTTAAGCCTTTTTAAGGGTATCTCTCGAAGATACTCCTAGGGGAAGTCCTGAAAGAATTTCCTGATGAACTCCTGTAGGAATTTGCGTAGAAATTTCTGAACGGATTCTTTGACAAACTCTTGAAAATTGAGGTTCTGGAGAAAAAAAATGGAGGAACTCGCCATGGAATTCCCGGAGAATTTCTTGAAAAAGATTGATGGTTCGCGGAGGGATTTGATAGCCTTGAAAGGATTTCCGGTGGAATTTCAAAAAAAGCTTCTGAAGAAATTCCAGTAAAAGCTTTCAAAAGAATTCCTGGTGGAGCTCCTGGAAGAATTCGCTAAAGAAATCCTAAAGCAGTTCATAGCGGACCTCCTGACATAGTTTTTCAACCCTTCAAAACGGAATTCCTGACAGAATTCCTAGAGGACCGCTTGCTTGAAGAAATAGTCGAAGAAACTTATGAATCATTCTGTAGATCTGTAGAGTGTTCGAAGAACTTCTGATATCATTTTGAGAAAGAAAAACTAATAAAAGCAGTCCCGAGAAAAATGCAGTAGACATTTCCGGTGAAATTTCGAGTCACATTACTGAGGGAACTTCTTTAGAAATTTTTGGTGTAGCTTGTTGAGGAATTCCTGCAGGATTTTGTCGGGAGATTTTAAAGAAAATTCCAGTATTTTTTTTTAAAACTGCTGGATAAATTCCCGCAGTTTCGGAAACGGGACCCTGATTTTCCCCGAAAAGAATTGCCAATAGAATTAATGAAAACATCACTGAACTGTTGGATACACTCACTGTATAGCTCTTGGAAAAAATCCTGAAGGAACTTTGTGAAGGTTTTTTTTTCAAAAGAACTTATGGTAAAATTTCCAGGAATGCGCTGAAACAACATGTTCGGCAATTTCGGAGAAATTTTTGAGAAATTTCAGAAAAAAATCTTATGATGGAACTGCAGTACATATCTTTAATTTAATTTCATTTTTCCATGGAGATGAAGTCGAACTTGAAGTTCAGCAGAAAAGTCTTCAGATTTCAAAATAAACCAATTTGGCACCATATTTCAGTAAGTGTATAACAGCTTTTTACGACGGCAGCTTTCCTTAAAATGTCATTTTATGTTTGATAAATTATCACTAATCGGTGACTATAGGAATAAAGGTTGATCTACATCTTGGGATGGAGGAGCTTTATTTCGAAATATAAGTTAGAATGAAATCGAAGTAATAGAAGAACTTTTGGGGTCTCCAGTTAGCCTTGCGGATCAGGCTTTGGATTGCCAATCCAGAGACGGCGGGTTCGATTCCCGTTCCGATCGGGAACTTTTCTCTGCTTCCCTGGACATAGTGTATGATTACACTTGCATCACAATATACGAATTGATGCAATGGCAGGCAAAGAAAGCCCTACAAAAATAATAACCGTGGAATGGCCTAAAGAACACTAAGTTGAAGCTAGACATGCCAAGTTCCAGTGGGAACGTAGTGCCACAAAGAAGAAGAAGAATTTTGCATCTTTACTTTATTTTTGTCCAACGCCATTTCAGGCTCAGGGCATGTTTCCATGATTATGAGCTCATTGAATTCAAAAACGATGTTAACTATTGTTATACATGAAACATTTTGTTTGTTCATGAAAGTGTATGAATTTTGCTTTATTTTATAAACTAGTGTTTTAAAAACACTTCTATATTGTTAAAAGTCATTCAGTGTACGCACAAAGCGTGAGCTTTATTGCAGCTTTTGTGTTTGCATCAGAAAGGTAATCCAAGTGTAGCACATTTGCATGATTTGCATAAACATTTCCGAGTTCATGTCAAACATCCCTCCGGCCCGAAAACAAAATCCCTTTTGAGCCTGTGCTTGAACAATCAAAGCCGTTCCCTTGATGCTCCGATAGTCGTCAAAGTTCCCACGTGGTAGCGTGATGCTGGTCATCCAATCCATTGAGTAGGCCTTCATGGCAATTTTCGCATTCTGATGAAATATGAATCAATATTTTCAATCGTATACATTGGCAGACTCATTTGCTCATTCTTACAACATCATCCAGTTCATCTATCAGGTATCAGTTATCAGAAGGCCGGCTCCAGAGGCACGTTATCCTCCATTTGGGACATTTGTGCCATCGCCATACATATAAGCCTATTTCATCATTTACCTGAGGGAGAATGGGACAAGGGATGGAATGGGATTAGGAAAGGGAAAGGTAATGAAATAGGAAGGGGTACCCTAGCCCATACCACAACGGGTTATCAGTGCCCTGAAAAGGACACTGTAAAACGCATAAGCGTAAAGAGAGCCTATAGCTCATTGGAGGTAGCTTGTGACGTCATGCGACATTCAATATGACATTGAAAGGCACGTCATCGAAAGCATCCTCAATATTCAAGAAATCACCCAAGCAGTACTGAGCAGCAGTGAGCGAGTACTTTCTTGAAAACATATACAACTTTGTGTAAAAGAGTCACTGTGGACATCCCAAATTGGGAGGCATGTGAGTTCACATGAATAGGCATGTCAGCCAGACGAACATCACAGATGTGATAATCGACAATGCGTCTCAAGCATTTCAGAAAGAACGAGTTAACCAGATAAATCTGAAACTCATTCCATCTTTATACAACGCACGCACCCTTTCGGGATAAAACTGTGGAGTAATTTCACGCCATGAAAATACCCCATAGAAAACTACAAGAGTTCAACACATGTTTGAAATACTCAAATCCCTCTGGAGAAAAATAGAACAAAACCCCATTTCCTCCTGGAGATTTGAATTAAGCAGAGCTTTTTAGGACCCACTAAGTCGATTATATAGCTATAATTCTCAAGCGCAAGCTAGAGATTTGTAACTATACAAAAGAAAAAAAATATCCGAAGATATTTTGAACTTGAACAGATCAGAGTTCCATTCAGGAATACCTCTTGCAGTCCGCACAGACCGCAAAGGACAAGCTTCTTTTAAAGCAATAGTTATGGTATACCACAATGCAGGGCGTTGTAGGTACAAAATCACAATGAAACTCTCTTGGAGTAGCTATGGAAGCGAGTTATCCACAAAATGTGGTCGCAACCAGTTAGTACAGGTTCCCCCCTAGTTCGTTGAGCAGGGACTCCTCTGAATACGCAAATTTTGCGAAGAAACACTCAAAAGTGCAAAGAAGGTCAAATGGAGACTCCTCATCTGACACATGCCAATCAGTCAACTCATGACAAACTCTGCTCATGCAGAGATTGGTTTGGTGCAATTCTATGTTAAGTTATCCATGAACTGGACTACCTAAGTAATCCATCAAACGGAAGCATCTCAAAATAATGTTTGAGCTACTTTAGATGATGTAATCATCGTAGCAATACTGCCAAATATCAGCGAAAATATGCTGAATACAAGAGCTTGCTTGAAGGCATCCATAAGGAAAGGTTGAAACATAAGGACTGTTCAATTTATAAAACGGACAACTTTACAAGGCTATAAAAAGAAGACGCGTAGTTCAAATTTAACCACCCTTGCTTCGTTGTTCAGTACATCATCTGTCATTATAGTAGTGATTTTTGAATCGAATAAAAATAGTTTTAATTATAAGAAAATCGGCCAGGTGCTAAATGAGGTGAATTTTACGATTGCTGAAATTGGAAAATATATATAAAATTACTGTTCACATATGGTATATCGTTTTTAATATCAGAAAAGTATGTGCCATGCTGCAGCAGCATGAATGATAAACATTCTGGTGAAGTTTAAACTCAATTGAAAATTTAGTTGTTGAAATATTAAAGTCTCAAGTGAGATTCGATTTTTTGATTAAAATTCAATTGTAAAGCAAAAAGGACATGAAAATATTCAATAAACAATTTTTTTATACATCCAGTCGAAAGTAGGAAGGATGTGGTTTCAAATTGCAGAAAACTTCTTCTTAATAGTATTGCTGGTTTGGTTACTGTGCGCCATTACAGGCACAGTAATCAAAACAGTTTCGTTCTTTGAAGGTTCTTCCAAATAACAATGCAATCTAATGTAAATTTTACATAACATTGATGTTGGAAATAACTTTTTTTACATCCAATTGTTATTAAATAAGGTGTACAATAACATAGGATCAACTTTTTTGAAAATAAATAATAACAAGATTCGCTAGAGTCGAAAATTTGCATCAATGGAGCAAAAAAATGCATTTTTTTACAATGACCATCTTTATGGATTATTTTTTTTATGAAGAATGCAATTAAAGTATTTTTTTCTTCTGCGTCATTCAGAAAACAATATTCTACTACTCTGGACAAATTTTTAGCCGAATCCGTTGTGCTATTGCATCACAGGACTTAAATAAATACTTTTTAATAATTTCTTTGTAAACAAGGCAACTCACTTTATCAAACTGAAGGCTGGCTTGGTGCATTATTACTAACCAACTATTGAACTTTACCTTTAGTAGAATAGTATAAGATTCCTATACATTAAAAACTTCATGAAAATATGCATGTTTAGTATGTGGAAAGTTATGTCGAATTTTGAGAAATGGGTTTTTATTGATATTTTACGAAAATCGCTTCAGTTACACAATAAAGAACATTTTGCTTAATGTTATATTTTTCCTACATTTGAGAATAGGTATAGAAAGTTATGCAAAAAACTGATAATGATTTTATTGAAAAATAAAAAAGATATCGCACAAGCAAGTTGTCCGTTTTATAAATTGAACAGTCCTTACTGTTAACGTCATTCTAAGATATAGCATGCTCGAGGCACAACACTTCATTTATAATGAAAGAAGCAAAACTGGGTTCATAAGGTAACCTTTACAGAAGGGTCCTTACGAAAATAAGCTTTTTGAAGTAGAGCCACTTGGGCCAAGCACGCTTTTTACGCTGAAAATTGATCTGAGGTTTCCTAGCCGTAGCCACTACCCAAACTAGACAGGATTACACACTTCACAATCACATGAGCATGAGCATGAGCATGAGCATGATTGACCGCCCGCGGTTGCTCCTCTGTTATTGCAAGGACAACTGCATTTACACAAAGAACCAACATATGATGCTTGGGATTAGCTTTCTCTTCATTGTGTAAATGCTGGAATCCCAATACTTTTCAATAAGCAATACCAGCGCCGGCCGCGTCCGAATGCAGGTCAATTGAGGATAGGGAAGGAAGTGATGACGTGATTCTCGCTTAGGCCAATAACCGAGGAATTCTCTGCGTTACTACGAGAAATCACTAGGAGTTTGGACAGGGGAAATGGAGATGTGTTGAGGATTTTGTCGTGGTAAACGAGTGTAATGTTTTGATTCGCGATTAATAATGCGCTCGCGAAGAAATACCCTTCTAAACCTTGGACGACGAACGCGATCTTTTGTGCCTCAAAACTCACCCTACATAAGTTATTCATTCGCAACTAAGGAGAACACAATGCTAAACACCGACGCATCTGTAGTTTGCGTTTCCGCGCGAGACAATGCTGAACCGGATTACACACTTCACAATCACAGCACAAAAAGGAAACATCAACGACAAACCAATCCGGTGTCAATTGAAAAACGACAATGGCGAAAACGCATTAAGCGAACCCATATAAGTAGTAATGTAAGCTAATTTACAACATTTGAATAATCCCGCCCTTATTGAGCCTCAAATTTGAGACTTAAGAAGGGCAACTGATTATCTCGGAGAAACGCAAGGTCCGCTGCACTATTGCAGCACGGTAAGCATAAAATTAGGGACGAATGACCACTAGGTTAAAGTCCCTCTTCAAAACTAAATACACACACACACGGTAAGCATAAAGCCGCATAACACCATGAATTAGGGGTCACCTGTTTAGTGGACTCTTACCACTGGATCAGGCGATCCGTAGTGTTATTCTTAGCCAATTGAGACAACCGCTACCGACACTACACAGCTATCTAGGCTGATTGGGAAAAGAAGTTAACATTGATGGTTAACTTCCGAACGAGCCCGAACAGCCCTAGTTTCCATGATTATGAGCTCATTGAATTCAAAAACGATGTTAACTATTGTTATACATGAAACATTTTGTTTGTTCATGAAAGTGTATGAATTTTGCTTTATTTTATAAACTAGTGTTTTAAAAACACTTCTATATTGTTAAAAGTCATTTAGTGTACGCACAAAGCGTGAGCTTTATTGCAGCTTTTGTGTTTGCATCAGAAAGGTAATCCAAGTGTAGCACATTTGCATGATTTGCATAAACATTTCCGAGTTCATGTCAAACATCCCTCCGGCCCGAAAACAAAATCCCTTTTGAGCCTGTGCTTGAACAATCAAAGCCGTTCCCTTGATGCTCCGATAGTCGTCACAGTTCCCACGTGGTAGCGTGATGCTGGTCATCCAATCCATTGAGTAGGCCTTCATGGCAATTTTCGCATTCTGATGAAATATGAATCAATATTTTCAATCGTATACATTGGCAGACTCATTTGCTCATTCTTACAACATCATCCAGTTCATCTAGCAGTCTGCATGTGAAAAAACACTCCATGGCACACATTGCTCCGAAGACCAACATTCCCAAAGCATCACTGGAAAAATCAATCACGCACAGGAAACTATTGAGGGTCACCAGAACTGCAGTAGCCAATAAGAGGACTAAAAAGTTTGCATAGGTGACTTGCTTGAATATTTCCTCGTGACTGTGAATAAAAAAAAGAAAATGTTCGATCAATATTTATACTAATGATATCACTTGAGCATACTAGACGAATTCACTGTAATAGGCGGCTGCTTGATTGAAATCTATCCGAACAGTTCTCCAAATCTTCGAAGCAACCAAACTATCGCCGTACCACAATTCCAGGTCATCCTCGCAGCAGACCTGAAAAGCTCGATCAAAAATCGATTCGAAATATTCCGAAACTATCAACAACTCGTTCCTTAACAAAGAAAGCAACATTCCAAATTGAAAGGAACTCTGCCAATATGTAAAATTTTGCATCAACATCTGAAACGAGTAGTAATAAACAATGACATTTGCCACCGGCCTTGGTAAAAACTGCAAAGAAAATGGAATCTGGTACAAATCCTCGGAGAAGGCAGCCGTCAGGCACCAATTGCTCGCATTTAGCACCAACATAACCAAACCACCCAACTCTAAACGATTGTTGATCCAGAAGCGTAACTTGCGGGTATAGTTGACTTTGGCGTCATCTTTGCCGCATTGTCTTGAGTTCACGAAACGTTTCACTTCATCCAACTGTCGTTGATAATAAGCCAAGGTGACAGCTCTGAAAAGTCCCACCGACAGAATAACAAAAAGATTTATGTTCAGTGCAAAGTAAAGAATATCTCGCCAGTTTACTGCCGACTGATAGCAATGATAGCCGTAGAAAGTGTACTGTACTACTTGACCAACTTTCAACATCATCCATGCGGTTAGTGCCATAGAATTCCATTTCGGTGGGTAGAATCCTGTAAAAAGTTGTATCACATGGAGAGATAATTAGTCAAAGGATCCTTACCACACAGATCAGCAAGCAGGTCCACCAGCTCGAAGAAGTCTGAGTCGGGTTTGTAGTGTCTAACCGTTTTCCATAAGTTCATTATTATCTTCATGATGAGGTGAATTGATGTTAATAACTGAGTATAACGTATTTGACCATGTACAAGATATAGTTACACAAATGACAAATCTTCAATATTAACTTAAGCTACAGCTGCATTATGCATTTATCACTACACTAGTGATCCTCAGCCTTACTGTCTTTGTGGGCCAAAATTAAATTTGGAAAAGAGACTGCGGGCCGCAAGTCATTCAAGAGTTTATTTTCAACATTTTTTTCTCAAAATCCATTTGTTTGATTTTTTGAAAATATTGAACAAGAGCAAAAAACTAAACAACCTGTGGCTGAATTCTGGCGCACAGTTTCTTCAAAGAGAAGAAATTTTCTTCCGTTGCAGACCAGCAAGAAAATTGTCTTCTCTTCGAAGAAAATGTTCGCTGGGAATTCACCTACTGGAGTTATAATGAGTTTTTATTTCACTTGGGAAAATTATAAAATCATAGGGAATTGAAAACAGGGGTTTCAAGACTGTAATATTTTGGGTTTATAATGCCTGTTCTTCAAAAATATTACAGCGTATATATAACGCAATTTTAAAGTGCAAAAATCCTAGACATGAACACGGAGAAATTTCTTGAAACAGGGGATCCAGTTTTGACAAATTGCCGAATGGAATTTCCTGAAAAGTATATCAAACCCTTTATTTAAAAAAAATCTTGGAACTGTAACTTCTCGTAAATTTTTAAAAATTTAAGAATGATTTGTAAGGATTTCAGGGTTCTCAGAAGAAATTCCTAAAAACTGCCTGGAGATACTGTTGTGGAAATCAATGAAGTTTTTCTTGCGTAATTTCTTAGGAAGCTAATAAAGAAAAAACCTGCAGGCATGATTTTCTGAGCAATGTGTGCTGATTTAAAATAGATTCCCAAAAGTATTGCTAGGGGAATGAAGAGTATCTTGGCCAATCCCTGAAGTTTTTAGCGAAATTCCGAAAGTTTGGGCAACACTTCCTTTTAAGAAAAAAATAAGGCAAAAATTCTGTAATTTATTTTGGAATGGTTTCCTGGTAGAAGTGCTGAACATAAAGCATATCGAATACAATGATTTTTTTGACGAAAATGACGAGCTCTTCCACAAGTCGTGGCAGACAATCTGTGAAATTTAGCCTAAATTCATAATTTAAGGGAAGCACACCGTTCCTAACAATAGTTTCAAATATTTTCTTTTACAGTTTGTAAGACTTTCATAAGTCTTACTTCTTTTGAAAAACTCTCCTTGATATTGGCAAAATTTCAGTAGTCAATATTTATTATCATAAAACTTTTAAAATATGGTAAAATTAATTTCATTATGGAATCTGTGAGTGGGCCACTTTCCAATACATTTCAAAATCAGTTCGCGGGCCGCACAAAACCTGGTCGAGGGCCGCATGCGGCCCGTGGGCCGCAGTTTGGTGACCACTGCACTACACACATTAATTATAGAGGTGCCTTCAATTCGTTCGTCATCATTCATTAGCATCATTTTTTTTTTTTACTTATTCGTTTATTTGGAAGGCTCGGGCGCCTCATGGGCATAACTGAGCCGAAATCATTTGTTGTTTTTTTTACAATATATTTTACATTTTACAATATTTACTGCCTTAATGCTATGTTAGTTTGGGGAGCCGAAGTACTCGCGGCTGTTTCGAGGTTAGGGATAAAAAAAAATAAAATAAAATTGGGAAGGAGGGATTTAGGGGTCTTAAACTAAATTATTTGCTAACTTATACTAAAAACATTGATGGGGCAAAATGTCCTTATCTGAAATGGAACAAAAAAGAGAGGACTTTATCGGTAGACAACGACAAGAAGAGGACAAACGGAAGGGGGGTGACGACAGACAGGGGCGAACAACAAAACCAAAGAGCGGACAACGAAAACAAGGAACGTACTACATCAAACTCTGACATCAACACGCTTCAAAAACTGGTAAATCAGCTTCATGTATTCCAAATCAAGTCCTGCCAACACTTCTCTAACGGGTTTCTGTTGTTTTCCTCGGACCCGGAGAATTTCATGCAGCTCAGATCTGACCTCACGATACTCATTGCATCCCCACACGACATGTTCGATATCCTGGTAAGCTACGCCACAGACACAGAGATTGCTTTCTGAGAGCCCAATACGGAAGGTATGTGCATTCAACAAATAGTGGTTGGACATCAGCCGACACATCACACGAATGAAATCGCGGCTCAAATCCAACCCTTTGAACCATGGCTTCTTCGACACCTGTGGAATGATGGAGTGCAACCATCTACCCATCTCTCCATCTCTCCATTTGTGTTGCCAGCTGATCAAGGTCTCCTGACGGGCCAATGCAAAAAAATCGTCGAAGGCGATTTGACGCTTGTAAATATCGCCTCCGCTAGCGCCCACCTTAGCCAGAGAGTCCGCTTTCTCATTGCCCGGAATTGAGCAATGTGAAGGGACCCAAGCTATGGTGATGATGTCTGAGCATTTGGACAAAGCACTCAAGACTTGGCGTATTCCATTCAGGAAGTACGCTGAGTGCTTCATCGGTTTCATTGACCGAACAGCCTCCAGAGAGCTTAGACTGTCGGTAAAAATGAAGTAGTGCTCAGGTGGAAGAGTGCGAATGTACTCTAAGGTGTAGTATATAGCCGCTAGCTCAGCAATGTATACCGAACATGGCTTTTGAAGCATGTAGGTGGCGCTATGAAATTCGTTGTAGACACCGAAACCACTTTGGTCATCGGTTTTCGAACCGTCTGTGAAGAACTGTCTGTCCCCGCTAACATGCCCGAACTTACTTGCAAAGATCTGTGGAATACCTACGGGACGAAAAGATTCCGGAATACCGGTGATCTCATCCTTCATAGAGAGATCAAAATCCACTGAGGAGCTGTCGAAGTTTGAGAAGTTGTCACGATTGGTGTTAACCGGAGATGGGCTTACCTCCAGCGTCATGTACCAGTAGTACACACTCATAAAACGAGTTTGAGGGTTCTGTTCGAGCAGCTTTTCGAAATTTTCTATGACCAATGGATTCACAACCTCGCATCGGATGAGAAACCGGAACGATAACTCCGCAAAGCGGTCTGTCAGAGGCTGTACACCAGCGAGTACCTCTAAACTCATAGTGTGAGTTGAGTTCATGCAACCTAACGCGATCCGAAGACAACGGTACTGAACCCGTTGAAGCTTCAGCAAGTGTGTTTTCGCCGCGGATTGAAAACAGAAGCTACCGTATTCTAAAACCGACAGAATGGTTGTTTGGTACAGCCTGATCAGATCTTCCGGATGTGCTCCCCACCATGTTCCGGTAATAGTTCGCATAAAGTTGATTCGCTTTTGGCATTTCTGTATCAGATACACAATGTGCTTCCCCCAGGTGCATTTGGAGTCGAACCAGACGCCGAGATATTGAGAAGACATGCTATGAGTGATTGTCTTACCCATCAGATGGAGCGGAAACTTGGCCGACTTGTGTTTTTTAGAAAAGACAACCATCTCAGTTTTCTCCGGAGAGAATTCGATACCCAGCTTGAGAGCCCAAGTAGACAAATTGTCCAAAGTATCCTGTAGTGGTCCTTGCATATCTACTGCTATTGATCCCGTTATAGAAACAACACAGTCATCCGCAAGCTGTCTTAACGTGCAATTTTCCATGAGACAATCATCTATGTCTCTAACATAAAAATTGTAAAGAAGGGGGCTTAGACATGAACCCTGGGGGAGACCCATGTAGCTAATTCGTGAAACTGTCAAGTCGCCATGAGCAAAACTCATCTGCTTCTCAAACAGCAAATTATACAAAAAGTTGTTCAAAATTGGTGAAAGGCCACTTTCGTGTAGTTTGTCGGAGAGAACATCGACACAAACTGAATCAAAAGCTCCCTTAATATCCAAAAACACTGAGCCCATTTGCTGCTTTTGAGCAAAGGCAAGCTGAATTTCTGAAGTAAGCAACGCAAGACAGTCGTTCGTTCCTTTGCCTCTGCGGAAACCAAATTGTGTATCAGACAACATGCCATTCGATTCAACCCATTTGTCCAGTCGAAAGAGAATCATCTTCTCCAACAACTTCCGTAGACAAGACAACATCGCGATTGGACGGTACGAATTATGATCCGACGCGGGTTTCCCGGGTTTTTGAATAGCTATCACTCTCACTTGCCTCCAATCATCCGGAATAATGTTGTTATCCAGGAACTGATTGAACAAGTTCAACAAGCGCCTCTTAGCGACGTCGGGGAGGTTTTTAAGCAAGTTGAACTTAATACGATCCATTCCTGGAGCGGAATTGTTACATGAAAGAAGAGCAAGTGAGAATTCAACCATCGAAAACGGTGATTCTGTCACATTCGCCCGAAAACCATTCGCCCGAATGACAAACGCCCGAATGACAATCGCCCGAATTCCAATCGCCCGAATAGACCATTCGCCCGAATAGACCATTCGCCCGAATAGACCATTCGCCCGAAAAGACCATTCGCCCGAATGACTATTCGCCCGAAAAGACCATTCACCCGAAAGACCATTTGCCCGAAAGTCATCCGCCGTTTCCAGTTGTGAGAAATTAGCCTAAGTTAATATTCACGAATAAAAAAAAAATCCGGCGATTCCATGCAATTTCTTAGAAAAATTTTATTTCTGGTTTGTCACGATGAAAGTTTTAGGAAGGACAGACACATGGTGTCTGTCGCCAGAACAGCTGGACTAGCGCCAATAATAATCATATTAGCTTAGTTTGCAAGAATGGCCTATGTTTTGAAGAAGGCCTAATTGTTTGTGAAAATATCACATTATAGGTCATTTATTGTTACAGCATTGTTGATCGAAAGGATAAAGACAAAACTTCAGCACGGAGTAGTCAACACTTTTAAGTTAATAGTGTTCACGACTGATCTACTCGCAATAACTACGTTTCGTTAAAATGAACAATAATTGATAAAATTTAAACGTGTGAGCTAGCGGATGCAGAAAAAACGTCAAAATCGCGAGAATTCAGCATTCTTATTTGAACAAGCTGTTCTTTTGAATCCATGTTTGGAATCCAAAAATTGTAAAAATATAAACGTCATAGTTCCCTGTTAAGTTAAAAGAACAGCCGATGATTGAAAGAATGGCAATTTTCTAGTAAAAAAATTACATCAAATTGAATATAATTTCCTTGAAGGTGAAACTAGAAAGAAAAGCCTATTAACAAAAGAAGGGACAATTCCAATAAATGTTTTTACAGCTATATTGCCGAAAAATGTTTGTAACAGTATATGTCTTAAATCTTGAACACAGCATAAACTTCTGGCGAAAATAGTTGCAGTTACTTTTAGTTGATAATGGCGTTTAGCCATACGCGTGGACGACACCTAAATTGATTTCAAAAAAGTGTTTTCAAGATTAGTATGGTTTTCGGGCGAATGGTCTTTCGGGTGAATGGTCTTTTCGGGCGAATGGTCTTTTCGGGCGAATGACTTTCGGGCGTTTGTTACATTCGGGCGTTTGTCTTTCGGGTATTTGGAATTCGGGCGAATGATTTTCGGGCGAATGTGACAGAACCGAAAACGGCCTATCCATGTCGTCCCTATCCTCGGAAACATCACGAATTATTCGCTTCACGGGTACGGAATCTGGACAAACTTTTTTTGCGAACTTGAGAATCCACCGAGGAGAGCTTTCTCGATCCTCGTTTACCGACGACGCGTTACGCATTCTTCTCCCGACGTTCCAAAGAGTTCTCATTGATGTCTCGCGCAATAAACCCTCGACGAACCGACGCCAGTAACCGCTTTTGTTCGCCTTGATCAATTTTTTGAACTTGCTTTCAAGGGAAACGTACCGCTTGAAGTTTTCGACCGAACCGCGTTTCCGAAACTCTTTGAACGCAGCGGATTTTTCGCGATAGATTTCTGTACACTCGCTATCCCACCACGGATTGGGGGGTTTCCTGCGAGCCGATGGACCTGGAACTGGCCGACGTTGTGCCTGAAGCGCGCTACTGATGATCAGTTCTGATAGAAACTGATACTCTTCCCGCGGTGGAAGAATTTCTACCGATTGCTCACCGTCGATAATTGCTTCCGCGTACTTTCCCCAGTCAATGTGTTTCGTGAGGTCGTAGGAAATGTCGATAGATGGAGGTTGACGTGAACCATTGGAAATAGAAACAACGATCGGAAGATGATCACTACCATGGGGATCCTGGATAACCTTCCATGTACACTCCAGCGATAGTGAGCTCGAACAGATTGAGAGGTCTAATCGGCTGTCTCAAGGACTGCCATCTTTAGCTGGAGGCCAGTGTTGCGAATACTCACTTGCAAAAGTGATACTCATTTGCTTCTATCTCAGTCCATATCCATGCTATCAAAAAATGATGTTAGAAGGGCTTTTAGATTGTTGTTTAATCTAAAAGTTTGCCGAATAAAGTAAAGGTAGCAGACGCATACTAAAGTTGTGAGAGAGCTGTGAGTACGAGGTGAGTAAAATTCGTGTAATTTATACTCACCTTGTGCTCACAGCTCTCTCACGGTTTTGGTATGCGTCTGCGACCTTTACTTTATTCGGCAAACTTTTAGATTAAACTACAATCTAAAACCCCTTCAAACATCATTTTTTGATAGCATGCTTCTGGACTTAGATAGAAGCAAGTGAGTATAATTTTTTGCTAGTGAGTATTCCCAACACTGGCTGGAGGTGCCACTCGCGTAACTTCTCCGGTGTTCAAAATTGTCATGTTGAAGTCGTCGCAGAGGTCATATATCAAAGTTGAACGGCTGTCATTGTACAGTTCCCCCCAGCCTGTACCATGGGAGTTGAAATCTCCCATGAGCAGCCGTGGCTCAGGCATAACCGAGCAGATGTGGGCGAGATCCCTGCGAGATATCGCAGTTCTCGGTGGAAGATATATGGAGGCAACACTGAGGGTTTTACCTCGGATAGTCACCTCACATGCGACGGCTTCGATGCCTGTCATCGGTTGAAAATCGACTCTGTAAAATGAGTGCTGCTTTTTGATCCCTAAAAGCACCCCTCCGTACGAGTCGGACCGATCAAGACGGATAATGTTGAAATCGGAAAAAGGTAAGGTTACATCGGGTGTCAGCCATGTTTCGGATAGCGCAAAAACATCGCATTGTAAATTGTTAATTAAAAATTTGAAAGCGTCTAATTTTGGTACGATACTACGACAGTTCCCGTGTAGCACAGAAATCATATCTTCGACCTCGGTAGTTAAATTAGCCATCGAAAGATACGAATGTCGCAAGGAGGGGCATTTTAGAAGCCAACTGCTTCAAAAGAGGAGACACACAAGGAAGAAGTGCTTTAACAATGCTCTTCACTGAGTCAGAAGCATTAAAGAAGTTAAGGATGATGTCTACGATGCCAGAAAGCGTGAACATCGGAGCACCAAGGGGTTGTTCCTGGTTCTCCGAATGCTGTCCCTCTGGCTGAGAAGTCGAAAAAATTGGGACATCTGGGATTTTTTATGTACCCGGGAGCGAAGGAAAGTCTCGTTCATCTTGGATTTTGAATCCAGGAGGTGAACGTTTGGCGCCTTTCTTAACACTCCTAGAATTTGTCACGGTAGGTTGGGGGTCACTGCTAGGCAGATTCCGAGGTTTTTTGGTGGGTCTCTGGAGCCTCATCCGTTTCCTCGTTTCACCCTTGAAAACAAAGGGATCCCCGTCCCCGACCTCAGAGTCAGAGCCTTGATCATCGAGAGATAAAGACGAGTAGATGTTACGCGATTCAACGGTCGGGGCAGCTTTTTTCAGCATTTCGGCGTAGCTTCGCCGTGATCGCTGCTGCAACGACCGTTTTTGATGTTTTTTCTGCTGTATGTACCTTGGGCAAGCAATCAGATCATGTGGACGGTCGCTACCACAATAAACACACTTGGGCGGCGTTTTACACGCACCGTCCACATGTCTCTCGCCGCATGTTGCACAACGAGGTTTATTGCTGCAGTACTGGGTGGTGTGGCCCAGCTGCTTGCAATTGATGCAATTAATTACCTTCGGTACATACAGCCTCACAGGTAACCGAAGTTTGCCAATCACCAGCAGATCTGGTAATGCAGATCCGGAGAAGGTCACGCAAAATTCTTCAGATGGTGTGTAAACCTTCTTCTCGCCCTTCTGGGATACCGAATGCAGTTGCCGGCAATCCAGTATCTGGACAGGAGGTAGAGAAGGGTTATGGAAACGACCACAGCCTTGCATGATCGTTTCGCAGGTCAAAGATGCGTCGGCGACCTTCCCCGAAATCTCTATCGACGCGCTCGGAAGGTAAACGAAGTACTCAAGAGTAAACAACTCGCAGGCCACAATCTCATTAGCGTGTTGTCGGTCGCCTACTGTCACCCGAAGCTTAGCTGTACCGACCATGTCAATCTAGACAACTGAAGAATATCGCTTAGTCAGATCCTTGCTGATTTGAACGGTGTTCAAACGTTTGCCTTTGGGTCGGAAGAAAACAACATATGGCCCGCCAAAGTCGGGAGGGTAGGCCTTGAGGCGGGGGGACGTCGAAACAGATTTACTGTTGGTGTCCATTGGAGAAGCACCAGGGTGAAGAGAATCAAAGGGGTTAGCATTTATATCGCCTTGTTGGCTCGAGCAATCCGATGCCAATAACCAAGCTTCGTTGATGCGGTACGATGTACCCCCGCCATTATCATCATCGCCCATTGTGGCAGCTAACTACCACCACGGGGCACTCAAAAATCTTAAACTATCACTTATCACGGGGGCGAAATAATCAAAAAAAAAACAAGGGACAAAATTAACGCTACAGGAAAAGCGAGGAAAAAAACTGCTTATATACCAAATTAAATCTAATCAAAGAGTCAGTGGAGAGGGGGGAACAACGAGGGGTAACTTTATGTACTTATCTTTGTGCACTCTGTTTAGCCACAGGCTCGACGACGACAGGTCCAAGCGATCGGATCGCCCGCACTGGGAGGAGGCGAGCTGCTGCTGAGCGCCGACGTTGGTGTGCGGCGGAACGCTCTCTGCTCTTCTCTCGGTGGGCTGCTGCTGTCGACGACGATGAGCTTGGGTACTCACTGGAAAAAGCCGATCACGGTCGCGCGAGCGGCGCGGTGTGCGGGGGGTGCTGCGCACGATAATTGGACAATGCGCCACGTGTTACGATGAAAACGAGAATTTCACTCGAATTAAACAAACTTTTGCGGTAAAAATTGTGGCCTAGCCAACCGCACTGGTCCCACTAGGGATAATCACTGAAATGTGAACACTTGAAACACTAGCACGCCGAAAAATAGCCACCGAACTGGAAAGTATCGAAGACAAACCGGACGAACGAGAAATTTCGACTGTCTCGCACGAACGCTCGACAAAGAATGTCATTAGCATCATTAGCAGTATTATTGTAATAATATGAATAATTAAAAGTTGGTTCACATCATCTATCAAGTGTCAACAATAAATGACAAAGATGTTATTTTATAATTAAATTTTCAATAGTTGTAATTAACAGACATATGACACTATTCACTAATGGAAATTTTTATCTCTTGAACTGTTGCTTCTCTATACATAACTGCGTACTGTGATCGAAGAAAATCGACTTCTTGAGCGATTTCTTGCCTGAGTTTCTCACACATCAAGATAGGTCGAGGAATTTGTTTTGATCGGTGAATCGTGCCCCATTAACTAGGGTAATTGTAGTTTTTGTTTTTGAGTTTTTGAGCTAGGAAGTTTGTCTCTACCGTTGGTTAGATATCGGATGTGATACGTGGAATCTATTTCTTGACCACTTCAGATTCTGCATAAGGGTCTTTGTCACTGACTTTGGTAACTTTACCAGATATCATTCTTTTAGACGTCACGGATTGTAGCGTGAATTTGAGGCGTTTGAGGTTATAATTCAGATTCTAGCGCAGATTTTCTGCACTGCTCTGAGGTCGATTTCTCCTTTTTTGATTGCTCCAGACAAGAAATCCATAAATGTGAAGTTTTGACCCTCCCAAGTAACACTTCGATGAGCAATTAGTCTTGTAGAGGCTTTGAGAACCGTCATAAAACCTAATATCTTTTATGTTGGTTTTAGGATGGTTTTGAGAACCAATTCTAGTCTATTTGACTGAAAATTGTTACTTAGGCTCTCACTTCTGGGAGAGGGGAGGGGCGGCCTCTTTTCTGTCTATGGTGTAGCCAACGAGTATAGAGGAGGTGTTGAAAAGTGCCAACAAAATGACCACGTGGTTTATGGACAGCCCCTAATAGTGAATCTCATTACGACCATCTTCTACAAAATAAAGTGAAAGCCAGGACTACATTTTCCTCGACCCCCTAAACAACATTTCCATGGTCACCAAACCCTTCGTCTCTCCGGGACTACCAATAAGGCATATTGCTTCAGAAAGGGGCTAGTGCACATCGCACCCTCAAGGTAAGCTGCGTAGTCTGCAGCAACGAACATTGATGACTCGCTTTGGGGAGTCCAATAAGGGAGCATGCTGGCACTTAGCCAGTTTTCCGAGTGGTCCTTACCACTCCTTTTGTCCTCGAAAGGCAGGCAGAGTAGACACCACACCTGCTTCCAAATGCACAGCAAATATCAAAAACTGATACTGCGTGCACAGCGATTTGATCTTCCCGCGAGCAAGGTTCTCTCAGCCAGCACACAGAAGGACACGCCGACATGGGGCCTCCACCTGCCTCGATCTTGACGAGGATCCCTTTCCAATCATGGGCTCGGGTCTAACCCAGTATTCCGATGCCATGACAGTAACGCTACCAGGATATTCTCCCTGTGGCCAGTTAATCGTTGTAAGGGTCGATTTCGACCGCAGGGCACCGGTATGGCCGTATAGTGTCTGCACTAGCCATCCTCCGAGTCCACGCTCCACCTCTTTTGTAGCTCAGGACGCTGTGGGTGATAGTCGTTGAAAAGGCATTCCAGCCAAACTCATCCAAAGATTGTCCGGAGTTGTGCTACTCCACCAATTTCTCCGAGATTCCTGTTGGAATTCCTCCATGAATTGCTCTCGGGATTCCTCCACGATTCTTTCCGAGATGCCTATACGAATTTCTTTCGGGATTTATCCAGGAATTTCTTCTTATATTCCTCACAAATTCCCCCCAGGATTCCTACAAGTACTCCTCTCAAGATTCCTCCAAGAATTCCAACCGGAATTCTCCCAGAAATTCCTCCAGCAAGGCCTCACGCGATTCTTCCACGAATTCGTCTCATGAGGGCTTCCACGAATTCGTCCCAGGATTCCTCCTAAAATTCCTCTAGGAATCTCTCCCGGAAGTCCTCCAGGAACTTTTGCGAGGTTCAGTTTGGAATCCTCCAGGAATTCCTTCAGGATCTCTAGATATTTCTCCCTGGATTCCGCCAAGGATCCCTCGGTAAATCCCTCCTGGGATTCCTCCAGAAAAACCTCTTCTGGGATTTCTCTAGGAATTCCTCATGAGATTCCTCTAGGATTTCCTCCTGGGGTTCCACTACGAATTCCTTCCGGGATTCCTCTAGACATTCCTCCTGAGATTCCTCCAGAAATTTCTCCCTGTGATTCCTCTAGGAATGCCTGATTTCTTCTAGAAATTCTCCCTAAGATTCCTCCTAGGGTTCTTCTAACAATTGGCTAATTTAGCGGTGGTGAGATAATTCCAATTTCTGAATCTGCATGCCAAACTGAGCCGAAATCCAAAATTTCATGAATGTTTGTGCCCGTGAACCTATTTAAAAATTAATTTGCAGTTTGTATGGGAACGTTTGTCGAATCACTCCTCGTCGTATTTTGTGCTCCGCGGAGCTGTCAAGCAGTTGCGCAGCTGACAATAGGTGATTTCAAAAAATATCTTTGAAATTGATTTTAGGTTATCAAAATAAAGTTCCTAAAATCTGAAAAAATATAGTGGCTCAGAAAAAAGTGCTCTTTGTACAGAATCAAAAAATCAATACTTTATCCTGAATTTAAAAACTTAATTCATCTTGCGATTCCTCTAAGAATGCTTCCTGGAATTCATCTAGAAATTCCTCCTGGGATTTCTCTTAGAATTCCTCCTGGGATTCCTCTATGAATTTCTCCTGGGATTCCTTAAGGAATTTCTTCCTGGGATTCCTATAGGAATTCCTCTAGGATTTTTTTTATCCAGTTCATTTATTTGGGGCTCAATCGCGTATAACGCTTTACGGAGCCGAAGATCTTTTTTTGCACTTAATATATACAATATACACTCGATAATAACTTCTTCATCATATCTGTCAGTAATAGGAGAAAGTCAAGGTACTCGTGGCAGCTCGAGGTTAGAAGGTCGCATTTTGAGGGATGGACAGGGTAAGGATTGGACCAAAGGTTTCACTACAGCTCATCCGGGGACAAATCGCATCTTGCTAGCGTATTCGGTGCCTTGAGGTGTTGGTACCAACTTGTTGAGGGGCTTGGTCTTCCGGATGGTCAGGAGCAGCTTGGTAACACAAATAGGATAAAACAGAGAAAATAAACTGAAGAAGAAAACACAAGCGCATTTAACTTTTATACCAGCAGAGCGAAGAAAGTCGAAAATACACCCCATGTATGTGACATTGCGGGTCCCCAACACATCTCTTACAAGAACAAAGGGTTGTTTACCTCGGGCTTCAAAGGAATCCAAAAGTAGTGCTCTGGAGGCGTCATTATCCAGGTACTGCCGAACTACGTGGTCGATGTCATCATAATGGAACCGCACTTAGTACAAACATTGCTCAACACGAGGTGAATCCTGTGTAAATGCGCATCTACCGAGTCATGAATGGACATAAGTCTTGACATCACTCGAATGAAGTCTCGACTTACATCCGAACCATACCACCACACTAGCAAGGAAATGTTAGGAATAATGGAAGGTAACCGACCAGTGCACCTATCTGCTCCCTAATTTTTTTAATTTTTTTTTGTAAGAAAGTAAGATGGATGTTTAACAGGTTTCATCGACCGGAGTACCTCAATCGAACTAAGGCTATCCGAAAAGATGAAGAAGTGGTCTGCGGGAAAGTTGGAAATCATCCTCAAAGCGAAGTTGATTGCTGCCAGCTCAGCAACATAAACCGAACAAGGTTCCTGAAGTTTACGGAAGGCGGTGAAATTTTCATTGCAGACAACGAAGCCAGTGGATCCATTTATGCGAGATCCATAAGTGGAAAATATACATTTTGGTACTTTTTGTTTGATGATCTGGGTGGCGCAGTATCATAACGTCCGAGGCCATAAAGTCCCAGGACTTTATGGCGCTTTTTTTCGGGGCATTACGTCCAAACTTGCAGATACGACACGAAGTCCAAGGAAAGAAGGCACATAGGATATTATGACGCATCCAAACTTTTGGACGCTATTGCGCAAAAAAACGCGACCTACTGTCCAGGACTGTATGGCCTCGGACGTTGTGATCCGGCCCCGATCTGGGTATTCCCTGAACAGCTTGTTTCATGGACAGATCGTATTTAACAGAGAAACTGTCATTCGTGAAGTGTACACGAGGAGGATTATAAACCCGGGAGGCTTATATCAGATGACATGTAGAATAGCTAGATTCCCATGAATTTTGACTGAGTGTTCAGGCTGAGCATTTCTTCGAAGTTTTCAATAACAAGTGTGTTGCTCACTCCACACTTGATGAGTAACCTAAGCGAGAGTTGCCAGTAAGCGGTTATGTTGAGGTTTCACCCCTGACAAGACTTTCAGGCTCGCGTTATGCGTTGAGTGTATACAGCCGAGGGCAATACGCAAACAACAGTATTGAATTCGTTGCAACTTTATTAGGCGGCAGTCTGCTGCTGAGAGGAAACAGAAAGAGCCATATACATATGGGTATTGGGCGGTATGACTTATAATAGATATTGGGCGGTATGAATTATGATCAGACGCTGGATTACCAGCCTTTTGAACAGCAATTACTTTGACCCATCTCCATTCTGGCGGAACAATGTTATTCTCCCTCCATGAATGAGTTGAACAGGTGTAGTAAACGTAAAACAAATAATTATTCTTAGGTTTCTTAGTCTATCGAAAGTCTTCTCAAAAAACCCTAAAAATCTACAAATCTTGTATCAAAAAGTCTACCAAGGATTTTTTGAGCAATTGCTCTAAACATTCCATTAAAAGCTCCGCTCCCACATGAATGTGACCTGTAATTTCTTCTGGGATCTATCCAGAATATCCAAAGTTCAAAAAAGATTCCTTCAGAATTTTGTCCAGGAAATCTCCGGAATCTCCTCTTAAGGCGAAACTGGAAGCATTTTCTCATTTTTTCGGTTTTTGATTTTTTTTTATTAAATAACGAAGCAATATCTTCAAAATCGGTTTTCGTACACATGTAGAGTATGGATCAAGGTATCTTCTGATTTTTTTTAGGTGGAAAATGTTTTCCATTTTTGCAGAAACCATTTTTTGTGAAATTTTGTTTAAAAATGGTTTCTGCAAAAACGAAAAACATTTTCCAATACAAAAAAAATCAGAAGACACCTTGATCCATACTCTACATGCGCACGAAAACCGATTTTGAAAATATTCCTTCGTTATTTAATAAAAAATCAAAAACCAAAAAGTGAGGAAATGCTTCCAGTTTCGCCTTAAGAAAACTATAGGAATTTTTTCACGGATTCTTCAAGAGATTCATTCTGCAATAATTCCTAGGAATTTCATCAGGAATTCCTTTAGCAAAATCTCAACATTATTCATTAAAGAATTCATCCACAGATTGCTCCAAAAACACTTTCAGGAAATCCTTCAAAAACGTCCACATAAATTTTCCTGAACTTCATTGATAACTTTCTCTAGGATTCCGGGAAGTTCTCAAAATATTTCTCCAGAGATTACTTCAAAAATTTCCCCGAGATTTTCTTAGATATTCCTCTAGAGATTCCTTCCAGAGTGCTTCCTAAGATTTTTGCAGCGATTCTACTGGAGATTTCTCCAGGAGTTCTTTCAGAATATCCTACTTGGGCTCCTTCCGAAATTCCTTCAGGCAGGGATTCCTTCAAAAATAGCTCCAGACGCATCTTCGTAATTTCTCCAGGGAGATTTCTCCTAGGGATTTCTTAAGGAGTTTCAGCAAGCGATTTCTTTAAAAGTTCTCCATGGAGTTTTTCAGAAACATCTTGGGACATTTCTTCAAATATCCTTCAGAATTTCCTTCGGAAATTTGTCCAAAAAGTTCAACAAGAAATCCTTTTTTTTGCAGGAATTCTTACAAGATTTTTTTTAGACTTTGCTATTGCCGTTCTGACAGATAATCTCCTAGGATTCCTTCCGAGATTCATGCAGGAGTTGTGTCAGATATTCCTTCTGAGATTTTTTCAGAAGTTTTTCTAAATGTTGCACACACAACTATAGGAAAAAATATTGGAAGAATTCCTGAAGGAACTTCGAAACTAAAACTGGAAGATTCTTGTACCGACTTTTCGAACCCGCTAAGTAGAATTCCCTCTTCGAATGAGTGTAATCAGTTTGTACCAGTGGATAACAGACACTGAGGAAGATGACAAGTGGTAGTCGAAATACGCGTATCTATCAAAGGATAAGCAAAAAAAATTTTGGAGAATTTTCTGAATAAATCCTTGGAAGAACAACTGAAGATCCTGTTGATAGATCTGGAGGAATTCTTGGAAGAATATAAAAAACGCAATGGCATACGTGGGCATTAGTTATCATTACACTAAAACCTCTTTTTATGCATGTTATTTTTATGCACTTTCAATTTATGCATCTTTTATTATACCCTGCATAAAAAGAGGGAAAGCTTCTCAGAACCAATACTGTGCATAAGAATATTTAATAATGACGGGGACTACTGCAACGGCGACCATGGGGTGTTTACAGAGGAGAGCAAAGGAAGGTTACAGGTTACACGGGGTCCGAATGGGTCTTAAGCGGGTTTCGGAATCATTTCAGGAAGTCTCAGAGCATTTTAGGCTGCTTTCAGAGGTGCTACGGAGGCGTTTTTAGGGGTTTTGGTTTAAGGAGGATTTTTGGAGGCATTTCAGGATGTTTCAGACCATTTCGGCGTGATTCAGAGGCGTTACGGAAGCGTTACGGAGGAGTTTCCGGGGTGTTCGGAGCTTCTCAGATGCATTACATGGAGTCCGAGGAGGTTTAAAGGGGATTCTGGAAGCGTTTCAAGACGTTTCAGAGGATTTTCGGCTGGATGCAGAAGCGTTACTTAAGCGTTAGGAGGAGTTTTCGTGGAGTTCAGAGCCTCTCAGGTACGTTACATGGGGTCCGAGAGAGTCTAAGGGAGATTTTGAAGGCATTTCAGGACGTTTCATAGTCTTTCGGTGGGATTCAGAGGCGTTACGGAAGCGTTACGGAGGAGTTTTCGGGGAGTTCGGGCTTCTCAGGTGCGTTATATGGGGTCCGAGGGGGTTTAAGGGGGGTTTTGGAGGCATTTCAAGACGTTTCAGAGCATTTCGGGGGATTCAGGCGCGTTACGGAAGCGTTACGGAGGACGGCTCAGGGGTTTCGAAGCCTTTCAGGTGCGTTACATGGGGTCCCCGGGAGGTTTAAGGGGGATTTTTGAGGCATTTCAGGACGTTTTAGAGCAGACTCTGAAATACCTTAAAACGCCCCTCAAACCTCTTGCAGCGCCCTTTAAAGGCTCCTGAGATCCTTTGAATAGTCCCTAAAGCCCCTTTGGAATGCCCCTGAAACCCACTTAATACTATTGAAATACCCCAGAATTCCCCGTAATCCCATGAAAATACCAAAAAATCTTGACAGAACACCCTTAAAAGGCTCCTCAAATTCCCCGAAACAACACCTTAAAACGCCCCTGAAAACCCTTGTGACCCCCTTTTTGGGCTCTCTGGGAACTTTCTGGAAACCCTACTTGGGCTCCCTCCAAAATTCCTTCAGGGATTCCTTCAAAAATATCTTCAGATACGTCTTCGTAATTTCTTAAGGGAGATTTTTCCTATGGATTTCTTCAGGAGTTTCAGCAAGCGATTTCTTTAAAAGTTCCCCATGGAGTTTTTTTCAGGAACTTTTTGGAACATTTCTTCAGAAATCTTTCAGAATTCCCTTCGGATTTGGAAGTTTGTCCAAAAAGTTCAACAAGAAATCCTTTTTTTTTCAGGGATTCCTGCAGGAATTCTTACAAGATTTTTTTTAGACTTTGCTATTGCAATTCTGACAGATAAACTCCTAGGATTCCTTCCGAGATTCATGCAGGAGTTGTTTCAGATATTCCTTCTGAGATTTTTTTCAGAAGTTTTTCTAAATGTTGCGCACACAGCTATTGGAAAAATATTGGATGAGTTCCTGAAGGAATTTTGAAACAAAAATTGGAAGATTTTTGTACCGACTTTTCTAACCCTCTGAATTCCCTCTTCGAATGAGTGTAATCAGTATGTTCCAGTGGATAACTTAAACTGACAAAATTACAAGTGGTAGTCGAAATACGCGTATCTATCAAAGGATAAGAAAAATAAGGCGGCATTAAAAGGTACATAATGATTACACGCATTCGAACCATGAATACTTTCTCAATTCGCAGAAAAAATCACGAGAAACATGTGGAGGAACTCTGAAAGAAATTTTAAAGGAAAACATGTTTGATGCGTTTTTGGAGGGATTCGTGGAGAAATCCGTAGAGGGTTTTCAGAAGGAATATTTAAAAAATGCCTGCAGAAATCACTGCAGTAGTTTCAGACAAATGTTTTGGTGGAATTCTTGAAGAAATACTTCAATTAATTTTCTGAATAAATCCATTGAAAAACAAATGAATATCCTAAAGATAAATCTGATGGAATTCTTGGAAAAATTCCTTATATTTGTAAACGTAGTGGCATACGTGGGACCGCGCATACTTTCAGTCCTGGGCACCCACGGTGGTGCAGAGTGCCGAATTACCTCGCAAAATGTTGTTTAATATTACATATCATTATCAACATAAAACAAGACAGCTGTTTGATTTTTTTAAAATTTTTGTTTATGTTTATTTTAACTTATGCTAATTCTACACTTCCAACTGTTTGACAGGAGGATATGATATCAATTAATTATCATTATTAGCTGTTTTCTACTACATCGAACTGGTTACCTTTATGCTGCTTTCACTTTTCCACTCTACCCACAGTAGAAAGAAGATATTATCCGGGTCTGTTAAAGGTATGAGCTCAGAAGATGGTCAGTGTTAGTCGCTCTCGGGAGGAAGAGCAACTGACGGAGTTCCGGGGCTGGGACTGGAACCCATGAGCATCCGATAATGAAGAGAACGTGTGACCACTGCGCCACGGGCCCCAGCAACTCGTAGATTTTCGTCCTTACAAAATTGTCATAATTTGAATGTGTAGACTTTGGCCAGATCCCATTCTCCGCCCTAAGAGTCTGCATAGTTTATTGAGAGGTCCCAAGCAGGTGTTAAACCGTGTTTATCCGCTACGTACAGATAACCTGGATAGCCGAGTCACGAGAACTGCAATGTCAGATGGTGGCTCCAGAGAGGATACGAATTAGTAGAATCAAATATTGTAAAATAGATTCGTTCCAACAATTTCATGGGGAATTTTCTTATTAGTTGAAGTTTATTTTGAATCATTATTCAAACTAAAATACAATCGAATTGTAGCCTAGTTTAGAACACGTTAAACTAAAACTATACAAACAAACAAAAGTGAGCATCCCTATTTAAACTTGAACACTCGCACACTGCACACTTGAAAACACTGATGACACAGATAAGAACAACGCAGGCAAGATATAAATTCGTTTCTATGGTCACCAGGGATGCCAGATGATTTTTTGAAAAATCTGTATAACCTCTTTTAAAACTATGTATCCCATACAAAAATATAACAACGCTTCTAGCTCAGGTATACAGGTTTTATTTCATACATAGCGTAATCTGTACTGATGCCTAAAAATCTGTATTATACAGATAAATCTGTATATATGGAATCCCTGATGGTAACCCAGGTAACAAGGCACCGCTTAAAAGTCAAATGGGTGAACACGTGCAAAGTTTCATTTGTTATTAGCTCTTCTTGTTTTTTTTTTTAACTTTAATTTCAGCTCCATTTGTTATTAGGCTCTTAGTTTTCTAAAAAGAGCATGTGCATCTTGATGTGCATTCATTTGAGTATAATCATATATTAAAAATCAATTAGCAAAGCTTTGGCTTTTGCGATTTACTGGAAATGTTTGTTTTTCCAGGCGCACGGCATATTTCAAAAGTTTATCCTCTCTGAGGTGTCTACCTTGCTCTTGGCTTTCATCAACTAATTCAGATTCAGAGTTTTCACCACACCTAAGCTTTTATCCAAAAACAAAGCTTTCAAAAAATTGCCAGGCCACTTTCACTCACTACAAGAACGAATTTTACCAACTGCGCATACTCGCAGCAAATCCTCCAATCCCCAAGAGCTTTTACGCATTTTGAAAGCTCTCACGGCTCCAGCACGTGCTCCGTGAATCTACTCAGATTCGCTTCGGCGCCCGATCGACATTGTTTATGTTATTTATTTTTATTGCATTCCTCCATTCTACCAGGCTGTTGTATAGCTATGTAGACACTTACCGAAGATTCCGTACGGGAGACGGGAATGTTCCTGCAGCGGATCATTAGGAGTAAGTGTGCGTGCGTGTTTGTGCGAGACAACTTTCACGCCCCACTTTTCTCCACCCGAAGATGAATGAATGAAAGTTTTCCAACCTCCAATTGCGAGGACCTGCTGGCTGGCAGTGGGGCGAAGGCGCCAAAATATACAAACACATCATCCGGCTTCAGAAGGCTTTCGCTCGTTTCGAATGCCGCATTCCCTTGCTCCCCAATCAGAATCAGTAGCAGTAGCAGCAGTAGCTACGTAGGTAGTAAGCACAAGAAGCGCACCAGCTCTGTCTGCCAGGAAAATGTATTTAGTTTTCCACGAGCTTTCAATCGGGACGGTCGCGATTTTCTCGAAATTGGGATTAAACCAATCAAGGCGCGCGTGCCACGAGGAAGTTAGTGTTCACATCGGTAAATAAAATTACTGTTCCTTCCGGTGGCAGGGGGGAAGATTACATCCACGATTGGGTGGGCGGTGGCTGGGTGGGGGTTGTGAGTGAAGAGTGCTAGGTTGTTAGGGTGCTCCCGTCTAATGTGACCGTTCGAAGTAATCTTTCAGTGTTATTCAGTGGTGACACGCGACTATTCGAGAGGATTAGAGCATTTTGGTTTAGTGATTCTCCTGTACGGTTCTGGGGCCATTCGAAGAAAGAAACAAATGGTGGATACTGTTGGTCGTGGCGCTGATTTGGATCTGAAACGTCGCTACAAAGAGCATTGGCGGATTTACTGAGTTGGCCCTTGGATTGAAACAAAGGTTTCGTTTTTAGTGTTGATCGCACGTGGTAGGTGATTTGTTTTGATGACAATGTATAAATTCCACGATATTGGTTTACTTCTTCGGTGGCTATTAAATTGTGTTGTTTACCAATCATACAGATGTAACTGTTTTGTTTGTACTAGGTAATGTAAACTTGAAAGTTGTACGTTCTCTTTGAGGAATATCAGTTCTTTTAACGTATGCACTAAGCTGAAGGAGTCTCAGAAAGTCACATACCGTCAAGTTTTCATTCACCGTATGTTTAAGTGGAATTAGGGCAAATGAGGGCTGTCATTTTGCACTCATCTAATTAACATTGTCGTCAATTGTCCGCTGTCCGCTGTCAATTGCCTTCATTCAGTAAAAGTAATAACTAAAAAGTGCTAATCCTTAAAAAAAAGTTGGTGATAGTGGTACTTACAATAGAGGATGTATTTCGCTTGTTTTCGTGTCAGATCACCAATCTCCGTTCATGCAAGGACCCATTTACCGTGCTGGAGAAGGTTTTCTTCTATTTTGTTAAATATGATCAAAAACTCCTACAGGAGCAAATTTTATTCGTTTATATTATTTTCGAGTAATAAAATACAACATTCAAAAAGCAAAATTTACCCAAAATTTTTAAAGAGAGGGCGAGGGTTCACAAAACGTCAAAACGAAATTTAAAAAATATTTCTATTATCATAGTTTTATTATGCATCAATGATCCAATTGTTGAACACTGGCATAACTAGAACTGTTAGCATGACTGCCAGATTATTTTTCACTTTACCTGATCATGCATTTCAAAAGGCTTTCAGGGGCGCTCTTAGGATGTGCCAAGAGTGTTCCAGTGGGCTTTACGAACGTTCCCGGGGTTTTCAATGGGTTTAACCTTCCTTTGGCATTAGGGTCATTTTTTGACCCAAACCGTACACTACGTCAGCGAGCTGCTGCCAACGTGATGCAAAAGGAAGGTAAAACGGAGTTCTAGGGGTGTTTCAGAGGGATTTAGAGAGATAAGGGGTCCCAAGGTTTTTAGGGCATTCCAGGGGCGTCACAAGGGGTTTTAGAAGCGATCCAGTGGTTTTCAAGGGGTATCAGTGTTATTCCAGGGGTGTTCCGCGGTGTTAGGGGGTCCCATGGGTGTTCTAGGGGTTTCCAAGAGTGTTCCAGAGGCTTTCAAAAGCATTCCAAGGTGTTCCATTGGGTTTCAGGACCGTCCTATGGAGTTGTGAAGGAGCTTCATGGGCTTTCCGGGGGCTCCAGGAGTGTTGCAGGGGGTTTCAGATGCGTTCCATGATGTTTCGGAGGCGTTCTAAGTGAGAGAGTCTCAGGGGTGTTCCAGGGAATTTTAGGTGGTTTCATAGACGTTCCAGGAGATGTATCCCTAATATCACCTGAAACAGCTTGAAACCCTTCTCTTTGGGGTTCTGGAGCGGATCTGCGATACCACGGATTTCTTTCTACATAGTCGAATCAGATCCCTCAAAAGTCGAATAGGAGAAGCCTGGGGAGCAATTACGTTCATGTACGAGTATAGTTATCGCTTAACCTTTGAAAAAAAAGCAGACGCTCTTACGTTTCAGCATTTATTTTTCAACGGTCGATCACGGATAAGTTAAAGAAGTTTATTTCCACTCAAAACTTTCAGCGGGCTACCGTGTCACGAGTTTGTGTCGTCACGCTACCGGTTTTGCAATGAATCGCCATTAATTATCGGACTGATTACGCGAATATTCCGAAAAAATCGTCATTCGATGAAATACATAATTTTATCGGCGAGAAGCGCGAATATATTCTACGAATACAATGCTGTAAATTCCTCGGCTGTGTATAAAAACAAGCGACCTATCGATGGCTCAACGAATCGTCGACGAGCACGATGTAAAATACTAATGTGTATTCGACAGCAAGTCCTACCCAATTCGGCTTCTAATTGAGGACGGAGGCACCGATATCAAGCTATTTGACCTGTCCGAAGATATATCGGACCAGACTATCACAGATTTCCTTGGAAGTTGTGGTGATTTTCTGTAAATTCGCGACCTGTCATGGGACAGAAAATATCGACAGGTGTGCGTATATGGTAAAGCGGAATATTCCGTGTGTCGTTACTATCGGCGGTGAGTGCACATGTATCTCATACAATGACCAGATTCCCACGTGTCGCCTGAGGTGAATCCATACACTGCGGGATTCCCTTCATTCAAAATAAAAGCCGTTAGTTCAGAAGCTAGTAGCTGACCAGACCAGGCCGTTATACGCAAACGTTGCAAAACAGCCAGTGGCCGCGAAAAACGCTAATTTCTCAAGAGCCTTCTTCGTCGTCAGCAAACTACTCATAGCAGACAAATTGTCTAAGGTATCTTGCAGTGGTCCTTGTAGATCTTATGCTTCTGGCCCGGTGATAGAGACCAACCCGAGCAAAGACGGAAAACTAAGTGATATCACTTTGATAATAAACTATGTTATCGGTGTTATCATATTGTTAGTTTTGTTATCATCTTTTCCAATTGATGATATTCAGATGATAACAAATTTAGTTATCAATAATTTTGATCTATCGCGATAACTTAAATATACTAGATGATAACAAAATATGTTATCAGTTTCCAAACGCATATTTCGAAGCTTTCCCAAAACTGACGGTCTGGTGGACTTCGAATCTAAAAATAGATACCGCTTTCCATCTTCAATTCGGCTGCAGTACGAAAGCGTAGCCTTCAACCACTCTCCCTCTCACTGAGTCCCTTTGGTAAAGGGGTATCGGCTGTGACCGGTAATCACTCGATCAGGGTTCGAGACCCACTGGGAGAAATAGTTGAAAACATGCATTATAATTATAAGAAACTTTATTCAACTGCAAACTATGTCTGTAAAGTAGATTTCTACTATTTTGGTCGGTAAAATAGCTCTGAATGATAACCAAATGATAACAAAACCTGTTATCAATCAGCTGTATTTTTTCATGTTGATAACTAAATTTTGTATAACTCAATTAGTTATCAACTTGAACTCAATGATAACTTTATTTCTTATCACGTTGGTATTCGATAAGTAAATTTGATTTATCCTTTTTGTTATGTTGGCTCTTAATTCAACCTAAATGATAACAAACTCAATTATCAAACGAATGATAACCAGGTAACAGAACTTGTTATCATTTTGTTATCCGCCTTTGCTCGGGAAGGCGTCGTCCGCAAACTGTCGTAGCGTGCAATTTTCCACGAGGTTCGTCGATATCTCTGACGTAAAAGTTATAAAGAAGGGGGCTTAAGCATGAGCCCTGGGAGAGACCCATTCAACTAATTCGTTAAGTTGCCGAGGTTCCATGAGAGAAAAAAATATGCTTCTCAGACAACAAACGTACAAGTAGTTGCAAGAGTAATTGTTTGAAATCGGAGAAAGTCCACACTCGTGGAGTTTGTCTGAAAAAACAACAACGCAAACTGCATCAATAGCTCCTTAACCCTCTAATACCCAATCCCGCCTTTAGACGGGGTATAGTTTGAACATTTTTGTAATTTTTGTTTCGTGGAAAATCATTTTTTTATATTTTTGACTGTTCTGTATAACTCAAAATAGTCTTTGGTGTATTTTAAAGCGTTTTTACATTTTTAAAAAATCATTGAAAAATTGATGTTTAAGTCACGTTTTAGAAGTCATTGTTTATTTTGTATTGAATCGCTACAATTAACATTTTTTAAAATTTTCCCAAATCACGGAAAATAAAGTTTTCTGTCAAAAAAAGATTAAAATAATAATACTTCAACAATAATCATAAAATCTCAAAATGTTTTCATCTCAAAAAATCCGTTCCCCAAATTGGCTTCCAGGAAAAATATAAAAGTGTGGGGATGTTCAAAAATAAAAATTAGAAAAATCAAAAACTGAAATTCACGAAATCGAGAATTAACAAGAATCATCTTCCAAAACATGTTTAAATCGATTTTAGATGTCGAAAAATGATATTTAGATCAAAACTCGTACCGTCCTATTGCGATGTTGTCGTGCTTACGAAAGCTGCTAGAGAAGATGATTCTTCATCAGCTCGACAAAGTGGTTGAATCAAATAGCCTTCTATCAGATACTCAATTCGGTTTCCACAAGTTTAAAACCGCGATTCTTAATTGGGAACATTTAAGAACATTTTTAAGAACATTTCTGTAAAATTGTTCCCTCAGAACAACTAAAACACATTTTTCTTTAGTGCATAACCTTTTCTTAAATTTCTGTCGACTGGTTTGTAAAAAATATATTTTTAATAAACATTAAAATATATTCTTTGAGAGCTACACTTTTAACAGCATTTGAAACCTCAATCACATATAGGGGAACTTACGTATTTTCAGCAGTTTTGTTCCCTTCGTCATGGGGGGTTTTTTGAATCCTGTTGACCTCAGAACTGGCCTCAAATCCTTCCCAACCAAGCTGAATTATATGCCCAAATTTCAAGTAATTTGGCCCACAAAAAAAATCCCATGACTAAGAGAACAAACCTGCCGGAAATACTCTTTGGATATTTGCCAAAGCACAGTCGATTGCCACTGATCAAGCCCGTACACAAAGTGGGGGCTTTGGGTGTTTAATCCCCCCCCCCCATTACCGACGCTTCATAGACTAGGCGCCCCTCCGCCTTTTGCCGAAATTGGGAAAAACCCCTCCCTTGACGCCACTTCTGTGCACGGGCCTGCCACTGATTAAACATCGCGTTCCATTTCGTTTACTCAAGCCTATTGTCTGTGAAAAAGGTTTGAATACATAATTGGTTTCGTTTAACTTTGCAGCCATTCTATTTGCAGCTGATTTCTTTCTCACGCATAAGGAAAGGATCTGGGAAAGGATGGAATATGTTCATAAGTTTAAGAACTTTTACCAGGTGAGTATTGTGTTGTTCTTGGCTGTGCATGCATCACTCCTGTAGGGGTGAGTATGGCAGCATAATCGATCGCGTTCGCTATTGCCTCGAGTGAAAATCAAAACAATAGATGCGCGGGTGTTTAGTGGTCAGTATTGTGTTATTCTTTGCTGAGTATTGTGTTGTTCTTTACAGAGAAGAACATTAATCAAGACAATTAGATGATCGGCATTGAACCACAAAAACCCCACAACAATTGGTGAGATCTTTCCAATATTATTTATTTATAAATAATTCTACTTCAGTATATATTTGCTATATAACTCCATATAAGTTGAAAATTCGCTATTTTCAACATCCTTTCATCTATTGGAAGCTGCTTCAGTTCTGGGCTCTTTCTAAGTTGATGAAGGGATTTATAAATGCTTGCAAGGACTTGGCCAGGTGTGTGGAGCTGAGTGAATCTATGACATTGTAGATAGTAGCGACATCAGCAATGTCAATGGAAATATTCAACTTTGCAACTCCATCCAAGATTTGTGCAAGTATTCATGCTATGCTATGCTATGCTATGCTAAGTTTTAGAACTTTTACCAGGAGCACCTGTTGTATCACATACAGTTTGTTAAAATGTTAAAGTGATCACAGTTACGATTGAGACGAGTTTAAGTTAGAGCTTAACCAGTGGACGTAAAAACTTGAAGTATATTTAGGCAAAGTACGTTTAATTGGCAAATTGAGAGATAAATTTGTGAAGAAATTACCACTTGTTTTGGTGGGATTCGAACCCACGACTCCGTTATCGCTAGTCCGGCGCTTTAACCAACTAAGCTACAGAACAAGTTACAACTCTGCAGAATGAAAAGTCAAACTGGATTCGAAGCACCACCCTAAACCGGGTCCGTCTTTCACAACTTTATCTCTTCTTCGGCTCTGCGCTCTGCGTCCGTCCGCGTTAAGCGCTCAACGCATACTGAGTTTGCACCGATCATATGGTTGGTGACGAAGTATGTGTCAGTTGAGCTTCAATATCAACATTCTAAAAACAATACGCGCACACTTGTTGTTCGTAGGCCGCGAGAGTGCGGGAGATTGGCATCTAAGAGCCGAAAGAGAGATAAAGTTGTGAAAGACGGACCCGGTTTAGGGTGGTGCTTCGAATCCAGTTTGACTTTCTATTCTGCAGAGTTGTAACTTGTTCTGTAGCTTAGTTGGTTAAAGCGCCGGACTAGCGATAACGGAGTCGTGGGTTCGAATCCCACCAAAACAAGTGGTATTTTTTTCACAAATTTATCTCTCAATTTGCCAAATAAACGTACTTTGCCTAAATATACTTCAAGTTTTTACGTCTATTTCAGACATACTAGCCGACTGGTATAGCCGGAAAAGGGCAATAAAATCATTGTCTTAACCAGTGGCTTCACGCTGCATTACGAATATGGTTTTACGCAATTCATTATCATAATTTCTATTTTGTATAACTCATTTTGGTATCATAATAGTCTATTTTTTCTAACTTGTGCATTATGCAACTAAAATGAGTTGCATAATGAGAAATAGTTGCATAATGTTCATAATGCATCTGATTTGGGCTGCATTATGAACATTATGCAACTCAAATGTGTCAAGTATAATGTATAATGTATTGTATATATGCCGGGGCCCGTGGCGTAGTGGCTACACGTTTGCTTCATAAGCAGATGGTCATGGGTTCGATCCCAGCCCCGGCACTTTCGTCAGTTGCTCTTTCCCCCTGAGAGCAGCTGACACTGACCCTCTTCTGAGCCCATGGCTCAAATGAACCCGGATACTTGGACATCGGCGAACGGCAACCCATAATTGACCCCCCATCGGACTGGAAACAGAAACAGCCACACATCAACATCCTCGTGCTCATCATTCTACCATGATAGGGTAGAAAGTGAAAGCAGCGCAACGGGAACCAGTTCGATATAGTACAATTAAAATATAATACATTTAGGCGCTGTACAAAGCGTATGTACAGCTTCCAATTGGAATCGCTCACGCAGTGCCCTAGTGGACAATAGAGCTGTAAATTAGGTTAAGTGATTGCAGAATAAAAAAATAAAAAAATGTATTGTATAATAGAAAAATCATTGCATAAAAGCTCCATACTCGTTGCAAAAAGTTAATTTTTTCAGCACTCTTTGTATTTATCCAACTCGGCAAGCCTTGTTGGATAAATGAACGACTCCCCTTCTAACAAAAATAGCTACACAACAGCTTATGGAACAAACGCCTTTGAATGAAAGCTTCTATCAAACTGCAGAAAAATGTTAGTTGGGCGTGCTGAAAAAAATCAACTTTTTGCAACTCGTTACATACTATTTACTCACATAGGTTCGTGCATATATGTTTTATCAATTTCCCCCTGAAAATCTTTAAACACCCCTGATACGTCCTGAAACCTCTTGACACACCTTACAACCCAACTAATTTTCCCATCAAACCCCCGGAATCTTTTTTAAAGCTCATGAAACAATCTGAATCCTTCTGAACTGCTTAGAAACTGCTCAAAACCCTTGTGAATTCTACCTAAAACTTCTACCTCTGGAAGCTCCTGAGATTTCAGGAATCCCCCTGAAGCCTTTCGGACTGCCTTGAAATGCTGTGAAATGCTTTTATATCCCCCTAGAAACCCCTGATGCATTCGTAGATTTTCCTCAATCTCTATTGAGAATTTGAGACTCACCTGAAATCACTGAAGTCTACTGAAACGCACTGGAAATCTTTTCAGACAACCCTTCTGAGACCAACGTAGACTATTCCTAAACTTTATTGAAGCCCCATGTAGTCTCCTGCAACCTTTTGAAACCTCTCGAAACGCATTGATGCGCCTAGCAACCCCTTAAGTAAACCACTGAAACCCCCGAAGACTTCCCTAACTTTATCACCTAAACCACTTGAACCCCATGAAACTCGTGGAACTCTTTGAAAGGCTTTGAAACACCTTGAAATCTCTCAGAAAGCCTCCTGAACGTCTCATGAAAGCCCCCCAAAACTCCTGAAACCCCTCCTGCAACCCTCTTTCTTCAAAACGCCTTGAGACCCCACTGAAGTTCTACTGAAAGTCTTTGAATCTCCTTGGGAGCCCCTGTAATCCCTCTTAAACTTTCTAGAGCCTGCCTTCATATTGACTTTAACCCTCCTGAGACCATCATGAACCTATCTGAAACACATCGGAAACTACCTAATCAGATGTTTTATGTCTGTATCAATTTTGCTGCGACAGGCATTTATCAAAACCATGTTAAGCGTGACTGGGTTTGGTTTCCGCTCCATCTACAATTTTTTTTTATTTTACTAAATATTCTTGACTATATTGGGCTGAGCGCATATAGTATCTTCATCGTGCTACACGATTAGTATGCAAAGGTAGTCACTAAAGGAAGCCCTCAATTAGAACTGTGCAAGTGTTCGTGGTACATATGGTTAAGGAGCAGGCTTTGTGTCAATTGAGACGTTACACCAAGAAGTAAAAGACGAAATTCTATATCATCTTTATCAATCAAAAATTAGTTCTTTCTAAGATATCGATGATTTATGCTTATTTGAAAAGCAACCACCCACTAACTTTTTCCGACACGCCGTTACTCATACATTGTTATCAATTACGTTCCTTACTCTTGCGGTTGAGTGGCTAACTGCTGTCAGATGACTTTTCCACAATCATACAGCCATTTCATGTAAGGGCCTCCGTCTTCAAATAGTCAAGTAGGTAGTCCGAAACGATAGCCTATAGCAAAACAAAAACACTCATAAAATAGCAGACCAAACCAAACCTGTGAAGCACGCAAGATTCTGCCCCTTTTCATTGTTGTGGCCGCCGCTGATTGACCCAAAGAAAACGCGATGCTTCTTCGTTACCGTCTCGTTCTCCATCGTCACCGTTGTGGCTTGGCCTGTCTTCAACATTATTTAGTTTTAGTTATTATGGGACTTCATTAGTTGAACTTTAAACACTGTCTTCAATGATACCATTACTGCAAAAATTTTCCTGTTATCAGTCGAACCCGTCTCCTCCGGATAAGCAGTGGCACGCTTTGACTCACTCAGCTAATTGAAAGCCCTCGGGAAACATAGTACATTCTGCTTTATTGCCATTTTATCACAACCTTCGTACGCCCGAAACAGCAGGCTTGCAGCTCTAGAAGGGAAAAACCTTGTTAGTGGATTTTATTTTTTATGGTTCCAGAAATAGATTCATGAATGGGGCGGGGGTTTGGGTCTACTCTACCTCAATTTTACCCACATAAAATACTACTCATTTGTAGCAATATGGTTTGGTGTGAAGTGGCTCGAAAGCTATAAACTCCGCTCGAATGATGCCGTCGCCCATGACGAGCGGGAGGTAATCAATCATACATATTCGGGATACACGTTCGCCAAAAAACGGAGAGTGACACACGGGCGTAACTTTTTCGAAAGCGTTAAACTTTCATCAGCTGAAAACGGTGAAATAAAGTTTATTGCTTTCATATAATGTCATCGGGGACAACAATAAATAAGATATTCATTGCAGAGCGCGATGATTTTCATCGTGATGGTCCAAAAAGTGATTCGTTTCCATGCCGCCCATTTGCACCAAATTTCAGATCTGTGTTAGACAGGATACTGCAGAGCAGAAAAGTAGTTTAATCCCTTTAGGACGAATTTTAAGTCAACATTGCTGCCCTAGAATACTTCATTTGCACCATCCCACCCGCACAAAATGGTTGATGCATGATTTTTAGCATATATGCTGTAGTGATGCAAGGCACAATCCATAAACTGCTATGACTCTAGAGAAACTTTAGAACAAATGTCTGTTGGGATTGCGGTAGAAAGCTCTGATGAGTATCATTTAAAGGAAGGATAGTTACGTAAACGACATTAATCTCTTCTACAGAGCAGAAAAGTATTGCTTTTTGCAATGAAAATTTTCCTTGCTTCGCTAAATAAGATGACGTTTTCTTCCAGCGAAAGCTTACGCGATACAGCAAATCGCCTTTACATGTTTTTTTCTAAGGGTGTAATCAACTTTTCCGTTGTTATTTATTAGTATGGAGATGTTTCGCTCAACTCTACCACAGACCACAAAACTATTCATAATAATGATAAGTTGAAATGATTTAAATCCAGTGGCTAACCATTAATGAAACAACTTCGAAAATTCTTGCTGCAATGGTTAAGTTATATTATCTACCTGTCAATGATATCAAAAAGCAAATGTACAGGCTCTCGCAAAAATGCGCTAGTGAAAGTTCTACGATCGTTTGGTTCCCCACTTGGAAAGCCACCGAGCGTCAAACTGCTGAAATATTTATTGAAAAAGTTTCAACATCTCAAACGACCCGAATCGTGCAACCCCTACCACCTCCCTGGCTCCCTGGCCACATAGTGGGTGCTCGTTTGGAAAAGTTAATCATAAAAATTCAACGCAATGAAGACATTCATTCGCATAGCTCACCTGTACTGACTGTATCAAGCCCAACAACACTACTCCCCCTCCATCCAATTGACACAAAGCGTTGATGATGAATGCTCTAAATTAATTTATTCAGGACACACCGGTCTCCAGTGGATGGACAGACAGCAGGTGCGAAATTTTTCGGAGTAAGGGGTCCGCCCAACCTTCCGGAAAATGCCGGCATGTACCTGACCGACACCTATATATGTACATACAAACGCAACCAGTCAGTGTTATGGTTTGTGGTGGTGCAGTGGTAAAGGGCATTGAACGGACGACCGACTGCGACTGCAATATCCTGCATCATTAGAACGTGTTCGGATGCGAAACGACAACCCGTTGGAAATATCAGAGACCCATCCCGAATGATGCATTTCAGAATGATATGACCATGATCAATAATTAAAAGTTGGTTCAACTCAGATTTTAAAATATAGAATTAGTTTAAAAAATAAACTTACTCTATTTCTTTGCTTTTTGTATGTTGATCTTGGTGTCACCATCGACCGTCATTTGGTTACCAAGATATTCTTCATTACACTAACAAAGCTAAGGGCTGTATCGGAAATTAACTATAAACGTACACAACTGCCTAAAAAATAATCCATTCGAAATAAACATAACATTATTTTTGGAGATACTACAGGGGATACTCAAAATAACTGGGACAGGTAAAATTTTCACTTTTCAAAAAATGTTTAACTCGCTGTAACTTTTCGAAAAGGGCATCAAATATTCTCAAATTTTTACTGTAAGTTCCAAGGATGGAAGAAAATCACTTCTAGTGACAAAATGATACAGGATACGAACAATCCAAGATTGCCTTTGCTCTTGCAGTAGCATGATGCCGACACCCTCGCTCCGTGCTTGTATCATGGGATCACAGGCAATCAAAGCATCTGATCATCTGATGCACGATTTATCATGGGATCACACGTTATCGGATCATGTTACAAGTCGTGAAAATTTTTATTCATCACGATTAAAACCACTTATGGACCAATAAACGGAATTCATTATTGAAAACAATGCATTCATTGGTATATCTTGACATTATAGCAAGAAGAATGCACAAAAAGTGAATGATTTTCAGTATTTATCATTTCGACTTCATGATAACGATCGCATCATGGCCCCACATGCCTCGGGATTCAATTTTCGCGGAGCGTGGTTTGTTATAATGCTTGACGACAACGTTCTATCGTTGTTGCTATGATCGCGCGATGCGCTTCAACCGCGACACATTCGGGATCTTATCATGATCACTAGATTTCCATCCTTGTAAATTCATCAACTAGTTGTGTATCAGTGGTTTAAATTTGGAAGAGATCAGGCCATTCTACACGAAGTTATAAAGATTCTAGAAAAAGGTATAATTATCCAATAACTAACTTTGAACTGTTATATCTCCGGATTCAATGAACCGAATGCAATGAAATTTCGATCATTTATGATTAATATGATGAACTTTGATGACTTAATTTGAAATTATTAATAAGAAAAAAAGATGTAGCGATTTCATTCACTCTATGTTTTTTTTAGTAAATTTATCTATTTTTCATATGCATCCCATTACTTTTTCGATTTAATGCCGGCTATTTCGTTGCTTTCCTTTGAAACATAAATACATTCAAATCAATTAGAGGGAATTTAAATGAACTATGATATCTATCTCGAATTTTGAAACGCTGATGAAGTTTAGGATAAATTGGTGTTATATTAGAAAAATAATATAATCGTTATAATCTTCTTTCGTGTAAAGAATTTTAAGTTTAGTCAAATGTTTTTAATGGCTCATTATGTAAGTCATAAATGGTCAAAATTTCATTGCATTCGGTTCATTAAGTCTGGAGATGTAACAGCTCAAAATTGGCTATCGTATAATTATGCCTTTTTCTAGAACCTCTATAACTTCGTGTAGAATAGCCCGATCTTTCCCAAATTTTGACCACTGATACACAACTAGTTGATGAACTTACAGTAAAAATTTGATGTCTTTTTTGAAAAGTTACAGCAAGTTATATAAGACATATTTGATGTCTTTTTCGAAAAGTTACAGCAAGTTGAACATTTTTCGAAAAGTGGAAATTTTTCCTGTAGCAGTTATTTTGAGTATCCCCTGTATATAAATCTTTGAAATAATGAATGGCAATTCCGATTTAAAAAAAAATCATTCAGCTTGGACTTTAATCTCAAAGATTGCACATGTGTTCATAAAATTTTGGACACCTTCTAAAAATTTGAAATTGCAAAAACTGTGGGAAAATATTTAATTTTTTCTCTTAATTTTGCCCAAATATATTCTTTTCCAGAGTTCTCATGATATAGGAAAATTATTTTTATCAAGAAAAAAATCCTCCGCAGCTTAGCGCAATTCTTAAAAATGAAAAAATGCCATTGTTCGAAGATCTCTTTTTTTATGCGTCTTCAAAGAACGATTACGCAAATAAAAAATACATAGAGTTGAAAATTTTCATTTTTTCGATTGGGCAAGAATTTAAATTTATTTAAAAGATAGTTGTACCAGAGAATGAAACTTTATAACCACTGAAGATACTTAGAACAGAGCGTCAAAGTTCGACGAAAAAGCAGGTGTTTTTTGGGATAGACCATTTTCTACACGTTGGAGATTTTTCTATCTAAAATAAGAATTCTAAAAGTCGGTATTGAGTAATATGTTATGTGTACATAATTGCAAGTAATAATCATTATTTTCCAGATTTTCCAGCGTACAATTTTTTTTCGCTAGTTTATTGAAACATTAATAATTATTTAAAAAAATGCATTCTGTACAGAATATTATTTTGTGTGGTGTACTCATAGAAACATATTTTCAATAATACTAAACATTTTCCAAATTTCTTCAAGCTGTTCTAAACATAACTATATTGTGAAGATTTCGTAGAAGCACCGGAATAAAAAGACCAACCGTGCTTCGAGATAGAGCATTATGAATGTTTATAGTTAATTTCCGATACACTCCTTAGCCATGGAAATGTTTGACACTTCCTAGGTCAGACCACGCACATGCACGAAAAAGACGGATTATATATTCTACTTAATCGGTCTTGTTGCCGTCCTTTTCATGCTCATGTTACAATTGTCAAAATGAACTGAGAGTTATCAATCATTTTGAGGTTAGGTTCTTTGGTGTAATAAAGAATTGAAAGCTTTCAACATTCTCAATTGTTTGTCCTGCTATCGTGATGCTGGAAGGGTTGACCGTGGTTAGATCTGACGATTTGGTCTTGTTGACGTTGATGGTAAGACCTGCCGCCAAGGAGCGATTGGCAATATCATCGAGCTTACTTTGCATATCGGAGCCTATCAGAGCGCCTTTGGGTTAGGAGAGCAACGTCATCACTCAGTTCGAAGTCTAAATGACTGTATGGAGGTGCTGCATGGTAATGGGCAGCCACAGCAACCCACAATTTGGTTCACGATCAATCGCTCCTACCAGGATCTCGTCGATTACGATGAGGAACAGTATCGGTAATAGGATACATCCTTGCTTCATTCCAGCAACGACCCGGATGGGATCGGACAAGACACCGCACAGTGGGCAGAAACGGGCCCGTAATCGGACTTATTTAGAAGCCGCTGGTTTTGAATCTCAAAGTGTAGCATTTTCCATGGAAAATTGGCCAATAAATCGAATGGTGATGGTTTCATCCTGTGCAGACCTCGGGAAGTGGTCCATTTTGCCACATTTTACCCTAAATCTGCCCTTTTCAATTGGTTTATTTCTATAACTCTACTCGCTGCTGATTTTTTTGTATATAGATTGACGAACATGCTCTTATTATGTCTACAGAATATACTAACGAACGGTTTATGCAGTGTTGAGCTCAAAAAGTGGTCCATTTTACCCTATTTCACCCTATATTTGTAATTTTAAAGGAACTAGTTCTCTAAATCCGATGCCGATTTTTTTTTTGTACAGTAATGTACAAATTAGATGTTTTCGTCTTTACAGAATTGGATGACGGCTATGGTATGCGGTACTGAACACATGAAATGGCCCATTTTACTCTATTTCACCCTATATTGCTAATTTTAGGGAGAATTCTTCTCTTAATCCGATGTCGATGATTTTTTTATTTAACAAATTTGATGTTTTCATTTTTGCATAATTAGATGACGCTTAAGGTATGCGCTGCTGAGCTCAAGAATTGAAGCATTTTACCCTATTTTACCCTATATTTATAATTTTGGAGAAAATAGTTGACTAAATCCGATGCCATTTTTTTTCGAATAGTATTGTACAAATTTGATGCTATCATATTTGCACAATTTGATGACTGTGATGGCATGCGGTGTTGAGCTCAAAAAATGACTCATTTTACCCTGTTTAACCCTATATTTTTAATTTAAGAGAAGATAGTTCTCTAAATCCGATGCTGACGATTTTTTTGTAGCGTAATGTACACATTTGATGTTTTCATCTCTTCAGAATCAAATGACGGTTATGGTATGCGCTGCTGACCTCGAGAAGTGGCCCATTTTAACCTATTTCACTCTATATTTAATATATACATATAAAACATATATATAATTAGACTCGTTTTGTTTTATTTCGTCATTAGGGTAACAAATTTTCAAATAGGATAGTCCTAAAAATCAAGGTTTTTAAAAACTAAACATTTAAAAAAATCATAACTTTTGAACCATTTCAAATTTTTGAAAGCTACTGAATTGTAGTTTCAAGGAAAAATACGTTCGAGGGGCCAAATTGTGTATAGGTGCAAACAATATGCAATTATTTTAGTTTTTTCACGTTTTCATGGTCTCGGGACAAAAGACAGACCCTGGTTTTCTATTTTTACCAGAAAATTCAGGAAATTTGGCGTAACATATCAAATATTCAACTTTTGTTGGCGTAAAACGAGTTTTTTCAAGGCGAGAATATGGGAGTTTGACGTTTCCATCACTTCTTCTTCTTCGTCTTGGCATAACGTCCCAGCTGGGACAAAGCCTGCGTCTCAATATAAATAAAATTACATTCATAAATCAATTCAAAAACGTTCCGTAAAATGGATTATTGCACCAGCCGACTTGATAGATTAACCTGAATTTTGAAGGTTTTCAATTGTTTTTGAATGTGTATGGAATTTTGACGTTCATTGGTTATTTTGGAGAAGGAGATGAATTCGTACAGTGCCCCGTATGGACCGACGCGCGTGTTCACCCGTTTGATTTTTTTTTAGATAACAGCTGTGGCGTGTTATCTTGGTGACCATGGAAACGAGTTTATTTTCGGTAAACACGGCTCCTACTCAGACGTCAGATTAGTGAACTTGTGAAGAGGATCATTAAAGGTTGTTCTAGCGTGCAGCATAAGTTTAATATGTTGAATAAAGAAATTGTGGAAGTTTATCTGAATTCTTATCGAAATAATCAGCGAATACGACATCTCCTTCTAGCGAGAGGATTGGTTAGTGAATCAAGTGTGTCAAAAGATGTTTTTAACTGGGTAAAACAGTTTACTCGTCGTTGGGGTGTGTCGCATGGAAGAGAACGTTTTTATAAAAAAAAACCAAGTCTGGCTCAATCAGACGTTCCAAGTAAGTATTCTAGTAGTATTTTGGGACAAAATCTGAGAACCATTCTCATTCTATAGCACTGAACTGAACATTAAAATACTTTTTTAAATATTTTAAACATTAGAAGTTCAAAATGATCCCTAATAAAGTTTAATTAATTTAAAATCAGAAACTTTTCAGAATTATCAGAAGGCACTAAGGACAAATACAGTAAGCTACTAGCCAGAAAAGAAACCCTTGAAAGTCTTTTGCGATCGGCTGAAAAATTGGCACATCGCAAATCTTTGACGAATGTTGCCAAAGTTATCCATCAGCTGCGAGATTCTGGTGAAATATTTGCCAAAAAAGCTTTAAAAAACAGTAGAAATACACGACGGAAAGCTTCCGTTGAATCGTCTCTGCTGGTTAAGACACGAGTTGGGCTGAGTAAGCGAAAATATATAGCCGTTGAGAAATTTTCGAAGCAAATGCATGACGTAAAGCTTTTGTCGACTTGGCCCAAGATCATGGAGCATCGCAACAACATAACACCCACAATTTCTCCTCCTTCGAAAATTGATGGAGCGCTCACAGTAAAAGTATCACTACGTGACATGGTGAGCAGTGATGTAGCGAGGATTATTGAGATCGATGGAGTAGCTGAACAGATTTCCTCTCTGGTGAGCTCATGCGATCAGGATATCGATGTATTACTGCATGTATCAGCTGGAGTGGATTCTGCTACTGGCTTTTCGCATTATAATCAGGATAATATCCTGAAACATGATGATTCGTTGCTCACAGAGCACGTGATGCCGTTGATGATAGTAGCCTTAAAAACCAACCAGAAATTGTGGGTTAATCCAAACCCACAATCGGATACATTCTGTCATGCGAGATCGATGAGCTGGGCAAAGGAGACAGATGTTCGGACAAAGGAAATATTCAAAACATTTTATAAAGAGGTGGACGACATCAACAATCAACCAATTGTAATTCCTTCGAAGGTAAAATTTATGAAGAATATAAATATCATTATCACTTTTTAGCGTATTTTAATTTTCAGTTACCCGGAAAAAATATTCGCATAACAGTCGACGCTTTTTATGCCATGGTAGACGGTAAAGCCGCAAATGCCATCGTAGATAACCGCAACACCCATTTATGTCCCTTGTGTGCTCCTGGAGCTGATCGTCGTGTTGGCCCTGCGTTTTTCCACTCTAGGTTAAACGTAGTGGAGTGGTTGATTCGCGTTTCGGCACGGAAAATGGTTGACGGGCATCCAGCCCAGGCACATCCCACCGTAAAAGCAAAAGCTCGAGAAATCTCCGATCAGTTGGAAGATGCTTTCAAAATGAATGTCAACCGTCCGAAAATTGGAGGAAGTGGTAGCAGCAATAATGGAAATATGGCTCGCAAGTTGTTGGAGGACCCAAAAACTTTCGCTCGGATTCTAGGAATCAAGATAGACCTTGTAGAAAAAATTCGTATGATCAGTTGCCTGGCGTTATCATCAAACAAATTAGACGCGAAAAAGGTAACCCGTCTATATGACGAAATTGTGCAACTGATAACTATCGAGTTTGATTTCGTGAGGAGTCTACCTCCTTGCCTTCACAAGTACAGCCATATGCCGGAATTGATTGAACGATTGGTAAGTGTGAAAGTTTGGAGTGAGTTGTGCGGTGTCCTTAAGAATATATAATCTTGCATATTTTTTTTTTCAGCCATACCCGCTGAGTTTCGTAGCTGAGCAGTCTGGAGAACGTTGCCATAAACGCTATAAGCACGCTCGAGAGCACCTCGCGCGAAAAACATCTCCAGAAGATAATTTGATCGATTTAATACGCATGTCATTAACATGGTCAGATCCAAAAATGTCACATATGGAGACCGTATCAAAAAAAAGGAACGGTAAGGAATCGGACAAGAAATTCCATCAAGAAATGGAAAACTACTATGCCGAAGATGTCCGGGTTGCACATCTTAGCAAGCAGCATCTTAGCAACAGTAACACCGACTCTGAAGACTCGACCGAGTCCGAATCAGATGGGTCGGGATCGGAAAATGAAATCTAATATGGAGCAGAAAAATACACTTTTTTGTATCAGGCCGAAAATGTTCAAAAACAGTTTTTCATATATCACCGATAAAATAATAATATCCACCAAAAAGGGAATGGGAGAACAACTTACTGGGATGAGTACAGAATGACACCTGTATCATTGAGATATATACACTTTTTTACCCATAACTAAAAAAAGTGTATGCATAACATTACAGAGATATTTACACTAAAATTATGAATATAGAAAGAAATAAGGTAAAACGGACCATCTCTTGAACTCAGCATCGCATACTATCACCGTCAACCAATTCTGTAAATATAACATCAAATTTTTAGGGTCGCTATAGCCATCGGGAACTTTTCATTAAGAAAATTTCCTTGACTTCCATGGGCATAGAGAATCTTCGTGCCTGCTACACGATATACACATGCAAATGGTGAGAAGCAGGCTATCATCCAGTAAGGACGTTTTGCCAAAAAGAATCGGATTTTGGGAACTATTTCCTCCAAAATTATAAATATAGATGACACTAATACTACACTAGTGGTAAAGTGTCTTTAATAAACTAATAATGATAATAAAAATAACAATAATAATAAATATAGAGTGAAGTAAGGTAAAACGGGTAATTTCTTGAGATCAGCACTGCATGCCATCACTGTCATCAAACACTGCAAATATGATAACATCACATTTGTATACAGTCAGGTCTTTTTTTACGCGGTTTCTATTTACGCGGCCGCGTAAATGAAAACTCCATATAAAAAAAAATCATCGTCTTATTTTTGCATGATTCGTCGAGAAATGGTGAGACTTTTTTACGCGGTTTTTTTGGATTTTGAACTGAGTTTTTTTTTACGCGGTACGTATCCCCTGCGTAAAAAAAAACCTGACTGTATTACTATTCATCAAAAAATTGGCATCGGATTTAGAGAACTATTTTTTTCCAAAATAATAAATATAGGGTAAAATAGGATAAAATGGGTCACTTCTCGAGGTCAGCAGCGCATACCATAACCGTCATTTAATTCTGAAGAGATGAAAACATCAAATGTGTACATTACGCTACAAAAAAATCGTCAGCATCGGATTTAGAGAACTATCTTCTCTTAAATTAAAAATATAGGGTTAAACAGGGTAAAATGAGTCATTTTTTGAGCTCAACACCGCATGCCATCACTGTCATCAAATTGTGCAAATATGATAGCATCAAATTTGTACAATACTATTCGAAAAAAAATGGCATCGGATTTAGTCAACTATTTTCTCCAAAATTATAAATATAGGGTAAAATGCTTCAATTCTTGAGCTCAGCAGCGCATACCTTAAGCGTCATCTAATTATGCAAAAATGAAAACATCAAATTTGTTAAATAAAAAAATCATCGACATCGGATTAAGAGAAGAATTCTCCCTAAAATTAGCAATATAGGGTGAAATAGAGTAAAATGGGCCATTTCATGTGTTCAGTACCGCATACCATAGCCGTCATCCAATTCTGTAAAGACGAAAACATCTAATTTGTACATTACTGTACAAAAAAAAAATCGGCATCGGATTTAGAGAACTAGTTCCTTTAAAATTACAAATATAGGGTGAAATAGGGTAAAATGGACCACTTTTTGAGCTCAACACTGCATAAACCGTTCGTTAGTATATTCTGTAGACATAATAAGAGCATGTTCGTCAATCTATATACAAAAAAATCAGCAGCGAGTAGAGTTATAGAAATAAACCAATTGAAAAGGGCAGATTTAGGGTAAAATGTGGCAAAATGGACCACTTCCCGAGGTCTGCACAGGATGAAACCATCACCATTCGATTTATTGGCCAATTTTCCATGGAAAATGCATCACTTTGAGATTCAAAACCAGCGGCTTCTAAATAAGTCCGATTACGGGCCCGTTTCTGCCCACTGTGCACCGTTGCGTAGTAAAGTAATGCGGGGCAAAAGTTCGCAGTGGGTATTTCTCTGGGAGGTCAAAACCTAAGCAAACCTGTATGGGTTCGACACATCATCAAGTCAGTTACTCGTCAATAAAAATTGGAACGGTGTCGTTATGCAGTAGCAGAGTTATGCAGTTTATTGCAGTTTTGTTTGCCTCACATTACTCTAATCTGCATGAAAATGCCCTGTACCGTGCTTCAAAGAGGCCGATGATTTTCTCAGGGACACCCTTGCGCTTGAGGGCTCCCCACATGTTTTCATGATTGAGATCTGTATTCCACTAAGAAGAAACCTTCAGTGGTATTGTTCCGAGTGCATCCTTGCCGGAGTTTCCCTAAGGATTGTTTTATGTTCTCAAATACGGCATATACTTACTTCGGAGAATAATCCTAAAGAAGTGTCAATTGCATTATTCCCGGAAGGATCTTTGGAAAAAAATCTTGAAGGTTATCTCGTAAAAGCTTTGAAGCTATCGTTGGAGGAAACCCCTTGAGGTATCCTTGTAAAAATTAACACTGCAGAAAATCTCTAGAGAAATTCTTGAATAATTTCCTGGAGGTATTTCTGATGAAATCTCAAATAATTGAACTTTGGAAAACATCTTGAACGTTCTTGAAGGGATTCCTGAACGAATCGCTGAAATATAAAAAGAAATGTCTAGCGGAATTTAAGAAGGGATTTCTAGAAGAAAAAATCCCAAATGAATCCCTGGGAGAATTCTGAAAGAACCTCTACTGGGTGAACTTCCAATTTCGAAAAAAATATCTGAAAAATTCCTGGAGAAGTTATTGTATGAATTGCTGATAGAATCCCTGAGTAAACTCCAAAACAATGTGCTGGAGGGATTGTCGAAAGAATCCCTCGAAAATTCTCAGGCAACTTTCTGGTGAAATCCCCACACACACTTCGGAGGAAGATCCCTGTGAATTCCTACCGAAATCTCTGGAGGAGCTCCTGAAGAAATTCATGGATAACTTCTTGAAAGATTTCTTGAAAAAAAAAAAAAAAAAAGAATCTCAAGAAATATTCCTAAAAGAATCGAAGAAAGAATGAAGGATATTTTTTGCTGGAGCTGTTATATAGGAGGGTTATTCTTGAAGAAATACATGGATGGATTCCTGAACAAATCCCTGGAGACAAATGTGAAAGAATTCCTAGATGACTTATTGGAGCATTTTCTGACTCCTGTATGCATCCCTCTAAACTCATCTTGAAGGGTTCCAACACAAATCGCTAGAAAAATTCCTCAAGAAATCGTTGAAGTCATTCCAAAAAGCCATCGGGAATTCATGGAGGCATCCCTGGAGAAATTTTTGAGTGCAAGATGTTGAAAGGGTTTCTGAAATTCCTGAACGAATCCCTGAATAAGGTTTTTGAGAAATCCCAAGGCGAACTTCTGCAAGAATCACTTTTGGAATTCCTGGAATAATCTCTGGTAGATTTCTTGGAGCGATACCACCTGGAGCAATTCCTGTAAAAGCCCAGTAAGAATTCATGCAAAAACCCTGGGGGAGTTCCTGGAGAAGTACTTGAGAAAAATCCTGACGGAATGCCTGCAGGAATTTCTGAACAAATTCTCGGAGAAATACCTGTAGGAAATCCTGGATGAATTCCGGGAGGAATCATTAGATGAATGCCTGAAGGAATGTCTGGAGGAATCTCTGGAGAAATATCTGTGCATATTCGTGGAGCAATTCCTGGTGAAATCACTGCAGGAATTCCTGAATGAAGCACTGGAGGAGTCCCTGACCAAACTCCTGGAGGAATTACTGGAGGAATCTCTGGAAGAGTTTCTGAAGGAATAACTGGAGGTTTTCCCAAAAGGTTTTTGAAGAATTTCCTGGAGGAATCTCTGGAAAAATACCTGGAGCAATCCCAGAAAGGATTTATGGAGTAATATCTGTTTGAATTTCCGGGGTAATCCCTCGAAGAATTTCTGGGGGAATTCCTGGATTTCCTATTTACTAGAATTCCTGGAGAAACCTCTGGAAAAATTCCTGGAGAAATTCAGAGGGGAATTCATGGAGAAATTACTGGAAGAATCTCTGGCGGAATTCCTGCAGAAATGCCTGAAGAAATTCCTAGAGGAATGCCTGGAAGAAAGCCTGATGAAATCCCTGAAGCAATTGCTGGAAGAATCACTGGAGGAAATCGTGTAGAAATTCCTGGACGAACTTGTGTAGGAATTTTTGGACGAATCCCTGAAGAAATTCCCTGAAAGATTAGCTGCAGGAATTTCTGAACGAATTCTTGGAGGAATCGTGGAAGAATTCTGGAGGAACTCTGGAGGAATTCTGGAGGAATGCCTTAAGGAATGCCTGGAGAAATCCCAGCAGAAATCCTTGAAGGAATTCCAGAGGGAATTCCTGAAAAAAATCCTGGATATATTCCTACAGGAATCTCTCGAAGATTCTTTTTAATAATGCCTTGAAAAGTCTCTGAAGGGTTGACAGGAAAAATGCGTGGAGAAATGCCTGGAGCCCCTCCTGGAGGAATTCCTGGAACAATTCCTAGAGGAACTCTTGGACTAATTCCTGGAAGAATCTTTGGAGAAATTCATGGAGAAATTCATGGAGACATGCCTGTAAGATTTTCAAAGGGAATTTCTAGAACCTAGAGGAATTCCTGGAGGATTGTTTGGTGAATTCTTAGAGGAATCGTCAAAGGAATTCCTTGAGGAAACCCTGCAAGAACCTCTGGAAATTTTTTAAGATTTCTCAGAGGAATTCCTGATGTACATAATTCCTGATCCCTGGAGGAATCCTAGGGGGATTTTCTGAAGAAATTCCAGGAGGAAGAACTGAAGAAATTGCAGAAGGATTTCGTGAACAAATCATGAAGGAATCCTAAAAAGAGCTCGTGGAGGAACTTCTGGAGTAATCCCTGTAGCAGTTCCTAAAAAAATCACTGAAGTAATTCCTGAAAAAAAAAACAGGATAAATCCCGGAAGCAATCCCATGAAAAATTCCTCACGGAATCATTTAACAATACCTGTAGGAATTCCTAAATGAATGTCTAAAAGAATTCCAGGAAGATTTCCTGTAAGCATCCTAATAAGAGTTCCTGGAAGAACCTTGGAGGATTTTTTATATTATTACCTAGATTTGTTCCTGAAATAATTCCAAAAAAAAATCCCGAGTGAATTGGAGGAAATCCTGAGGGAATCCCTGGAGGAAATCTTGAAGGAATCCCTGGAGGATTTTCTGAAAAATAATCCAAAAGGGATCTCGGTAGCAATCGCATGAGGATTTTTTAGGGAATCCCTGCAGACCATACTAAACGACTTACTGGAAGAATTTCTGTAGGAATCCCTGAAAAAATCTGGAGGAATCCATGTCTGCAGTAATTTCTGAATGAATTTTTGAAAGAATCCTTGGATGCACTTCTAAGGATTTCTAATACAAAATTTTAAAGAAATTTCTGGATTAATTTTAGAATAGTATCTAGTAAAGTTTTCTGGGAGAATTCCTGGAAGATATTCCTACAAAAATCCTTCGAATAATTACAAATGGAATTATTGGAACATTCTCTAGCGAAATCTTGAAACATGCTCTAGCGGAATTCTTGAAGGAATTTATGGAGGAAATTTTAGAAAATAATCTCTGAAGGAATACCTACAGAAATACCTAAAAGATTCTACGGTGAAATTATTCTGGGAACCCCTGGAGAAATTCTCGAAAAAAAGCACTAGAACAATCACTGGAGGAACCTCTAGCGATATTCTCTCTAATAAAGACAAATCAATCAATCAATCAATCTAGCGATATTCCAGGAGAAATTCCTGGGAGTCTCTGGAGGAACCCACGATGAAGCCACTGCAGAAAACTATTGGAAAATTCCTGGAGGGATTTTTAGTTGGTTTCGGGAAAAAAAGTTTGATAATTAGGAATAAAATCTTAAAGAATACCGTTTATTTCTTGAGTATATTTTCCGTGAATTCAGAGTAATTGATAATCTCGAGATAGTTAAAATTTAAGCCAGGGGGCGGGGCACGGTCTCCCCACACTACCTCCCCCCACTTTGGCTACGCTCACCGATGGCGTGGCCGATACTTGAAAGGGGTTTCCAAAATGCTCGAACCAGCGTTTCATACTATTCCGCTGGATGCCAGAACATACGTTTGAGCCATACCTCCTTGCTGAACAGACGCTCGGGACGTACCTCCTCAATCTAGCTGAAGTTGAAGTCCGAAGGGAAACAGTGTCCAGGCTGCTCTACCAGCTAAGCTCACAACTCTTAGCTGACGGTCTTTGTCATCGTTTGACCCGTGGAATCATGAGGTAGGAAGTTATTAAGACCATAGCTATGTTGAACGCTCTTCTTATCGACTCACCGTTTTGCAACCCCCCTTATGCCCATAAATTAAGGTACTACTAAACTTTAAGGTTTCAGGTCTAGTGAGGTACAAAAAGGTTTATCTCCCTGAACAAAAATTGGAAGTGATAATTTAATTTTGAAAGACAGTATGGTGCATGATTATTCGATAGAGTTTCATTGTAGAATTTTAATGTGCTGGGGGAATTCATTGGTGCCATAACCCGTCATTGACCTTCAATAAGTTCGATTCAGTACATGTTGGTATTGATACCTTCAACCGTAGTTGAACAATATTGCTTTCCGTGGAGGGTTTGGTTACTGATTGTAATTTAATCAATATTGTGTTGGTTGGACTACAATTTATGGAATGAGCAATGTGTGCCCATTTGAATATCCATCTGAGCCTTATGCTAACAGATGTTTCAATCAATCCATCAGTCGAAAAGTTAGCCAGTAGGTGTACCTAATCCTTGAACGTAAAAAGTAATCCTGGCATTGAAATTGACTTTCAACATGAAATCAATTCTTCGTACATTTCACCTCACTTCCGCTTTTATTGAATTAGCTACTACTCGTACGAGGGTACCTTCTTGCTGTACAAACGTCATCAAGCGTTCCCCGTATGCTCATTCATGTAATTCGACTCAATCGTCGTCGTTGTCCCAATCCAATGAATATTATATGATTGCAAACACTTGCCCTATTAGATTATGACAAAAATAAATCCCTGTGCTTTTAGTTCGTTGGGGCCTGTCCATAAACTATTTATGTAGGAACGATGTGGAGAGAGGGAAGTCTGGCCAAAATCTACGTACCATACAAATTCAAAATTTCTACGACGGGAAGGGAAGAGGTTTGAAATGACCAAAAAATTGTCTACGTAGTTTATGGACAGCACCTTGTTAGGTTGGTGCTCGTCCGTGTCGTCCATGCTGACTCGAAGACGACACCAGGCTGAATTGATTCTTATTCCCGTTACGTTATCCAATTTGTGGCTTTCCCTGTCTATGGTTCGTACTGCACTACCAACTGATGACGACAAGAAGATGAACATCGAACATCGCATCTTCTGCTTCTTCTGCAGAGTATCACACTCCTGCTGGAGCATAGTGGAACATAATCTTCAACCAATTTTAAGTAATTCCTTTTTGACTAAATTGCAACACAGCCCTGCTTTATGCGATGGCAATAAATAAAATCCACATTCAAATGTGCTTACTTGTTTTAAATGTAAACCACATACCGTAGCCTTAATGCTAAAAGTTCTCTCAAGGTGTGAAGCGGACCTGGTGTGATGGTTAGAACACTTGACTATCACGCCGAGGACCTGGGATCGAATCCCACTCCCGACAAACTCACAAATGTGAGTTCTTCCTTCGGAAGGGAAGTAAAGCGTGGGTCCCGAGATGAACTAGCCTAGGGCTAAAAATCTCATTAATACAGAAAAAAAAGTTCTCTCAAGTCAATTGAAAGGACTCAATGTTTTATTACTGTTTGGTAAAAAGAACTGCAACCTATATGTCTAACTATGAATGGATTGGACTTGATTGACAATCAAAATTTAAAAGTTTAGATTCTAAGCTTACATGGTGATCAATATTATTTTGTGCCTCTTTATGATTTTATTATAGTCACTTTTTCTAACAACATGTTTAGCAGTCATGAAGATAAACCATGAAAACCTATAGAAGTCAAGAAAATTTACATTAGAAAAAAAATACTGTTTTAACTGTCTTTCTCAATCTATGGAAATTCAAAACGACTGGTTTTGAATTGGCAATACAAAACCAGTCGTTTTGAATTTACCTAGACTTAGAAAGTCAATTTCACGTCACGAAAAAAATAATCTAGCATTACTGATGGCATGTTTCCTTGTTTCATTTAATTGCAAATCGTAAATAAAGTTATCTTTGTACTTCGATGGAAAGGTACATCTGCAAATGACTGGTTCTGCATTCAACGAAGATTCTCGCTGGGGAAATCTTTGTTTCGTCTTCAACGCCCCTTGCAACCAGAAGATGTACGTAATGGACTTATCGTCACTGTTATCCAACAACAACACCCACCCCCTCCATATGCATTGGTTGACGTTAGACCTTTTCCAGTCAGTATCATCCATCCAGTTAGGTACAACGAACGGGCCTGAATGTGATCGCAAAAGGATTAATGTCAACGACTAAGCCAATCGCTGCTGCTGCTGCTCACGATGGCAATCGGATAGATTGTAGAAAATAAGATTTCTTGGTTACGGTATGGAATCGGGATGTATCTTCAATGGGAAGAGTTGAGTTGAGCCGTGTTACGTAGTCGGCGATGTGCATTGTTCATCGTCGTTGACTGCGTAGGCGTAATGCGTGGTTGACGTGCACTGCACGTGACATCGATCCTGGATGGGAAGCAGCTATTATGCATAAACGGGACGTATTTACTAGCGTCATATGCAATGAATTTATTTATTGTTAGTTGTTAGCAGGGAGCCCTTTTCAATTTTCCAACATTTAAACTGAAATTAGTTCAGAAATGACAATTGTTTGAATTGATAAATTTTAAAATGCTATGTAACAAAAAGTCACAGCCACCACCCACAGCGGCTGTACAGACTTATCGAAACTTATAGATGATCTAGAAAAACGTCCCAACCTGATGGAGTGAAGAAGATAAAATTGTACCAATTTTGCAAGCGTCAAACTGTTGCACATTATAAGAAGTGTATTTTTTTTTTGAAAAGAAATTAAGATTTCTGTTTCCTCACTGCTTTTATATAAGGAGTGTATCGGAAAGTAGTTGAAAATGTTCAGGATGCTCTATCTCGAAGCTGGGTTGGTCTTTTCATTTCGGTTCTTCTATGAAATCTTCACAATATAGTTAAGTTTAGAACAGTTTGGAAAAATTTGGAAAATGTTTAGTATTATTGAAAATATGGATAAATGAATACACCTCACAAAATAAAAATCTGCACAAAATATAATTTTGTTAAGATTTTTCATCATTTCAAAAATCTATAGCGAATACAATTTGTACGATAAAAAATCTGGAAAATATTTATACTTGTTAACAGTTATGTACACATAACATATCATTCAACACCGACTTTCAAAATTCATATTTTCGATAGAAAAATCTCCTATATCTACAAAATGGTCCACTCCAAAAAACGTCTATTTTTTGGTCAAACTTTGAAGTTCTGCTTTTAATATCTTAAAAGGTTATAAACTTCTTATTTTTGCTCTAACTTACTCGTCCATAAATTAAAAAACATACCCTATTTAAAAAAAATGTGAATTTATCATTTTATGTATTTTTTATTTACGTAAACATGATTTGGAGGAGCATAGAAAAAAGGGGTTCCGCAAAAATGGGCATATTTCATTTTTAAGAATTGCGCTTAAATGCAGTGGAGATTTTTCTTGAAAAAAATAATTTGCCTATATCATGAGGTTTCTGGAGCTTATTATATATGCACAAAAAAGTTCACAATTTTCGAACATTATCGAACTTTTTTCGCAATTTCATTTTTTTTGAAGGTGTGCAAAAATTTAAAAACATGCGTTCAGCAATCTAGGTCAAAACTCAGTTAAAAGAACATTTTTAGAAAATCATTAAAGCCATTTCTTTTTTCAAGGATTTATACAGTATCTCCAAAAATAAAATTACTTAAACGTTGTATTAAACTATTTTTGAGGCTATTGTAAACATTTTCAACTACTTTACGATACACTCCTTAGGTGGCTAATGTTAGCTCAAAGCGAATTTAATACCGTTTCTCACTCGTTGTATGGACAATATTATTTAGGAATGGCCAAAAAGGACCTCGCGATAATTTACGATATATTCTTGGCTGCGTTTGAGAAAAAAAGGTGTCAACATCTACCAACAAAAAAAAACGTAGGCTTAATAGGTATAACGCGCCCCAATAGGGAAAAGTTCCGCTGATATCTTAGATGGGGAGTAGATGCAAGGTCCGCAGCTTCTGCATTCGAGTATTTGTCTTTCGGTTTGTCGGATCGTGTATTCGCTTACCGTCAAATGCAACACTTTTCGACTTTGAAGCAATATCATTGAAGGCAGCCTATTTATTGCACCCATAAACAAACAGAAACGCTCCATAAAAAATCAAAATGCGCTCCATAAAGAATGAAATGTTCCATGAAAATGTGCAATGTCACCCATAAACAATTGAAAACGTTCCATACTTTATAAAAAATGTACCGATAAATCATAAAATTTTCTCACTAATAGTGAAGTTTTGCACCAATAAATAATAAAAATATAAAATTTTACCCATAGAAAATTGAATATTGCTCAATAGAAAAATTGAATTGCACCATAAACAATTTATATTGCACCATAGAAAATAGATGAATTCTCCATATGTATTATCAAACTGCACCACAGAAAAAATGAATTGTTCCATGAAAAATTGAAAATCCTCCATAGCTAGCATATTTTTAAAATTTAATTCGACAGGGCTGAATTGCTTTACATTGCAAATATTTAAAGTTAGGGAGAATTTTCATTTTTTTTATGGAGCTAATTATATTTTATGTGGTGCTGTTTGATAATACTTATAGAGCATTTGTCTATTTTCTATGGTGCAATTTCATTTTTTTTTTTATGGTGCAATTAAATTTTTCTATGGAGCAATATTCATTTAAATGCTTTGAAAAGATGTACACTAGCTAAATGTAATATGATTTTTCATGAAAAGACTGGTACCCAAGCAACACACATGTTATAATAGAGTTACGACAGCGCAAGTTTTGGTTGTATATAAGTTTATTTGACGTAATTCTAACATTGTGTTGAAATAACGTAGAATAAACTTCTATACAACAAAAACTTGCGCTGTCGTAACTATTATATAACATGTGTGTTGCTTGGGTAGTTATTACAAGCAAGAGAATATCGTTTCACAACAGGTCTCGCGTTCCTCAATTATAAAATATATATGGATCTTGTGATTCAATGCTGATTACACAATGTCAAAAAATGTTTTGTGTTATTTCTTGATAAGGTAGAATGAGCCATCCTTAGGTAATTTTCAGATTGAAGTAGTGTTTGTCTACTTGAGCTGAAATAACATGATTTAAACACCCATTCAACTTTGCAAATATCAAAACCGTTGATTTGGACTTTCAGTTGTAATAATTTACTCCATATATGTTCAGAATTGATGTTGGTGATTGTTTTAAAACGTCAGAAAACTAAATTAAACGTTTAACAAGATGAAACATGAATACAAATTGAAGATATGTAAAAATTTAGTAGTCATTTGAAAATAAGCACGTTACGTAAATAATACATGAATTTTAATTATTTCTATCAGATATATCGTGAATTGAAAATAAATTCAGTTGATTTTAACTGAAGTTCCCCATAGAGGTTGTCGAATATGGTAATCATTTTTTACATTACTTAGTCGATAAATTTATCAAACTTTTATCGTTCAGCTAAGCGTACTATTAATAAAAACCCTAATTAATCCACCTAGCGGTAATGGCGCCTTTCTCGTGCCTTCGAAACCCCATTTCAATAAAACTCAAGCGTATATCACATTTGTATAGTGTGTATAACGCACTTTCATACAATTAACAGAAATCCATTTCATGATACCAGAAATTATATCGTTTATCTGGCTTTTAATGTTTGACCCTCAAACTCTTAAGAAAAAGACGCTATCTTGAATTTGAAGTCGCCATTTGAAATTTAAGATTGTCATCATGGATGTTCTGGTCGCAATTTTTGGCGTCCAGGCATCTTCCCTACGAAAAATATACTTCATTAAACAGCCGCCATCGTAAATTTGGAGCCACCATCTTGGATTTTGGACCAACATCTTGGATATTCTAGTCGCCATTTTTGGAATCCAGACATCATCCCCATACCAAATATACCAATAATGCATTGTTTCAGGCCCTAAAACTCCATTAAACAGCCGCGATATTAAATTCGGAGCCGCCATCTTAAATTTTAGATCGCGAACTTCATTAAACAGCCGTTGAAGCCTGAATCTCCATCAAAAAGTCTCCATCTTGAAACTGAAGCCGCCATCTTGGATCTTAGATCGCCATCTTGTACATTCTGGTCGCCATTTTTTGACTCCGAACATCTTCCCCATACCAAATATACCCATATTGCATAGTTTTAGAGCCTTAAACTTCTTTAAACAAACGCCATCTGGAATTTGAAGCCACCATCCTGGATTTCAGACCGCCATCTTGGATATTCTAGTCGCCATTTTAGGAGTCCAGACATCTTCCCCATTATCAAATATTCCCATATAGCATGCTTTAAGAGCCTAAATCTCTATTAAACAGCCGCCATATTGAATTTTGAGCCACCACCTTGAACATTTGGCAGCCGTCTTGAATTTTGAGCCAACATCGTGGAGCTTCTGGTCTCCAGTGTTGATTTCCGCACAAAACTCGCCAACCATGCTAAAGATTACAAAAATCGCCGCAGCTTGATGTATCGCATAAGGGGCTAGTTCAGTTTTATATACGGCCAGCTCCACCGGTGCTGGTCCGGATCACTGAAATGGCCATAACTTCGGAACGCCTTGGCCGATCTGGACCATTTTTTTATAGCAAACAATTCCGGTTCGATTCAAGCTATAATCCGAAAAATCGACCAATGGGAAGTACCTTAAAAGTGACTGAACTTATTTTGCGCACATACATACATGCACATAATCTCAATTCGTTGAACTGAGTTGATTGGTATATGCGAATTGATCTCCGAGCCTTTTTTCGAAAAATCGTTTTTTTAGCGAGCATATAGTTTTTTAGTACACTAAGTGAACGAGAAAGGCAAAACACTACTTTCGAGCTTTTTTGCTTTAGTTATCTAACTAAACCAATAGATTCCATGATCTTTTTTGGTAGCAAATTTAATAATCTTTCAAATGCGATAAGTTTGACCATTTTCAAGTTATAGCCAGTTTAAGACAAGTAAAGTCAAAACATGTAAAGTTCAATTACTACGTAACGGTTGAGATTTGACCATATGCGCTAAACATTTTTTTCACCGGTCTGAACCTGTTTGCTTGCTAACTTTCATAAGGTTATCAAAAAATCCTAGCTTTGCGATGTCGCAAACATAGGTTCAGTTCAATTTTATATTTAGCCGCTTTCGGAGGGACACCCGGATCTGGCTACGGCACTACCGGCTGACCCTAATGTGGTCCTAACCTATTTCGTTGATAACCAGTCATCAGTAGGGACAATGGAAATTCGCGATTTCGCGGAAGCCGCGAAATCCGCGAAATTGACCTTTGGCCGCGAAATGTGAGAAATACCGCGAAATGCCGCGAAAGTTGACAAGATTGTGAAAATGTTCTATAAATTTCCATCAATTTCAATTATTTGAACATAAATTGACTGATATCTTTTGACAATGGTAAGTTATACACGATTATGTGTCGCGTAATACAAGTTTACACTATTTTCAGTGTACACGGTGTTCAATAAGTTCGGATACACAGTAAAATTGAATTTATTTCCCATCTGTAATTCAATTTTGCAAAGTGAATGTATTAATTGAAAGCTCACATAATACTGATCCAATACAGTATATGTTTTGAAATAAACTGTCCTTTATCCTTTTGTAATAATTGAAAATGTGTCTCAAGTTCCTTTTGGCCGGCACGCACGTCTGTCATTGGTATTTCGTCTAGCTTTTATTGAGTAATGGTGTTAAGTTAAATCAAATTAGGTTGTTGTCCTCAGCATTAGTGGTAGCAACTATGGCCATACGAAATAATCTATAAGATCCAGATTGGGTGAAATACGGACTCATTTTATTTTGATCTTTAAAATTGCTAAAATTGCCGCTGTACATGGTTTAATGATTTTTGTTTTGTCAAAAAGCAAGGCTGCGTTATATCTCAGTTTAATCCATAGTTATCTTTACCAAAACTTGATTATATCCCTATTGTGGCAAATTTGAACCAAAATTGGCTTTATATTATGTTTTTATGCCTTTTTCATAGATTTAAGCACATTTTGACTAAACTTGCAAATTTATCACCATATCATCACTGAAATAGCAGTGTAAAGGTTTTGTCTATTAATTTGATTATTTTAATATAGTATAGTGCGATGTAAACTCAAAAGTCAACGTTTTAGACTTCTTTAGCTTGAGCAACTTATCGAAAATTATTCCAGCGTGCCGGAGCTAACAAACTTTAGATACATCTAAGGCTTATAAAAAAAAGTAGAAAAAAAAACTTTATTCAAAACCATATGCTATATTTGATCAGTATTATATGACCTTTCAATAAATACATTTACTTTGAAAATCTGAATTACAGATATGAAATTAATTAAAGTTATATGGTGTATCCGAACTTATTGAACACCCTGTATGTTTCTATTCTAATATTTCGTCAAATTTGTTAATATTTCGATGAATTCCAGAGGTTAGCCCTCTGAAAACTAAGTAAATTATTTATTTGGCATGCAAAATTAGAGTTTTCTTCAGCAAAATGGTCAAAATATGGAACCGCGACAATGCCGCGAAATTAACAATAGTAGCCCGCGAAATTTATGAAATTTTGCCGCGAATTTCCATTGTCCCTAGTCATCAGGTTATCAGAAAATCCGTTATTTGTTGATGCGATACATGGGTTTGATACTCTTTTATATTAGGTCTCATCCGTCAGGACCCCCGGAACCGGTTCCGGATATGGTCTGATACTGTTTTCCTGCTTACCGTTCATAAGATTATCGAAAATGCCGCTGTTTGATGTGTCGCATGCATCGGTTTGGTGCTCGTTTGTATTTGGCCACTTCCGGCGGAACATCCGGAACCGGTTCCGGAACACTACCGGTTCAGATATGGTCTGATACTGTTTTCCTGCTTACCGTTCATCAGGTTATCGAAAATGCCGCTGTTTGATATGTCGCATGCATGGGTTTGGTTCACTTTTATATTTGGCCATTTCCGGCGCGACACCCGGAACTGGTTCCGGAATTCAACCGGCTGTCTCTGATGTGGTCCTAACCTATTTCTTTGATAACCAGTCATCAGGTTATCAGAAAAGCCGTTATTTGTTGTATCGCATGCATGGGTTTGGTACTTTTTAATATTTGGCCACATCCGTCGGGACCCCCGGATCCGGTTCCGGAACACTACCGGTTCAGATATGGTCTGAGACTATTTTTCTGCTTACCGTTCATCACATAATCGTAAATGCCGTAGTTTGATGGGTCACATGCATGGGTTTGGTGCATTTTCATGTCTGACCCCTTCCAGAGGTACCGATCCGGAACACCTAAATGACCATAACTCCGGAACGGCTGGACCGATCCGAACCATTTTCAATAGGAAACAATGGGACCAGATTCCGCGTCGAATGAGCCGTCGATCGTTAAAATCGGTTGATATTTACTATCTAAAAGTGAGGTGACCTTTTTTTGTACACATACACACACACATACATACACACACACACACATACACACACACAGACATCATCTCAACTCGTCGAGCTGAGTCGATTGGTATATGAAACTTGCCCCTCCGGGGGCTCTATCGAAATTTCATTTTTGGAGTGAACATATAGCCTTTCGGTACACCTTGGTGTACGAGAAAGGCAAAAAACAAGCTCAGTAGCGACATCGACGGTGACTTTCCCACCTAAAAACTCCAAATGGCGCTAAATAACGAAACATTTCACTAGTGCACCTTTAAATTTACCTACTCAGAAACTGAGCTGTATTTGCTCAAATAACAAGATGCGAACGATTATTTCACTAATTCAATAACAAAATTTGAGCAGCCCATTTATAATTAGTTTCGCCACTTTCAATTGAAAATGAGTTGAACAACAAAACAATTTTTGTTTACCTAGTAAAACCAACACATTCTCTCGGTGGGGAGCACACTGAGCGACACTAGCACTAAAAGGTAAAACATCGGCAAATTTGTATCCCTATTCGAAACGTGACAGCGCCGCGTAATGGCCACATTTCCAGTTATTTCAAAACAACCGTTGCAATGCTTTACACAACTGCACAGCATGAGCTTGGACGTCTGTTCTCTGTGCTATTAGGTACACTAACTGCAAGTAAGGTCATCAGTCTTATCGCACTTACCATAGGCCAGGGGGCCAGGGGAATGATAAAGATCGATTTTCATACTTGTTTTTATGGCATAAAATGAGTAAGCCGTTTCAACAGTGTAGCTCGACAATGAACAAAGAAACAAAACTGATTTTTCCACTAAAACGATCTTTGATATACATGATCTCGATCACCGAAGCAGTGGAGCAAACTAGCTTCAATAATTATGATAAAATTGATTACATTGAAAGTATGTCATCATCATGTTGCAAGTTACACCGCTGTTGCAAGTAACCCCGTTTGCAGACATTGATATTTTTTTCGGTTTATCCTTGGTTCGACGATCGAAGACTCAGTAAGTGGTGTGAATAAATGAGCATTCAACATGGTTTGGAGGGCATTCTAAATCAATTGGATACTGACACCGAAGGCAAACACAGACAACCAGCGGAATAGGATTACCCTGTAATTTCGTTCCTTTCAGGCATCCACTTTTTCACTCACGTGACCAAATTCCGCTTATTTATCCCCTGCACAAATGTATGCTGGCCTGCTCATTCTCACAGAAAATTTGCTGTTTGAGCGGTGTCGGCACCGCTCAAACGTCAAATTTTCTGTGAGAGTAAGCAGTCCAAAATAAATTCGTGCAGTGGACCATAGATTACTGCACGAATTTATTCTGGCCTGCTTACTCTCACACGAAATTTGACGTTTGAGCGGTGTCGGCACCTCTCAAACGTCAAATTTTCTGTGAGAGTAAGCAGGCCAGCATAACTTCGTGCAGTGGACCATAGGGTGAAAAATAAAAGTCTCTCACTCCAGCGCTCACGATAATTCTCTTTCTCTCAATACACAACTCACGGATAAACAACAAAGCATCAGTTTTTTCACTCCGTCTGCAAGTCACATAACGTCTCCACCGATGAAAGAGATCAATTATTTGACGTTAAATGGTATCGTTTTTACATAAAATGTAGGGTCTTGTACCATTTGGGTAGGTGTACCTATTTTGGGCACTTGCCGCTATAACTAAGTCAATTTTAAACCGATTGATTTGAAATTTTGTACAGAGTTAGGCACGTACAGTATCTAACTCTGTACAAAAATTCAAATCAATCGGTTTAAAATTGACTTAGTTATAGCCGGAAGTGCCCAAAATAGGTGCACCTGCCCAAATGGTACAATACCCTACTTGTTTTCATGGACATCTAGGGAATCGCGCCGCCTGGGCGGTGGCTTCTATATTCGTCTGTTTTCCACTCAGTCAAATTTGAACCAATTGACACAACTTTTGGAATGTGGTGAGATAGGTATAGTATCTACCCGTGTACAACATTTCAAGTCAATTGGTTCAAAATTGACTGAGTTATAGTGGCAAACAGACGAATAGCCACCGCCCAAGTGGCGCGATACCCTAGATAACACGACACTGCTCAGGCGTCAACCGGGTGGAAACGTGGATTGGTGCAGACTGAGCAACCATTTTCTCCTGCGAGAGCAAACGATTTGTGAGGTAACGCTAGTTGAAGAGAGCATACTTTTATCGCGAGATCCTTTTCAATCGTCTATTCGCCTTGACGGAACTCTTTGAGAGAATTGCGCTGTGCGTGAAAACAATTTTTTTTAACATGGGAAAGGATAGGAGCTGCATTTTCAAATGCTTCTAAAATATTTTAGGGACTTCAGATTGAAAAAAGAGTTAATGTTTTGCAATATACTTTCAAAAAGCTACACTATAACTGGTTTTAGACAAAATGTTTTTAAATCACAATGTTATGTCTATAATATAGCGTATCAAAATCTCATTCGATAACATTAAGAACGTTTTGCTTAAAAAAATTTCTATAAAGAATTAGAAGCATTTGAAAATGCAGCTCCTATCCTTTCCCATGTTAAAAAAAATTGTTTTCACGCACAGCGCAATTCTCTCAGAGAGCCTCCGTCAAGGCGAATGGCTGCGAGGAAAATATCTCAGACTGCTTTATCCGGATACTATCGCTGAGTGATAGATCGTTACTCGCGTGAGTGAGGGACAAATTTGGTGCCTGTTGCTTGTTGTTTCCTTTTATATTTGAACATAACATGGTGGGTACACAATCATCAACATCATTGCGAAGAAGATAGAGCGGAACCAATACTTCGTTCAAAACATGAATGAAACCAACTAGCTGGGATTGCCTAGAGGAACCTCTGAAGCAACTCCTGAGGAAATACCTGTAAGAATTTTTGGAGCAATCCCTGAAGGAAGAAAAACCCATGTAGAAACTATGAAGGAATTCTTGAAAGAATCTCTGAAAAAACTCTTGGAGCAATTCTTGTACAAATTACTGGTAAAATTCCTGTAGAAATTCATTTAGAAACTGACTCACTTGCTTTCAGTCCTGAGTGCAGAGGTTCGAACTAAATGGTCGGCGTTAAGTCAGAGAGGACCATGTGTCTTTTACTCAATTTCTAGAAAAACGACTTTAAAGTTTATAACTCTATAAGTTTTGAGTTTTCAACAAATGTTCTGGAATTTTTGCCATAAATCTTAATAACTATTCATCATAGCATCGTTCTGTATTGATCGAGAAAAAAACGTAAAATAAAGCTTAAAACCGAGAAATTGCTAAGTAATTAATTGTACTTAGTCCACTCTGACTGATCGGTTTTTGGAAAATCTTCAACCAACTACAGTTCACACTCTAGTTCTTACATATTTGATGAAAAAATAATGCACAAGTAGGACAACAGTTAATAGGAGTCGTGTATAATGTGAGCAGGAAGTTTGCAATTTGATATTTCTGTTATTACACTGTTGATTACCATTTTCAATTTTTATGTTCAGTCAGAGTGGACCAAGTACAACAGTCCAATATCACATGAAGGGTAGTCAATTAATGAGTTATTTAAGAATTCTTAACTTGAACATTTAATAGCTAACAACTTTTGAATGTATTTTCATAGTTCGGCTCGTTTTTGAAATAATGTAGTTACACAGTTCATAAAAATGTATTCAGAGGACTGGCATTTTTCAAAAATTCGTTCAAACAGAGTGATCCAAGTACACAATTCTTAAATAATCAGTAAAATCAATTTCTTCATGAAACGGGTATTGGTACATTTCAATATGATGCCCACCATCTGCTAAACAAAATAAGGTAATAAGGTAATTTCAACTATTTTTCTTAGAGACACATGGTCCACTCTGTCTGCACGCGAAATGCCACAATATGCTTCAACACGATGATCTGTAAAATACGATATTGACCATAATAAAATGGAATTTCACGTGCTTTTTTGATCAATAATCATCAGAAAATGCGTTAGGGAGTCATACGATTTAGAAACGTATCACATATTGATGATAGACTATTTTATTTATTTGATTTTAACCAATACACATTTTTTCAACTCTCTTGATATCAAGCATGTGGTCCACTCTGACTGCACACTTTTATCGATTTTTGCAGTTCAATCAAAAGAAAATTTTGCTATAACTCTCGTTAATTGTAACATTAAGAAAATTGGGTGAATGTTCCAAGTAGCTTAAGTAATTCTTAATAAAATGCCCTAAAAACCTAATTTTCGTCAATTTTGTTACTTGGTCCCCTCTGACTTAACGCCGACCAAATGGTCTATTGCCAGTCATCGCCTTGACCTGCAAACAGTTCAGATTTCTGTCGGCTTGCTTAATTTCGTTGTTGAGGCTGCGCCGCGATGATTCCCTGGGTCTGCCTCTGCTGTGATGTCCTGCTGGGTTCAAATCTAACGCTTGTTTGTAGATTTCATTCCCGATCCTGCGTAGAGTGTGGCCGACCCACCTCCAATTATACACCGCAGGACCGAATTGATGAAGGCCTGCAGCATTTTAGTGCTCTTCGCTGATACACACCAAGTTTCACTGGCGTACAGCAGCACAGATTTCACGTTCAAGTTAAAAAATTGGATTTTGGTGCGTCGACCAATATGATTGTTTTTTTTTTCATGCATTTCATAAACTCGCGAAGGCAATCTTCGCGTTCTTGATCCGTGCATCTATGTCGATCTTGGTGCCACCTTCGGCCGCCATTTGGCTACCAAGATATTGGAAGCGAGGGTTTTTTTCGGCCTTGCAGTCTGCGGTGTGCAATTAAAACGACATTATATTCTCTACGCCTGACGTTTCGATGCCCGAGCAGAAGAGAATAGCAAAATAATAACTAAAAAATAACATAACCTGTTTTTATATCTTGTTTTGTTATTATTAACTTATCAAGGATTTACTTTTCCATAACATGTTTTGTTGGACAATCTTATTTTGTTATTATCTAGCTATTGATATGCGCCCATTAAACAACATTTGAATAACATGTTTTATTATGGAGCAAACTAAGGTATTATTGTGATGTGTAGAGTGTACAAATATTTGATAAACAATATCACAACAATAACAAGTTTTTAAATTGTAGCTACAACATTGTAGTTTTACGTTCTTTACAGCATTCCGTACGTATTATCTTATTATTCTTATTATTATTCTTGTAAACCTAACGTTTTATGAACACTTCGACAATTATGTGCAGTTTTTTTTATCATTTTTTGAATCCAGTTACATATAGTTGTATCTATTCCATAGAAAATCTCATAATATTGTAATACTTGGCGAATAGTTAGACTCTTATGCTATAATTCGCAATTAGGATAGCTCTATCTAAAGGGTGGTCCAAAAAATTTTGCTTTTGGTTTGTTATCAATAACTTTTGCAGATCAAAATTTGATATTGAAATATTTTCCAAATTCATTGTTATTAGGTTGTTATTGACACAAACAAAACATGTTATTAAATTGATCTTCCAGGAACATTTTTTTGTTATGATATTTGTTATTTTGCCGCTTATGACACGCAAGTTTATAACATAATATGTTATGTTAATAACATATTAATAACTGATTTCATTACTCAGTTATTTTGCCAAAATAACGCATTTTGTTATGCGATTGTTATTCTCTTCTGCTCGGGTGGTCTATGCCATCTTTTTCATGATTTTTTTTCAAGAATTTTCCAATGAAAAACCCCTCAAAAAATACCTGAGGAATCCTTGAAGCAGTTTCTTGAGAAATTCCTGGGAAAAAATTGGAATAAAATCCTGACATAACTTTCTTGAAGATATTGCTTGAGGAATCTATGATGAAATTTCTGCAGGAATCCTTGAAATAATGCTTGAGAAAACTCCTAAATGAATAATTGGAGGAATTTCCAGATAAAACCCTCCAGTCTCCCTCGGTTCACCCTCGGCTCTCCAGTTAGCCTAGTGATTAAGGCTATGGATCGCCAATCCGGAGACGGTGGGTTCGATTCCCGTTCCTGTCGGGAAAATTTTCTCGACTCCCTGGGCATAGTGTATCATTGTACTTGCCACACAATGTACAAATTCATGCAATGGCAGGCAAAGAAAGCCCTTCAATTAATAACTGTGGAAGTGCTCAAAGAACACTAAGTTGATAAAACCCTGAAGAAAATCTTGAATAAAAAACTGTGGAACTTCTAGAAGAATTTATTAATCAAATCCAAAAGGAACTCCTGAATTATTTTCGAATGAATCTTCTTTGAATTTTTGAACTAATTGCTGCAGAAATACCTGTCAATTTCTTTGGAGAAATCCCTGAAGAAATTTACCTGAAGATGTTCCTGAAGAAATCTTCTGGAGGAATTTCTAAAAAAAATCCTGGAGGAATCCCTTACGAAATTCCTGAAGAATCCATGAAATAAATTCATGAAGAATTCGGCAAGGAATTCCTAGGCGTATTTATTTACTTCTTGAAGAATCCATGAAGAAAATCCTAATGACGGGTTTCTTGGATGAATCTCAGCTGGAACTTCTGGAAAGCATCTGTGGCTTCGTTGTCGTGTGACTAATGTCACCAAGTATTTAGTCGCATCGTGCTGAGCGCTGAGGTGTGCGGGTTCGTTTCCTGCCGCAGCTGTCAACAAAAGTTTTTGGCTGTGCCAATGGGCTTTGCATTCTAGTCCGTTGCATAGTGTCGTGCTTCCTTTAAAGAGCGATTAGATCACTAGAAGCATTGAAAGTTTACGTGTCTTTTAAAAAACTCGTGGAGGAATTCCCAAAGAAATTCCTGAAAAAACTTCTGGAGAAATTCTTGAAAAAGTTTTGTGAAGTATACCTGAAAAAAAAATGAGGAAACACTAAAGAAATACCCTGAAAGATAGCTGCGGAAGTTTTCTTAAGGAATTATTGTGAAATTTCTGAGAAAACTCTTGGTGGAATCCTTGAAATAATTTGTTAAGGAAACCCTTATAAACCCTGCGAAATTTCTGAAGAAACCTCCAAAATACGTAAAGTTATTCCTGGAGGAATCCCTCAAGGGACTTATGGAGCAATACTTAAAAGAATCCCTGAAGAAACTCCGGACGGAATCCATGAAAGAACTCGTAGAGAAATCCCTCAATGATCTTAAAGAGGAGCCCCTCCTGAAGGAACTTCTCTAGAGTAATCCTAAAAGAAACTTCTGATTGAATCCCTGCCGAAATTACTAGAGACATTCCTGAAGCAGCCCATAAAGGAACTCATTGATGATTTCCTGAGGAATCCGTGAAGAAATTCCCGCATGAATCTTTTGAGAAACTCTTGACGGAACACCCAAAGGAACTCCTGGGGGAAATCCTGAAGAAATAGCTTGGAGAAATTGTTGTAGAGATTCCAGGAGGAAATCATGTAGAAGTTCCAGGATGAATCCGTGAAACGAGTACCAAAGGAGCCTCTGAAGAAATAGTTTGAGGAATACCGAGGAGTGACAGCTTCGTAGTTTTCGAACAGCCCCAAAGATGCTTTAGAGATAGTCCTGGTCAGTTAAAATACTTTTGAGTTCAGAGTTTTATGCCCTTACCTTAAGTAATACAAAGGTTTCTCAATTTTATCGCGGTCAAAGCAATTTTGGCAAAATATAAAAAAAATCAATATTTTTATTTTCCAGCAGTCCCGGAAAATGTCGTACTGTCTGCCTACAACATTTTATAACATACAGTTCTACGAAAAAAAAAGACCACCGCAACAACACTGTATTTTCTTTTACGGTTTTGAATGCTGCTGCATTAATAATAATGTTCTGATCTTATCCTTCCTCTTATTCTTTTTTTCTTCTTATTATTCTTCTTCTTATGCTTATTATTCTTCTTCTTCCTCTTCTTCTTGGCGTATATTCCGACTGACATACATCCTACAATGTCTTAACTATTATTTACGCGTATAGCTTCAAAAAACACCATCCCTACATAATTTAAGAATTGAATACCCTTTTCAGCAAGCTTCAACACTTTTGCTGTTGAAACAGATTTGACCCCGCAAATCGTTACCATACGTCCATTAAATTACGAGTTAAAATTTAATTAGTCTCGCACACAACATCAACAGGAACATAAATTAACTTTTAATTCAATTACGCACGTCCTATAGCATTGCCACCTAGTGCCCATTGCTCGAGCATTAATGCCACTTCGCGCTGAGTTACCTTACAACAAACAACCGACAAAGCACATGATTTACTACACAGCGCAGAGCACAAGTATATTATGTATCGGCAAAAAGGATAATGGATCTGCGGGAAAACTCCTCATCCCTCGAAGAGCAGGCTGAAAACTTTTCACTTTGGAAACGTGCTGCCACTAACTGCTGCTGGAGCGGTTTCCCCAGGGATCATCACTGGTGCGACAAAAAGGACTGCCATTCATCGTTCGCATCGCATCCACATTCCGCATGTTTGCCGCCGCTGTTTTGTGGCAGAAAGCTTTCTGTCTCTAAATTCACGACTCATGCTCACTCGATTAGGAGCGGCACAATATCCACTGTGTTGATGGCATTCTGTATCTAAGCCACCCTTCAACATTCTCAGTGGTCTATGTCAAATTGTAGTCCGTGCGATTAGGGTCTTTTGTAGCGTTGGGATAACGTTCACGACTACTAAGCAAAGCCATGCTGAGGGAGCTTAGGTTCGAATGCCGATCCATTTGAAGGAGTGTTCTAGTTTGACCCTTACTAGACCATGCCGCCATGCTTCTACCCGAAGGAAGATTTGTTTCTGATTCATCCAAAAACAGAACAAGAATATAAACGCTTGGTTGTGAATTTTTGAGCATTTCACTTCAATTCAAGATTGTGTAAGGTCTACATTCGACACGCTCGGCTTTAAGTTCTTCCACATCCCTTTGTCGACGTGGCCTATTCTTGCACAGATCGAAACAAGGAAAACTGGAGCAAAAACATCAAACTTGTAAATCGTGCCCTGCCGGCCGGCCGTCTGCCGAAAAAAGAAAGGGGCCAAGTGAAACACCATTTGATGGACGATACCAATGCCGGAAGACGGTACATGAGGAAAATGTGAGGTCATAAATCAGCATTAAAGTTGGCATTAAATTCTCGGTTTGGCTGGGTGTTTTTAGAGTACGGCTGGCTGGTCGATATCAAAAGGTTTTGTGCTATGTATACTTTCTGTTTTTGTTTGTGAACATATGCAAGTCATGTAAACCGAATTTGTGTTTCGTTAAAAAAACATGATTAAAGCAAAAACGTGTTGCTCAAATGTCATGTGTGTTAGAAATGGGAGTAGTCCCGCTGTAATTGTTTTTTTTTCTGTGCCATACCTCACCGGTCAAACTAAGGCCTGAGTGTCCTCTGCTGTACGTAGCAGTCATCTCCATTCGACACGGCGGCGCATGGCTGTGCATCTCCAGTCCCGCACTATGCGAAGAGTCTGCAAATCGTCCTCCACTCGATCGGCCCACCTAGCTCTCAGAGCACCACGTCTTGTTGTATCGGTCGGATTACTCTTGAGAACCAATTTAATCGGGTTGTTATACGACATCCTGATGACGTGACGCGCCCACCGCAGCCTCCCGATTTTCACGGTGTAGACGATAGTTAGTTGGCACGGCAAAGGCTGGGTATGCTGCGCAATTCAGATCCCATTGTGATCCACTAGCCTCTGCCAAGCAACTCCTATCCCTACCTCTCGCGGTACCGGCCGGAAACTATGTGCAACCTTAGGGAAGATCGGGTAACCAACCCCGGTGGGAACTTTGGCCCATATAGCCGAGGCGGTAAACGCACGGGTATTCAGCATGACCATGCTGAGGGTGACGGGTTCGATTCCCGGTCGGTCCAGGATCTTTTCGTAAAGGAAATTTCCTTGACTTCCTTGGGCATAGAGTATCTTCGTGCCTGCCACACGATATTACGCATGCAAAATGGTCATTGGCAGAGGAAGCTCTCAGTTAATAACTGTGGAAGTGCTCATAGAACACTAAGCTGAGAAGCAGGCTTTGTCCCAGTGAGGACGTTACGCCAAGAAGAGAGAGAGAGAGGGAACTTTGGTCGTAGGCTGACAGGGAAGGGGGAGTTGCTTCGGCAAATCTGAGCTTCTGTTTTCCAGGAGGAGCGGCTGACAACAGCGTCTGATCCCCATGTTAGGGGCGGCTGATCAACGTCCGAGTGCCAGGGAAGGACTCTAAGCTCAACTGTGCACTATGGTCCTCCGGAAAGTAGGGGGTTGGTGTCAGGCCCTACGAGCCAGCCGTACAAAACATTGTAACGGAAAATCAGCAACATAATAACACGAACCGAGACCAACGGCAACGACCCCAGCGAACAAAAAGGACTTGTGATTGGAAACTAGGTACGTGGACCTGCCGATCTCTCAACTTCATTGGGACTACCCGCATACTCGCCGATCTACTAAAGGACCGTGGGTTCGGCATCGTAGCGCTGCAGGAGATGTGTTGGACAGGATCCATGGTGCGAACGTTTAGAGGTAATCATACCATCTACCAGAGCTGCGGCAACACACGCGAGCTGGGACCAGCTTTCATAGTGATGGGTGATATGCAGAGGCGCGTGATCGGTTGGTGGCCGATCGACGAAAGAATGTGCAGGTTGAGGATCAAGGGCCGATTCTTCAACTTCAGCATAATAAACGTGCACAGCCCACACTCCGGAAGTACTGATGATGACAAGGACGCATTTTACGCGCAGCTCGAACGCGAGTACGATCGCTGCCCAAGCCACGACGTCAAGATCATCATAGGAGATTTGAACGCTCAGGTAGGCCAGGAGGAGGAATTCAGACCGACGATTGGTAAGTTCAGCGCCCACCAGCAAACGAACGAAAAACGGCCTACGACTCATTGATTTCGCCGCCTCCAAAAATATGGCCATACGTAGCACCTTTTTCCAACACAGCCTCCCTTGTCGTTACACCTGGAGGTCACCACAGCAGACGGAATCTCAAATCGACCACGTTCTGATTGACGGACGGCACTTCTCCGACATTATCGACGTCAGGACCTATCGTGGCACCAACATCGACTCCGACCACTATCTGGTGATGGTCCAACTGCGCCCAAAACTCTCCGTCATCAACAATGTACGGTACCGGCGACCGCCACGGTACAACCTAGCGAGACTGAAGCAACCGGATGTCGCCTCAGCATACGCGCAGAATCTCGAAGCCGCGTTGCCAGACGAGGGCGAGCTCGATGAGGCCCCCTAGAGGACTGCTGGAGTACAGTGAAAGCAGCCATCAACGACGCAGCCGTGAGCACCATCGGGTACGTGGAACGGAATCGCCGGAACGAATGGTTCGACGAAGAGTGCAGAACGGTTTTGGAGGAGAAAAACACAGCGAGGGCGGTAACGCTGCAGCAAGGGACTCGACAGAACGTGGAACGTTATAAACTGAAGTGGAAACAGCAGACCCGCCTCTTTCGAGAGAAAAGGCGCCGCCAGGAAGAAGCGGGGTGTGAAGAAATGGAACTGCTGTGCCGTTCCCAAGAAACACGGAAGTTCTAACAGAAGCTCAATGCATCCCGCAACGGCTTCGTGCCGCGAGCCGAAATATGCAGGGAGGCCTCTTAACGGACGGACGTGAGGTGATCGAAAGGTGGAAGCAGCACTTCGATCAGCACCTGAACGGCGTAGAGAACGTAGGCACGGGAGCCCACGACAACGGAGGAAACGACGACGCCAGTGCAGCGGAGGATGGAAATGAACCAACTCCCACGCTGAGGGAAGTTAACGATGCCATTCGCCAGCTTAAAACCAACAAAGCAGCTGGTAAGGATGGTATCGCAGCTGAACTCATCAAGATGGGCCCAGAAAAGTTGGCCACCTGTTTGCATCGGCTGATAGTCAGAATCTGAGAAACCGAACAGCTACCGGAAGAGTGGAAGGAAGGGGTAACCTGTCCCATTCACAAGAAAGGCGACCATTTGGAGTGTGAGAACTTCAGGGCGATAACTATTTTGAATGCTGCCTACAAAGTGCTATCCCAGATCATCTTCCGTCGTCTGTCACCTAAAACGAATGAGTTCGTGGGAAGTTATCAAGCCGGCTTCATCGACGGCCTGTCGACAACGAACCAGATCTTCACCGTACGGCAAATCCTTCAGAAATGCTGCGATTAGCAGGTTCCTACTTATCACCTGTTCGCCGACTTCAAGACGACATATGACAGTATCGACCGCGCAGAGCTATGGAGAATCATGGACGAAAACGGCTTTCCTGGGAAGCTGACTAGACTGATTAAAGCAACGATGGACGGTGTGCAAAACTGCGTAAGGGTTTCGGGTGAACTATCCAGTTCATTCGAATCTCGCCGGGGACTGCGACAAGGTGATGGACTCTCGTGCCTACTCTTCAACATCGCTCTGGAAGGTGTAATGCGACGAGCCGGGCTCAACAGCCGGGGAACGATTTTCACAAAATCCGGTCAATTTGTGTGCTTTGCGGACGACATGGACATTATTTCCAGAACATTTGGAAAGGTGGCAGCGCTGTACACCCGCCTGAAACGCGAAGCAGCAAAGGTCGGACTGGTGGTGAATGCCTCAAAAACAAAGTACATGCTGGTAGGCGGAACCGAACACGACCGGATCCGTCTGGGTAGTAATGTTACGATAGACGGGGATACTTTCGAGGTGGTGGAGGAATTCGTCTACCTCGGATTCTTACTGACGGTTGACAACAAAGTGAGATGTGAAATTCGGAGGCGCATCATCAGTGAAAATCGTGCCCACTACGGGCTCCAGAAGCAGCTGCGGTCTAAAAAGATTCACCCACGCACCAAGTGCACCATGTACAACACGCTAATAAGACCGGTGGTCCTCTACGGACACGAGACATGGACCATGCTCGAGGAGGTCCTGCATGCACTCGGAGTTTTCGAGCGACGCGTGGATGATCTTCGGCGGTGTGGAGGAGAAGGATGAACCACGAGCTCGCTGCACTCTACAATGAACGCAGCATCCAGATGGTGGCTTGCAGAGTATGCTGCAAGAATGACGGACAACAACCTTGCAATGACGGCTGCCTCTCACGCTGCTGCGATTATTAACTACTTGATGTAAGCAATTGCATCAGGCGTACCTTTCGAAGGCCTCCGTTTGGATAGACCCCGGCACCTTCAGCTTTATGGACACTGCTCTTGCCTCAGTTTCAATACAGTACTGCTTGGCCGCCAGTGTCGACTAGACCGGCCCAAATACAAAAATGTCTAAAAATTCCACGGGGCTCCCTCTAGAATCGTGCCTTCGGATAAGAAGAACAATCTGTGAAAGATTCGGCTCAATCGGTTGAAAACTGAGCTGGCGCAAATGAGTTGAAGGTTTGTATGGGATGTTCAGTCCAAATATATGGGAAATTGGATGACCTCCAGTCTCTCATACAGCACGCCGGCACGATTCTAGAGGGTGCCCCGTGAATTTTGAAAACTTTTTTTTCGCTTCATACAAATGTGGGCCGGTCTAGTGTCGACCTACGAAGTCTCGACTAGGCTTTTTTGAGGTCCTCGCTGATGATCGACTTCGAGAACACGATGTCAATGATCCAGCTCCATATGCTATTAGTTAGCGGTGGTAACATCCGGTTGCGTCAGTCGCTCTAGATCTCACGATGGCAGCCGTTGGTACCGTACATTATTATTACCGGAGAGCATTAGGTGCAGTTTGACCATCATCCCTGGAGCAAAGACAAAGATTGCTTACTGTTTAGTCATCCAGAAGAGCCAAGACATCATTGATTACCTTACTAAAACATTCAATATCAAACCCAAGCACATCTGACGAAAACAAACTTCCACATTCCATCCAATATTGTGTTCATGTCATGTTACCGCAAACACCTCCCACAATCTCTCACGTTTCATCAATTATGTTTTATTGATTTGCAATGGATTTCTTGTATCACTTCCCGAATTACGCTTTCGAGAAGCACTATATACCCTCCAACCCCGAATGTCTTCCATCAACTCAAAAGCACAGTGTGCTTGGTGCTAGGCTTGGTGGCAAAATCCTAATAACGAAAAAAAAACTCTAGTACAGATTTGTATCTACCTATTTGAACATGTTTTATTCCTAAGTTAGTTTAGGGCTTCAACACTTTGAAGAAAAAATCGGAAAAACCTAGAGAAAAACTTAATAAAAAGTAAGAAATAAGAGAAATACATGAGTTCTTATCTGGATTTTTTCTTATTTTGGAGTTTGTAGGGACAGTTTACCGAAAAACTTTTCTATAATGTATATCAACTTTCATACCACCTCGGTTTGAAGAGATTTCAAACGTCATCCTGAACATTCGCGATTTGGAATCAGGGCATGTCTTGGCATAAGACACCGCGCTTTGTTGTCTATCTTGTCTGAGTCTCGAGGGCTCGAGAGGTGTCACTTGCACACTCAATCGATTATCGACATCCGGCTGCTCGTTCTCACTTCGTCAAACGACGAATTGCGTAGTCAAGTCAAGCAGTAGCAGATGCTGCAGCGGCACGCTGACAACATGAGTTCCCCTCCCACTTAAGCAGCACACTATAGGCGCCCCAACCAAACACGTTGCTCCGATGAGATTTCCCACGTTCCCGGGTACCATCTTGTGATTCCTTCTTTGTGCCCCCCTCCCTTCCCCTAGTCTCCACTTGCCACGGTCAACAAGCTCAAATTTCACGGTATCAATCTGTAAATAGCGTGATTCGTTGTGGTGGAATCACTTTCAACAACCTCCTCAGATTGCTCGTTGGGTTGGCTTGGGAATGGCGTAGCTCCTTGCCAGACGACCGCGAAGCTCGGTGCCGCCAGAGCCTGTGCGTGTTTGATGTGAAATTCTTTCGAATCGGGTTGTGGAAAAATAGCTCAAAATTTTATGACATGGATCAGTGAAGAGGGGATCACCACCGGAATTATCGGAGTCTACGGTTACACCGCAGTTTGCAGTGGGTTTAACTTGAACGAAGGTTGAGGGTCGTCCGTAATCCACGTCACCGCTCGTTCCCTTTTATGCATCCAAAATTGTGGAAAGTTGTATGGAGCGTGGAGTCAAGCCTTACTTCCAGTTTCCCCCCAAAACGTCTACGTAGTTTCTGAACCGCGCCATATTTTGTGGGTGGCTGGATGGGGATGATTTTTCACTAGCGTGAGAGTCTTGAATCCTTCGATGAGTTCTTTGAAGCTCCGATGATATGTCGCATTCGCGGGAAAGGTTTTGTTTGCCAAGCTTTTGACTCTTTGAAGATGACAAAGAGCTTGGGCAATGACGTGGGTAAATCTGAATGATGTGAGCAAACATATCGTCTTTCCGCAGCAAGGGGTAAAAGTTTTACTTGAAAATATTTTTGCTTGCTTTTTTGACAGCCTTTTTTCTCTCTAGAAATAAGTAGGTGGCGATGATTCGCAAAGATTTTTTACGTAATCTTTAATTGAGTAGAATTTAGTTAAGTCTGGGGTTCCTCCAAAATGTAGCATTACTTAAATAAAATGTTTTTGCATTTCAAACAACAGTGAGAGTGTGGCTACGGAACTAAAGAGTTCCCAAGAATTTTCTTGGAAATAGTATGCGTATCTAATTGCTGTGTTGTCATGGTAAAATGAGAGCTGGTTACACAACCTTTCCAAATTTCAGCGTCTCTTATCAGTATGTAAACCCCCATGTAAATTACTTCAATATTGCACATAAATAAGAATTATTCCTAGTAGTCACCTCAATAAATTATTTCTTCGCGATTATGATTATGTAATTATCACGGAAGGGGCATTTTTGCAGGAATTTCTTATATGAATGCAACTGGAATTCTTCTAAAGATTACTTCGAATTTTTTTTTCGAATGTATTTTTTCCCATGTACTCCCATATATTGGCGGAGCCAGCTTTTTCTTTTTTCCTACTCACTCTCCTAAACATTCAGAGGGTGGCCAAAATGTTTGGGATAGGCAACTTTTTAACTCTCACAAAAAAAGTTCAACATGCTATAAATTTTCATAGAGTGCATGAAAAATTCTCCAATTTTGACTGTTTGTCAACCTATTATATGTGCATCATTGGTACAAATTTGAGCTCGATTGATTAATATTTTGCACAAACGCTTCTATTGTGTAAAACACAATTTTTCAAACAGCTTATTTTTGAACTGTCATATCTCAGATATCAATGAACCGAATTAAATGAAATTTTGAACGTTTATCAACATTGTATTATGGATTCACAAGTTATTAAAACATAGGTACTTTTTAAACATTTAAAAAAGTTATGATGGATTGACACATTTTGGATTTTTTTTTCCAAAAAAATCTATTTTTTTACGTCCATGACATTTGAGGTTCGAAGGATTTCCTGGAATTATTTCAGCTAGAGTTTCTTCAAAGATTCATCCCTTTAGAATACATTAATGAATTTTTCTTGTGGTTTTCTCAGCAGTTTCTGAAAAAGTTTCTCGAAAGATTTATCTTTAATGTAGTCCACGAATTTCTTCAGGAATTCTTCCTGGAATCCCTGCGATTCCTTAGAAAATTCCTTCATCGAATGCTATAGAAGTTTGCGCAGGTATTCCTTCATACATTTCTTCAATGAAGAAGTTTAAAATTTCACCATGAATTCTCCAAGAAATTTCGTTAGATTTTTTTTTCTGGGGATTTCTTTATTGGTTTCCACAAAGGATTCTTTAATAGATGCATTTCCAGAAGAATTCTTTTCCTCCAGGGATTTCCTTTGAAGAAAAAAAAGCCAGGAGGAATAATAACTTGAATTTCTCCAGAGGATATCTCAGGTATTACTACATACATTTAGTGAACAGGGAGTACAATGGACCAGAATGATCGTGATCTTGCGAACATTATGGGCATGAAAGGGGTGAAAAGTGGCAGCCTCCCTCCTGATTGCGGTGTTGTTCCAATAAATGTACTCAAGGCTTTTCTCAGGCATTTTTCTTATAGAATACTTCCTGCGGATATTTGTCTGAAAATTTCTCTAGAGCACGGGTTCCCAACCAATGGTCCGTGGCCCTCTGGGAAGCAGTGAGGACAGGTGTGGTGTTATAAAAAAAATGTTGATTTTATTCTATTTTGTGCAAATTCTACCATTTTTTGATTTTGTAACTTTGTTTGACGTATCGGTAATCAGTAAAACGTGAAAGAGAAGGGGGTGGAAATATTTCAAAAGCGTCGATTTTTTTCCAGTTGTTCCACGAAACATGTTCAGATGAAAATAAAAATAAAATCGCGTTAAGTACTGTTCCTTTGAATTCTACTAAGAATTTGCATCCTTTGACAGATACGTATTTCGACCTCAACTGTAAGGTCTTACGACTTACGACCTTACATTTGAGGTCGAAATACGTATCTGTCAAAGGATGCAAATTCTTAGTGGAATTCAAAGGAACAGTACTTAACGCGATTTTATTTTTATTTACAGATATACCCCTAACAAGCCCAGGTTAATCATCATGTCCAGATGTTTATTCGTTCATGAAGATTACATTCTGTAATATTTCATCATGATAAAACAATGCTTGTTCAAAACACCTAAGAAACAAGCATAATCTATTGAGAAATTTTTAATTGATTTAATTTCAGAGCATTTTCAGTCAATATTTAAGATTTATTTTTACTGCAATTGTAAAAGGAGAAGGGTTTTTTTATAACTTGTTAAGAAAATGTTGTTTTATGTTCATTGGTGGATTTTTTTCAGAACAAATTATGGTAGTATTGGTTAGAATACTCCGTTTCCGGTAATTCATCATTGTAAAAAAGAAAAAAAATCATGAATTCTGTTGTAGTTCGTCCAACTGGCTTTGTGGACATTTCAGAAGAAGTTTCCAGGAGAATTGCGAATTTTGCCTATCTCTAGGAGTGGTATGGAAAAACCAGGAAAGACATTCGTTAAACCCCCTTTCCATTTTTTAGGGTTAACCACAACCAAAACCCCATCCGCCATTTCCAAGAGACAAAATTTGAGGAACAAATTTTCAGTATACAACGCTCTCAGAACAAAAAAAAATCGGCTGCGCTGCTATTTTTAAGCTACGACTCAAATTAAATGTGTATAAGGGTGGAGCGTATTTTGAAAAATCTCTCCGGGATATGATTTCACCAAGTGGAAAGTGATCTACTAGTCGAAATATGCGAACGGTACAAAAATGAGCGATTTCGGTTTATATTTAGGGATGGCGCAAAAGGTTTAGTGAATTTTTTGCTAGAGCAAACTATCAAAAAACATTTCAAATTTGATTTTCAAATATAATTTTTCTAGACTTAATCGGTGATTCTAGAACTCAACTGGGCCAAATTTGTGCTTAAAATTGCGATATCTCTACTGGTTTCTGAGATACATATTTGAAAAAAAAATTTCGCATTGAAAATTAAATTTGGAATGTGTTTTGAAGGTTTGTTCTTGCAAAAAATTCACATAAACCCTTTGCGCCACCCCCAAATATTTATCGAAATCGCACATTTTTGTACAGCTCACTTATTTCGACTAGTGGATCACTTTCCACTTCGGAAATCATATCCCGGAGATTTTTTTTAAATTAGCCCCACCCTAATATATCGGCACCAACATTTCAAAAGGGCGTAACTGCATTTACAACCAATGCCTTCTCACAAAGCTGTGGAGCGTATCCCATCCCTCTCGAGCAATCCACTAGCACAAATAGAAAGATAAAATCCTCCTCTTTCGATTAATGGATGTGAATTGCGTGAGATGAATGAAATACGACCCACAGCTCTTTGAGAAGGCATTGGTTGCAAAAGCAGTTACGCCCTTTTGAAATGTTGATGCCGATATATGGCATCATTGTTTATGAAATGTAGGTCAAATAAAAAAAAAGTATCATTGATCGTCGAATATCCCTTCCCCAGTAAATTCTGGCTACACCACTGTACCCAAATAACTCGGTTTAGTTTATTAAATTCATATTTTTTTCTAAAAAAAAAACATGGGGCCCCGGATGTTTTGATAATTCTTAAAAGGGGTCGCCACTTCAAAAAGGTTAGGAACCCCTGCTCTAGGGATATATCCAGAAATTCCTCCAGGTATTCATCCAGAGATGGCTTAGAATTTATTCAGACCTTTCTTCAAAAAATCTTTCAGATTTTTTTCTGGTGATGCTTCGGAAATTACTTCAAAGAATTTTCCTGCATTGCTAGCTGCATTATGAGATTTTAATCGTTGCAGAATTACTCCAAAATATTTTTCTTGACTTTTCGGGGATTTTTTTCAAAGAAATTTCTTCAATTCTATAATGAATTCCTCATGAATTGTTTTGATCCTACAGTAACAGATTCTTGTTAACCAACCCCTTGAAAAACTGTACAAAGATTCCTTCAGAAAATTTTCCAGAGATGCTTTAGAAATTTATTGAGATATTTCTTGCGGGAGGTTACACCAGTGCCTTTATCTACAATTTCTGCAGGGATTTCTGCAAACATTTTTCAGATATTTTTTTCAAGAATTTCTCTACGGATTTCTCATCCAAATATCACCTTGTGTAATTTTTCCTTGGAATTACTTCCAGAGTTCCTCCACATGTAACTCATGATTTTTGTTTTTTTTTTCAAGAATTAAGAAGTTATCTTATAAAGCATCTTCAGAAACTCTCTCAGGTTCATCCAGGATTTCATCCAAAGTTAACCTCAGTAATTGTTTTTTTTTTTCAAGGAATTACCCTAAAAATTGCAAGATATGTTTCTATGAATCTCCAAAGGTATCACCAGGAGTATTTTAATATATGCCTTTTCTTCAGAAATAACTTCAGAGATTCTTTGAATTCTTCCAGTATTGTTTTGAGTTATTTCTTGAAGAACTTCTGAGAGTCCCGTAACGTGGGTAGATCATCTAGGAATGGTGCGTTACGGCGTAAGATCTACCACATCAAGTTTCAATTTTGCAATTTTCCTGCCTAAAGTGGGAGCATGGATTGAAACTTGATGTGTTTTTTATAATGTTTCTGTTTTTGAATGTTTTGACTTTTACTGCGAACGATCTCTGTTTTTATTTATTTATTTTCAAATTTTTCATTTATTTATTTTTTACTCTTTAATCTTGTGTTTGTCAAACATTGATAGGCTGCCTCAATCCCCGGCTCTTTCAATATCTTTAGTATTGATATGCAGATGTGTATGTTATTTATATTTTTGTTTTTTTTTTATATACTAATATCCTTCTTGCAGAAATATCAAGGTAAAGTTAATTTAACAGATCTGTAATTCATGCATCGAATGTCAATGGTGCTTTAGATTGCCGAACAGAGCTCCTCTAAACAATACCACCCTACTAACACAAATTCCTTTTCCTTAACGTCTATGGAGATAGTTTGGGTACCCTGCACACTAAAAAATATCTCAATTTTAATAGTGACACAATTGATCGAACTACCTAAAAAAGCTTTGACATAAACATAAATGTGCCACATTTTTACACTTTTTGTGACGTACGTATTAAGTTTATATTGTTTGAGTTCTTTAAGCCATAATTTTAAATCACAGAACTGATAATTTAGTTCTCTATGCTGTAAATTTACGCGATATGTTACAGAAACATAATGATTACTGATGTTGATCTGTCAAACAGCACCTTACAAGATCAGATGAAGACTGCAGAATGCATTGGAAATTTGTTTATTACGAAGGTGAAACAGCATGAAAACCGCTCATAAATTGAACACCGAGTTGAGGCACAAACTTGGAAATGACAATCCGTTGCCATCAGCCGATGCAGTGGTAAACGAAAACAGCCACGCTCAGTCAATCAGAAGGCGGCTTTGTCTGCTTGGCTGCGATGACGGCTGTCTAAGTACATGCATACACGCCAGCAGTGACGACGCGACAGCCGAACTGGCTAGTTCGTTTATGGTAGAAGTTGTTCATCTTCGAATGCCATCTCTTCAACGTGGTGAAACAGCCGAGAGAGCAAGATCGAAAACTGACACTCTAAGGATCAATGTTCGATTCCCGAATGGAACTTTTTGTATTTTTTTTTGTTTCAATATTCGGTGCTATAAATAGCACAGTTCTCAATCATGTATACAAGCAGCCGACGCGCTGAGCTGTTGCGGTAAAATTGCATGAGTCAAACATTTTCCGTTTCCTGTAAAAATAAGATCGCACACAATTTTGCGTCAAATGTGTTGCTTTTATATGTCGGATATATGACACAAAATTACAAGACACATGACACAAAATTACAAGATTTTTTCGAAGTGTGTGGAAATGTCACTTTGGGGCGAAATTGATCAGTATTAAATTAAGCATCGGTTGGAAAGGAAAATTTCCTTCTCCACTTAATTTGGCTCTTCTAAAATCGAATAAAGCGTATAAAATCTTACAACTAGTGAATTTAATACTTTAAACGCAAAATTAAATTTTGAAATTTCCCCTTAAACGCCTAAAGGTAGGCAATTTCATTTGAAATAAGTGATTTCTATCACCATAAATGACTATTTAATCATAAAATGAACTTGTTTTAACTATGTCATGTTCTGATTAGCTACATTAGTTCCCAACCAAGGCTCCACAAAAATGTTCAAACAGAGAATTTACGGGAAGTCCTATTAGCAATCGATTGTTTGGTAACAATGATTTCAGCTAAATGAGAAATACATTGCAAATTCCTTAAACAATAAGGCAAAACTAACATTTTTCTAAAAAAAATAAAAGTCTACACTCATCTCTAGACATCTACGAACCAGATGACGTAAAAAGTTTAACCGTAGTGTGGCCAGCAAAAAAAAACACCCGTAGAAGGCCGGCAGGGTACCCGGGTACCCACGCAATGGAAATGATCATATCTCAGCGATTTTTCCACCGATTTTAAAAGTTTTTGCCTCATTCAACTCAGAAACTCATTATCTATCGTGATCGTATTTGGTTGGACCGGTCCGATCACCATAGGTACCGGAAAATCCGGATTTCCGGATCCGTGTTTTTATACAATAGAATATACGGGATTTTCGGTAGGTTAGTAGCAATTTCGGTACCAAGCATCGTAAAATTGCTTTGGCATATTGTATCTGACCGGCAGGGAATCATAAAACGTGTTGACTTTGAAACTGTGATTTCGGAACACGCTTCCCGTGAGGCCATGGTTGACCATAAACACTTTAAGGTATCCTAGCCTTAACAATGTGGGTTTCAATATGGTATAAGGACATGCTCCCAAAAATATGGATTTTCCGAAAACCACGGTGATTAGATCGGTCTAACCAAATATTTTCCCGATAGATGATGAGTTTCTGAATTGAATGAGCTAAAAATTTCCAAAATCGATGAGAAATTGACGGAGATATGATCATTTCAATTTCGTGGGTACCCGGGTACCCTGCCGGCCTTCCACGTAATAAAAAAATGCAGGAGCCCCTCCCCCTGCCCCTTCTCACTTTAAAATTTGGTCAACACCAGTAATAGATGTATATTCACGAGTTCTAAGATCTAACAGAGTTCCAACATCCTAGTCTCAATAACCATTAAAATATCGAGATTTGAAATTGAAAAAGGTACCCGGGTACCCTGCCGGCCACATAAGTGTTAAGATCATTACGACGCTTAAGAGTTCCTAGTATGGAATTATAATGTAGTACCCGAATGATCAATTTCACCCCGCTGATCAATTTGACCCCGGTTTACGGTACTAAGTACTAAGCGTACAATAAAGTTTACACTGATGCATCCTAATGATCTGAAAAACACGCGTCTTGGAATACATACTGCAAACTATAAGTTCTTGGAATGTGTGCCTGAAAGCTGTAACTGTAGCAATGGTAACAACTAATTAACCAACGACCATTTTTACAGAACAGCAAGTTGTCCAGACGCCAATTAAAAAGGGGATTCCAAAAATCTCTAAGGGTCCAGGGGCTATCGAACTTAATTATTCCGCAAAAAAAAAACAAATTGGTGGCTCCAGGATATGTAGGAATTCGTGGCAATGAGGCAGCCGATAAATTAGCTAATGAAGGACGGATTAAACCCCCAATCAGGACAACAATCCCGGCTCTAGATTCTATACGGTACACTAAAAATCTTATCTGGTGTTCCTGGGAGTATGACACTGGAGGTAATCATAAACAGAACACAGCTTCCTCTAATAGAACAAAGTGTGATTAAATCAAGCGATAGAAGCAACTCATCTGAATCGGATGGATTCATCATATTCTTGTTAATTGTATTGGATTAACTAAATCCAGGAGAAATTGTGGAATTATTGATACTTTTTTAAATGTTTATTTTCGTGTATTTTAACTTAGGTTCTTTGGTATTTCGGAAGTTCCCAGCAACATGGGAAAAAACAAAAGCAGTGATTGAATTTATCATAAAAATTAAAATGTATACAAGAATTTTGTTTAACGTCTTGTCCGACCCGAATGCCTGCTTTTAGGTAAAGTGTCGCAAAATGATAGTAATAACTATTTAAATATAATGCATTCATATCGTCACCTTTAGAATGATCTTGCTGAACACCCGTTGCTATTTTTGCTAGATTGGCTCTCAAAATAAAATATTATCATCCAGCCTTGCCAATACTTCATCATGTCTGCTAACAACAATCCAAATCTCAAATCAGAAGACGCATCCAATCCACCATGACGCAGAAAGATTCTCGTTAATCTATTGCCTCGTTAAAATTGAGACTTTGGGCTTCTTCCCGGGTAATGAGATGCGAGGATCCATTTGCCCAATTTGTTTCCAACCAAAACATTCATTCCCCCCACTCCACCGGTTGCCGTCGTCGTCGTCGTTTTCGACCACCCACAACACTTCTCTCTTGTCTCAGTTCCAGTCCCAGCCCAGTACCGAACGAGACATCCATTACTGGATACGTCCCCCTCCGTCCCGAAAAACGTGTGATTCAACCATGTTTTAGATTATCCCCGCTTTTATCGTGTTGTGGGATTCGGGTATCAGCTCGAGGAGGAATCATAGACTGAGGGAAAACCATTTGAGCCTTACGTGTCACAAGAACTTTCGGAATTGACCCCCCACACTCGTCATGATGTTATCTTAAAAGAAAACATCTTCAACGTGGTGAAGTGCAAGAACGAAATTTAAAATCTGTCTGCAGTATTGTTCAGTTGAAACGGAAGTTTACTTGGCGGGTACGGCCAGAGCAACTGTCAGAAGTGTGCCAGTGACTGCAACTGTGTGAAACTTGACTTTACAAGGCTGAAGGGCTTGGCGAAACTTTGTTTCGATATTGCATCTGAAAGTTTTTTGATGACAATAGATGGAATCGAAATCGTGAAACATAATGAACATTCAGACCGTGAATGAAAAGAAATAAAGGGATAATGCAGATTTTGAAAGGAGTAGATTGTTATATATAAATCGCGATTGTCCTATTTTTTTAAGTACGTTTGTACGGGACAAGATTTCCAAAATCATAGTTTTTTGGCTCCGGAATCAACTTTAAGCAGAACCTTTCATTTTTCATTTTGGAGGAGTTGGAATAGTCATTTTATTTATTTTTTATTCTTGTTACACTCCCGATCAAAAGTTTGGGGTCACCTCCTCAAAAACATTACATTTTTTAAGACCCATATCCCTGACAATTTACATGCGATTTTAAGAACCTATGTTTCATTCAAAAGGTGATAAATCAGAGAAACTTTGAACATGATCAGCCAAGGGCTGAAAGTCTCTCTAATAAAGACAAATCAATCAATCAATTTGAACATGATTTAGGTGAACCTTTCTTAAAAATATTTGTTTGTAAACTTTATTTAAAATTGCTATATTTTCTAAATAATAATTATAAACTTACGACAGTGCCGCTGGAAATTGGGTCGACAATTTTTAATATAAGCGAGAATATTTTTATTATTATTTTTTTACAACAGTAAACGTGTGCTGTACAACAGATGAATAAGCCGCTCTCCAGTTTGAGTTTTGGAATTTTTTGCTTAACAAGCTGTTATTCAGCATTAGTAGAAGGGTATCCTTATGATAGAGATTTTTAGCTCAGGCTGGTTCATCTCTAAGGATTGAAACTTCAAATTTGAAAGCGCAGAAATTTCGGAAAGAACCCATGGAAAATTTTTCAACATTTCAGGGAATATTATAAGCAGGATTATTGGATTATGTCTGAGGACCTTTCAGGAGTTACATGGAGCTTAAAAGAGTGTTTCATAGAATTTCATAGAGCGTTTCGTTGAGGGTGTTTCAAAGACATTTCAAAGTGGTTTCCGAAGGCTTTATGGTGCTTTCAAGCAGATTTCTGTAACTGTTCAGAGGGGCTTCAAGACCTTTCAAGGCATTTCGGTTTCAGGGGGTTTCTAAAGGGTGTTTGAGGGTTTAATGAGGTTTCTGAGCGTTCCACTGGGTTTCAAAGGGCTTCCAAGGGAGTTTCGATGGATTTTATGAGCGGTTTAATTGAGGCTCCACTTAATTACCTTAAATTTAACTTTCGAAATTCTTTTACGAAATGAGTTTGCTGGCGTACCAATAATTACACTAGTTTTCAAAATAAAATGAAAGTCGTAAGGCGCCATCCACAAATTACGTGACGCTCTAGGGGGAGGGGGGGAGTCCGGTCGAGCGTTACGGCCCATACAAAAATTATCAGGTTTTCATACAAAAAAGCGTTACGGAGGGGGGAGGGGGGGGGGTCAAAAATTGTCGATTTTAGCGTTACGTAATAAATGGATGCTGCCTAAACTTCTGTCAACGACCAAAATTTTTGAAGCACAATTTAGCACAATTTGATTTCAAAACCGATCTTCAAAAAAATTTATGTGGATCAGTTTTTAAGTTTTAGCTCGATATCGAGTTTTACAACTTTTAAAATATGGAATTCACTCAAGTTTAAATATCTTGCTATTTGATCAACCAATTTTAAATCTTTTCCATAAATTAAAAGCTGAATATAATACCTTTCGATCTTCTGAATGCAGGTTTTGCGTCAGATTAATGAAATTCAAGATATTGGCGAGTTTAAGGGACGATCTCTGTTCGGCAATGAACACAAGAAATTTAGGCAAAAACACTGGACAGTATGGCACGGAGTTAGAGGATTGGAACTTGGGGGATTTCGGACCGCGTGGGAATAATCTCACTTCACTTTTAACTTCACTACTATGTTTTTCTCTTTGCTTACTATTTACATATTACTTGACACTTCACGTTGTTCGAGCCACGCGAACGCTCGTAGCTATTTCACACTTAATTTTCAACTGATTCGCTACCGCGAAGGTGTCGCGTTTATGTAGCGATGTTCTCCTGTCCGGGAAACACGTGGAATGTTCTACGCGCCTGTAGAACCCACGCGACGCGCATGGAGCGAACCATCATCACCACGCAGGCTGGACGACGAGACGAGAGTCGATGATGATGATAATTCGCCTTGACGGAACTCTTTGAGAGAATTGCGCTGTGCGTGAAAACAATTTTTTTTAACATGGGAAAGGATAGGAGCTGCATTTTCAAATGCTTCTAAAATATTTTAGGGACTTCAGATTGAAAAAAGAGTTAATGTTTTGCAATATACAGGGGATACTCAAAATAACTGGGACAGGTAAAATTTTCACTTTTAAAAAAATGTTCAACTCGCTGTAACTTTTCGAAAAGGGCATCGAATATTCTCAAATTTTTACTGTAAGTTCATCAACTAGTTGTGTATCAGTGGTCAACATTTGGGAAAGATCAAGCCATTCTACACGAAGTTATAAAGATTCTAGAAAAAGTTATAATTATTCGATAGCCAACTTTGAACTGTTATATCTCCGGCTTCAATGAACCGAATGCAATGAAATTTTGATCATTTATGACTAATATAATGAGCTTTGAAAAACAGTTTACTTAATTTGAAATTATTAATAAGAAAAAAAGTTATGGCGGTTAGAATAAATGTATGTTTTTTTAGTATATTTATCTATTTTCATATGCATCCCATTACTTTTTCAATTTAATGCCGGTTATATTGTTACTTCCTTTCAAAACATATTCATATTGAAGTTAATTAGAGGGAATTTAAATGAACTATAATTACTATCTCGAATTTTAAAACGATGATGAAGTTTTGGATACATTGGTGGTATATTAGAAAAATAATCCAATCGTAATAATTTTCTTTCGTGTAAAGAATTTTAAGTTTAGTCAAAAGTTTTTAATAGCTCATTATATAAGTCATGAATGATCAAAATTTCATTGCATTCGGTTCATTGAATCCGGAGATATAACAACTCAAAGTTGGCTATCGGATAATTATACCTTTTTCTAGCACCTTTATAACTTCGTGTAGAATGGCTCGATCTTTTCCAAATTTTGACCACTGATACACAACTAGTTAATAAACTTACAGTAAAAATTTGAGAATGTTTGATGCCCTTTTCGAAAAGTTACAGCGATTTGAACATTTTTTTAAAACTGAAAATTTTACCTGTCCCGGTTATTTTGAGTATCCCCTGTACTTTCAAAAAGCTACACTATAACTGGTTTTAGACAAAATGTTTTTAAATCACAATGTTATGTCTATAATATAGCGTATCAAAATCTCATTCGATAACATTAAGAACGTTTTGCTTAAAAAAATTTCTATAAAGAATTAGAAGCATTTGAAAATGCAGCTCCTATCCTTTCCCATGTTAAAAAAAATTGTTTTCACGCACAGCGCAATTCTCTCAGAGAGCCTCCGTCAAGGCGAATGACGGCCGAAGCGGCGGCGTTCACTACTGCTCTCACGGCTGGTTCTCACGACACTCACTCTCTCGCTACTGGTCGCTGTGGTTCCATCGGGTCGGGTGAGTGTGTGTTTATCGTGTCGGTGGTCGTTGTTGACTCGGATGCGTTGGTTGGTGTCAGTGCCCGCGCAGCCCTGCATGCTGCTATTTTTCTTGGGAGCGCATGTGCGCGAACAATCTCCTTAAATTTTAGCAAAATTTTCAAAAATATATGAAGAAATGTATTTTTTTTTTCAATAAGAATAAATAATTTAAAAATTCTTTCTCATCGTTTATTTGACATATCATATGTAGGCGAGGTACAGTAAAAAAAAATCAGCTTAATCGGAGCATTGATTGCGGAGAATGAGATGTTTGAAGTGAGGGACTTTGCTTAAAAATAGAACAAAAATCACTTTCAAATCATCAACCTTGTATGGAAAGTCGAAAAAGTTTCCGCTCTGCTGTATTTTTTTTTTCTTTCGCATTTTTGAACGCAGGGCATGATTCTACACAAAAATGATAATTAGCTTACCAAGTTTAAAAATGCTGTAAACTAGTGGTATTACTACGGTCACCATAGTTACAAGAAGTGCGAGGATGTCCTTAAGGAGAAACTGGATGCATTTGCTCATGTTCAGGTTTTTGTAACGGAGGATGAAGGTATCCCCTTGAATGTTTTACTAGTGGAAAAAGTTTTCCACTGTACGGAAACCGATTTTAAAAATATTGCTCCGTTTCAAAACCTCAAAATAAGGAAATGCATTCAATTTGGCATTAACCCTTTTTATATTGTTTAAAATTACTTTCTAATCAGGATTTTATTGCATAGATTATTTCATTATGCATCCATGATCTAATTTATTTCTATTTAACTAACACTGGCATGACCTAAACTGTTAGGCATGTCTGCTAGATTTTTTTTTATGTCAGAGCCGTTTCAGTTCCAGGGGTGTTTCAGATGGCCTTAGAGGGTGTCAAGCAGTTCCAGGTGTGTTTAGAAAGTTTCTGGGAGTTCCAGGGATTCTCAAGTTGTTTCAGGTGCCAGCTTTCGTTGAGTTTCAGGGACATTCCAGGAGTTTCTGGGCACTCCAGGGTGCTAGGGACAGTTTCAGAAGCGTTCCAGGGCAGGGATTTGAAATGAACTTTAGGAGGTTTCAGGGAAATTCAGGGGAGTTTCAGGGACGTTTCAGGGGATTTCAGTCAGTTTCAGGGGTTTTCATGAGGTTTCAGATGTATTTCAAAGCGTTTTAGGAACGTAAAAGGTGGCTTCAGGCGCGTTCCAGGATGCGGCAGGTGGTTTTAGGGGGTTGCAGGAGGTATCAGGAGCGTTTCAGGGGTGTTCCAGGGGATTTCAGGAGTGTTCCTTAGGTTTTTTTTTTTTTTTTTTTTTTTTTTTTTTTTTTTTTTCCTTTATTAGGGAGATTTTCAGCCTGAGGCTGGTTCGTCTCCATAGAAAATTCTTACAAAAACAACATATTTGCATACAAAAGTTCATTTTTTAACGTTCCTCAATTTTGATTTAATTGCAGTAGTAACCACTTTTTCTTTATTCTGGCAACCTTGCGGAATGCACATTTTTTTGGGATCCTTTTTCTGTAGCCGAGTTGACAGTCGCCGTTTGTTCGTTTCTGTTTCAATAATTTCCTGACTCGAGCTGTTGGTTTCGTCTTCGTTGCTGGTGTCGTTGCCCGTGTCTTCTTTTTCGTGGTCGGCATCAGCAATAGATTTTGGAGCACAATGCGATTCAGATGGGATAGCGGCAGTTGTAGTGGATGGCACGGATGGTGTTGTTTGTTTCCCATTGTGTGTTACCGCTCCGCTCAACGCGGGGAAATCACTCTGGGTAAAAAGTAATGCTGTTTTTGGTGAGGATGATGTTGTTCCTTGCGAAAGTTCTGAACACTTCCGTTTTGGATGCGCTTCCTTTTGGCAGAACCTGCAACTTTTGACCTGATTTTCGTAGGTCACCAAGGTCTGCTGATTCTCGATTTCGATGTAGGAGTAGGATGGTATCGGTTTAGATAGATGCATCCTCAGTAAACGAACTCCGTTTGGTATTCCTGGAAAATAATGCTTCCAGCGCTCCCTTCCGATAGAGAGTACCACACCGTATCGGTCCTCCATATACTTTTTCACGGTGGTATGAGGGATGTCCGTTGACAGATCATGGATCCGAACGGTAACGGCATCATCATCTACGTAAACTGGTATTTTAAAACTTTTTCCTTCGTGAGCTACTACGTGTCGCATATTATGTGCATCATGGTATTTTTTAGCTAAATCAGCATCTGATAGTTCAATCAAAACACAGTTTCGAATGGTATGAAACTGTATCATTGCAACATCTTTCAGTTGAAGCTTGATTTTCTCGCACAAAAACTTCTCAATATTGGCCGCATCCGGACGCACTGGAAGAACACTAAAGTCCACGACGAGTATGTTTTTGCGTACATTCGCCAACGTAAATTGCTTTGTAATCACGGAGAAAATTTCGCACACGTCTGTTGTCTTCAGGTGGTGACTGTCAACTGGTTCCTTAGGTTTTCCAGGAGATTTAAGGGGCGTTCCTTAGGTTTCAAAAGGTTTCGGAGGCGTTCTAGGAGTTTTCATTGAGTTCTAAAAGCATTTTAGGCGTTTTAGGAGTTTCAAGGGGTTTTATGGGTGTTATAAGAGTTTCAGTAGCTATCCAAGGACTTCTAAAGGGTCTCAGGAGTATTCTTAAGAGTTCCATGGGGGTTTCCATGGATTTCAGGAGCGTTCCAGGGGATTTCAGGGGTCTTTTAGGTTTTCCATGGAGTTTCAGGAGCTTTCTAAAAACTTTGAAGGGATTTCAGGAATGTTCCAGAGGGTTTCATGGGGATTTCAATGAATTTTTGGAGCATTCCAGGAGATTTTAGTAGCCTTTCAGGATTTCCATTGGATTACAATTGGCTGAGGCAGAGGCACCCCTCACCCCTCCTGGGGTTTTTAAGGAATTTTAGAGGACTTCAGGGAATTTCAGGGAAGTTTTAGCAGTTTTAATGTGGTTTCAGCTGTTTCCCAAGGCTTTTTAGAAGTGTGGCTTCAAGGGAGTGCCAGCAGAGATGGAAATTTACTCATTGTGGAGCAACTCGCGAGAGAAAGAGCGATACAAGGCTTACTCATGATTCCGAGAGTAAACCGAGTCTGAGTTTATTTGCACCCGCCTGCTTCGTGAGTACCTACAAAACAAAACGAAAACAAACACACTCACGAGTATTCACTCACGAAGAACTAGTAAAGGTGCTGGAAGTGCCTTGTAGAGTTGTCTGAACATTAAATCGAGTTATCCATTAACCATCAGAAATCAACATTTATTTTTCATTGTTCCTGAAAAGCTGAACTACCATTCGAGTAAACGCGTTTTTCATCAACCCGCTAAAACACAAAGCTGCTTCCCGAATCATAGGCGAGTGTGTGCCAGCTCGGTTGATCAAGGCGACGATGGATCGAGTGATGTGCGTAGTTCGAGTATCAGGGACACTCTCGAGTCCCTTCGAAGCTCGGAGAGGGTTACGGCAAGGTGATGGTCTTTCGTGCTTGCTGTTCAACATTGCTTTGGAGGGTGTAATAAGAAGAGCGGGGATAAACACGAGTGGGACGATTTTCACGAAGTCCGTTCAGCTGCTTGGTTTCGCCGATGATATTGATATTATTGCTCGTAAATTTGAGACGATGGCGGAAACGTACATCCGACTAAAGAGTGAAGCCAGGCGAATCGGATTAGTCATTAATGTGTCGAAGACAAAGTACATGATGGCAAAGGGCTCCAGGGAGGAATCACCGCGCCCGCCACCCCGAATTCATATCGACGGTGATGAAATCGAGGCGGTTGAAGAATTCGTGTGCTTGGGCTCACTGGTGACCGACGACAACGACACCAGCAGAGAAATTCAGAGGCGCATTGTGGCAGGAAATCGTGCCTATTTTGGACTCCGCAGAACTCTACGATCGAATAAAGTTCGCCGTAACACGAAGTTAACCATCTACAAAACGTTGATTAGACCGGTCGTCCTCTATGGGCACGAAACATGGACCCTACGTGCAGAGGACCAACGCGCCCTTGGAGTTTTCGAACGGAAGGTGTTGCGTACCCATATAGCCGAGGCGGTAAACGCACGGGTATTCAGCATGACCATGCTGAGGGTGACGGGTTCGATTCCCAGTCGGTCCAGGATCTTTTCGTAAAGGAAATTTCCTTGACTTCCTTGGGCATAGAGTATCTTCGTGCCTGCCACACGATATACACATGCAAAATGGTCATTGGCAGAGGAAGCTCTCAGTTAATAACTGTGGAAGTGCTCATAGAACACTAAGCTGAGAAGCAGGCTTTGTCCCAGTGAGGACGCTACGCCAAGAAGAGGAGAGAGGAGGAGTGTTGCGTACCATCTACGGCGGAGTGCAGATGGAAGACGGGACGTGGAGAAGGCGAATGAACCACGAGCTGCACCAGCTGCTGGGAGAACCAACCATCGTCCATACCGCGAAAATCGGGAGGCTACGGTGGGCGGGTCACGTCATCAGGATGTCGGATAGCAACCCGACTAAAATGGTTCTCGAGAGTCATCCGACCGGTACAAGAAGACGTGGAGCGCAGCGAGCTAGGTGGGTCGACCAAGTGGAGGACGATCTGCGGACCCTACGCAGAGTGCGGAACTGGAGACAAACAGCCATGGACCGAGTGGAATGGAGGCGGCTACTATGTACAGCAGAGGCCACCCCGGCCTTAGCCTGACCGGTAAGGTAAGTAAGTGTGCCAGCTTCGTTTACTCTCAAGTGAAGATGTGCGAGTGATCCGGGCTCCTGTTGTTTACGATTCGGTTTGTTTTTCGTTTTTGTCTGCTCAGCTGCATTCTTCACCATTTTCCATCTCTGAGTTCCAGTGGTTTCAGGGGTTTCAGGGGCCCTCATGTGGCCCTCATGAGGTTTCTAGGGCGTTACTAGGGTGTTCCAGAGGAATTTAGTGGTGATCCAGGGTATTTCGGGGGCGTTTCAGGGGTGTTTTAAGGGATTACAGACGTGTCAGCGGTTTTCAAGTAGTTTCAAATGTGTTCCAGGGGAGTTCCGGAGGTTTTCATTAAGTTTCAGGGGAAATTTAGGGGTTTCAGGGGCGTTCCAGTGGCTTTCAATGAGTTTCATGGGCGTTCCAAAAGTTTCAGACGCCTTCTAAGAGTTTCTATGGAATGCAGGGGCGGTTTATTGGGTTTCAGAGACGTTCCAGGGGATTTCAAGTGTGTTTCAGGATTTTCATGGTGTTTCAGGGTGGAATGTTCAAGGATGTTTCAGTCCCAAGTAACATTTTAAGTTTTGTTCGGCTCTACAAGAGATCTTCATGACCAATTTTATAAAACTTGCAATAAAACTAAATCATACATCAAAACCTCTTGATAACCTCTTTAAGAGTATCTTCCGGCTAAGTGGACCACTCTCGGAGAGGTTTTACAAACCGCATTAAGAGTAGCAATAAACCCGTTTTAATACCTAGTTGAAATATTTCCCATTCTCGATTGTTGTTGTTTTTTTTTTTTTCAACAAAAACTATGACAGCTCAAGATGCAGAGAAGCTTTTTCGATGGCAAATAAAGTTCAAGAAGATACATCATTCGTAAGTAGAAAGCGATGATTTCAAAGTAGTATTTTAGTAGTTATTGTGCTGATAGGCTTATGCGCATTCGAATTGACCGTAAATATTGGGGTCGCAGAATCATAAAATTAACGCGCTTCGAAAATAGTGAATATTATCATCTTGGAATGAAATAAATCAATTTGTGGATTTAGTAAAACTATCCAGGATCACAAGAAAACTCATCTCTCGGCTGAGCATGTTATGAAAATGGTTGCAAACTACCAATTCATTGCTAATTTAAGCAAAATAAACTATTTTTCATTCACGTAAGCTAATTCTTCAATATGGCGACGACCATAATCAGCGAAAATAAAACGAAAACAAGTTTACCTTTATGATGACCGCAATAAACCTAGCAGTGTCGTAGTTTCTGCTTTTCCACCAACAGATGTCGTTACTAATCGAACGGATCGCCATCTGTTGAAAGTTTTAACAGTTTTATTGCGGTAATAATGATTGCCAGAAGGTTTACATATCGGAAAGTTTTGTTTACTCTTAAAATCTGTCTTTATGGATATCTTCAAGTATACTATAAAACATTTTATTAATGGTTTTCATAAAAGCAGTCATAAAACTGTGAGTTTTAATTATTGCTGTAATAAAACATTAATAAAAATCAAACAAAACCAATCAGCGATGGAATTGTTACTTGGGAGTGGCGTTCTGGGGGTGTTTTTGTAAATTTCAGAAGCGTTCCAGGGATTTTGAATAACGGGCGATCAAGGAAATTTTTGGGCATTCCATGAGTGACGTTTCAAGGGGTTTTAAGCGCTTACATAAACTACCAGTGTGAACCGTTCAACAATTGGCTTCTTTAGCGGGGTTGATATAATTCCATATTCTGAATCTGCACGTCAAACTCAAATTTCATAATGTCATAATAACATACCGCATGTAGTCTGGAATCATGACGATAATTTATGGATCTTAGCCTTCTTTAAGCCTAATTTATGAAAATGGTAGTTGTCATTTAAGATTTTGATTTCGAGGATGGCTGGCAAGCGCTCAACGGTTATGGGTTCTGCAACGGCTGAGCTGGTACTGCATTGTTTCTGGCTCCATTTTTTTTTTCTAAAATGTTTACGATACCTTACTAGTATGTACTATACTATTTTGCTTGGAGACGGATCCAAATCAAAACTGCTTTCAATCTAATGGAAACAAGCTACATATGTTAAACTAAAGTAATTATTGTGTTCCACTCAAAATGACAATTTTTCGATATGCCAATCCGTGTGGTCATTTTTGTTCAATAGGAAGCAATCAGTGAAGTACTAGATTGAAAGTAGTGAGCTGGATTTTTGTATGGTGAGATGATCAGTTCTCCGTTTCTGCAATGAAATGGTGCAAACAGCGTGAGTTATATGATTCCTTGCTTAATTTGATGCTGTTTGAGCAAAAGTTTGGGTAACTGTGCTGTTGAAGTTGCAAGAAATAAATAATACAACAACACAGTTACCCAAACTTTTGCTCAAACAGCATCAAATTAGACAAGAAATGATATAACCCACGCTGTTTGCACCATTTCATTGCAGAAACGGAGAACTGATCATCTCACCATACAAAAATTCAGCTCACTACTTTCAATCTAGTACTTCACTGATTGCTTCCTATTATGGGGTATCGTAACCGCTTTCTAATTCCAAATTCTTTTTGGTGGCTCTAAACTCAATTAATGTTGAATGGTGCGAAAGGAATTATTATCCACAAATTAGTGATTGGAATTAGTCGTCATCATAGTTGATGAAAAATTAATATCTTTTCTGGGAAGTGTAAATTCTGTATGAAAATCAATCACTCACCTCTTGCTATAGACGATCCTCAACCTCACTTCAAACTTAATACTATAGGCACAGCAGTATGCCTAATTAGTCTAGAGTAATAAGATAATTACACTTACAAATTAGTAGAATATTACGAATTTGTAGAAAAAAAATGGCTTCACAGGTTTGTAGCACATTCCTTCATGCCGCTGCTTTATAGTTTTATGACTCAGCGGTTCTATGACTCAGCGTCATAATGTTTAATAAAGATTAATAAGAAAAGGTTTGTCGTAACGTCTTTGGCAACCATGACTTTTCCATGAAAATTGTAGAAAATATTTATGAAACTTGTCATTATCGTCATGATGTTATGACTTGTAGTCATGATATCATGAAACGACATATTTTATGACTTTTTCGTCATGTTTTGCGTTCCGGATTTTTACCAGTGCACTTCGCAGCTATCAAAATGTGATGTCAAGAAATCGCTTTGTAATTGGTTTGAGGTATCAACATGAAGTTCTAAAAAACTGATGAAATTAAAGTGGCTTAGAATAAAGCACTCTGTTTAAAAAAAATATAAAAAATCAAAAATCCAATTAGTGAGAATCGGTTAACATTAGGATAGCTTAACTATGTGTTCAACATTTGTGTTCCGGACTTCCGGTACAAATGTTTTAATTTCTATTACAAAATGTAAATTAGGAGAATTCATATTCAATGGGAAGTGTAAGAAATTACTGGATCTAGTCGATCAATGGATATGTTAAACATAGTTTCCACTACAGTGGAGTAATGCACGGAAAAATAAATGAAAACGAAAATGCAATTACTAACTGTTCAACAATTGGCAAATTACCCTACTAATCGGCTGTCGATAAACACCGATACTTATCATGCAAGGCTCTGTCATCTGTTTCTTTATCATTATCGTTTCAGTCATCTTCGAAAAATAACTTCCCTCCAGAAATCGACTAAAGCACTATATTACGACAATGTAAATGATGACTGACAAAGCATGAAAGTAGCTACTCCCATAAGTGTATAGCTAACACTATCTCTGCTGACAACCATTCCATTGGCTTCATCTTCGGGAATAAAAGGGAAGCTACTCAGCATCCTTCTTTTTTTCTTTTCTCTTCCTTAGAAGCTCCACCATCTCATCGCAATCGTTTCAGGATGCTGTCAGCTCGGGATGCTTGTGGTTTCAATTGGAAATCGATTTATTTATGGAAACATGTGAGCAGGGTGGCACGCGCTATCATCTTTTATCGTTACGCTTTGCTCCACTTCACCAGCAGTGAGTGCCGAGACCCCGAGAGATATCGAGATGAACGAATTGATTGATTGATGAAAGTTTGATGCTGTGCGTGCCTGTCTGGTCTGGTGGAAAACTTGGTTGAAGTTGGCATTTCACACGTGTTAGTATGGTACCGGAAGCCATTTAGTCGAATCTAATGAAAACATTGATATTTCCGATACAAAACTTAGACGACAAATTAAGCAACTATTCTAAAAAAAGCGATAACATGTGTTTTCGTTTTTTATTTTTAGTCTAAACCACCCTGATACTAAATTCAATTTTGGAAATTCCACCCAATGCACATTACATACTTCAATAAAACATCACTGTCAATTTCCGTACACGCATGGCTGATTTGATTCGCAAATTGTCCAATTAAATTTCCAATTCCGTCAGCTTCCGACTCAAAGAAAAGATCAATCAAATTCTTCGCCCCGTTAATTGAAGGAAAAAAAGTATGCCCTACGGCGCACTAGAAAAAGAAAAATTCTCACTGCCATGGCGTACCAAGTAAAAAGGTACGCAAAAGGTACCGAATGCTCTGGGATAGCTAATAAAACAATAATTTTCTTTTCATTTTCCCCCAGGAAGCGATCCTCCTAAAATATACGGAGTAGAATTGCTAAGCAAGTTTTTCAATTCAAGCGCCATTCCTCGAATTGTAACTTCGGTTCATTCCCGGAAAAGTGTCTGCCGCACTAAATCGAACACCACCGAGGAGTGAGGGGTGGGTTTGGAAAATTTGCATGAACGGTGTCTTGGGAAGATGGATTAAAAATTTGCAATTAGCGCTAATCGCTCGATTGCCAGTTGAAGCACTTTTTACGGAACATTTTCTCAGCTCGTATGAGCTATTACCGCTCCAGCTGCTTGCCATATTTTTGATTTGCAGCAAGGAGGCGACCGTGCCACATGTGTTGACAAAATTAGGGTTAATTAATTCTGCATGTTGTACATATTTCAGCCTGAATATTCCATGACACAATGGGCCTGAGACTTGAGTGCCACCTCACAGAACCAGAACCAGATTCAACATTTGCTCATGCTTTATTCCTATTAATCACGTTCTGTGGCGGCCTGAAGCCAACTTTGGAGGTCCATCAATTATGGTCTGATAAATGTGCATGGTGTTCTTGAAGCCAAATAGATAAGGTACACGAGCCAGCTTGAAGCATCTGACTCGCTGCTGCTTTCTTTCCCATTAGTCTTTCGCTTCTCGGTTATACACGAGGCAGCCAAACATATCTGGATCTGTCTGGCAAAAATTATGGAGCGGTACGTTTAATACTGAAATAGGGAACCGCGCCACTTGGGCGGTGGCTTCTATTTTCGTCTGTTTTCCGCTATAACTAAGTTAAATTTGAACCAATTGACACAATTTTTGGAATGCGGTGAGATAGGTATAGTATCTACCCGTGTACAACAGTTCAAGTCAATTGGTTCAAAATTGACTGAGTTATAGTGGCAAACAGACGAATATAGAAGCCACCGCCCAAGTGGCGCGATACCCTAGTGTCCTTTGGTAAAACCTATTGACCGGTTTACTTTTGGTTATTTATGTGTATGTATTGTAAACTTTTTTGTTTTGCCTTTCTCGTACACCAAAGTTTACTGAAAGGATATATGTTCACTCTAAAAACGAATTTTCGATAGAAAGTTCGGAGGGTCAAGTCACATATACCAATCAACTCAGTTCGACTAATTGAGATGATGTTTGTATGTGTGTATGTATGTATGTCTGTGCGCAAAAAAGTTCACTCACTTTTAAGGCACTTCCAATTGACCGATTTTTCGGATTATAACTCGAATTGAACCGGAATTATACCGCATTTTTTGCTATGGAAAATGGTCCGGATCGGTCAAGGTGGTCAAGGCGGTCCGACCATTTCAGTGATCCGGACCAGTACCGGTATAACTGGCCGTATACAACACTGAACCAAGCCCCATCATGCGACACATCAAACTGCGGCGATTTTTGTTACCTTTAGCATGGTTGACGAATTTTGTGCAGAAATCAGCACTGGAGACCTGAAATTCCACGATGTTGGTCCAAAAACGTAGGGTCCGCAGATCGTCCTCCACTTGGTCGACCCACCTGGCGAACTTTATTCGATTGTAGAGTCCAAAGTAAGCACGATTTCCTGCCACAATGCGCCTCTGAATTTTTCTGCTGGTGTCGTTGTCGGCGGTCACCAGTGAGCTTAAGTACACGAATTCTTCAACCGCCTCGATTTCATCACCGTCGATATAAATTCGGGGTGGCGGGCGCGTTGATTCCTCCCTGGAGCCCTTTGCCATCATGTACTTTGTCTTCGACACATTAATGACTAATCCGATTCGCCTGCCCTCACTGTTTAATCGGATGCACGCTTCCGCCATCGTCTTCAATTTACAAGCAGGGGAAGATGTATAGAGTCCAAAAATGATTATTGAAATATCCAAGATAATGACCAAAATATCCAAGATGGTGTCTCAAAATTCAAGATGGCGGTTGTTTAATGGAGTTTTTTGACCTAAGCCATGCAATATACATGCAATATATTTGGTATGGAGAAGAAGCATGAAAAGATGTCTGGACTGGTCTGGACTCTGATGACCAGAATATCCATGATTGCGGTCCAAAATCAAATATTATGGCTCAAAATTGAAGATGGTGGCTGTTTAACGGAGTTTTAGGCTCTAAAACTATGCAATATAAATATATATGGTATCGGTAAGATGTCCAGAGTCCAAACATGGCGACCAGAATATCCAAGATGGCAGCTTTCAACACAAGATGGCGACTCCAGATTCAGGATAGCGGCTATTCAATGGTTTTTTAGACTCTAAAATCATGTATGGGTTTATATAGTATGAGCAATATGTCTGGACTCCTAAAATAGTGATCAGAATATACAAGATTGCGGTCTCCAAGATGGTGGTTCCATATTCAAATTATGGCTGTTTAATGGAGTTTCAGGCGCTGAACCCAAGCAATATGGGTATATTTGATGTTGGGAAGATGTCTGTAGTCCAAAAATTACGATTAAAATATCCAAGATGGCGACCAAAATATCTAAGATGGCGTCTCACAATTTTAGCCTTAAAATTCAAGGTGGCGGCTGTTTAATGAAGATTTAGGCTTTAAAATCCTTCAATATGGGTATATTTGATGTGGGGAAGGCAACCGGAGTTCAAAAATGGCGACCAGAATATTCAATATGGAGTCTCAAAATTCATTATAGCGGCTGTTTAATTGAGTTTTGGGCTCTAAAACTATTCAATATGGGCATATCTGGTATGGGGAAGAAGTCTGGAGTCCAAAAATGGCGACCAGAATTTCCAAGATGCCGGACTTAAATCCAAAATGGAGGCTCAAAATTCAAAATTGTGGCTTTTTTTCAAGAGTTTAAGGCTCAATTATCAAGAGCCAGTAAAACGATATGATTACTGGTGTCATGAAATGACCCAGCCAACCACATATCGTAAATAAGTGTGTGGAAAAAATCGTATATTTTCATACATTGAATCAGAATTGTATAAGAATATGTATATTTGTTGGCAATGATTGCGTAAAATCGCATTTCATGCAAAATTCAATTTCAATTGCGATTTTGTTTCATATAGTCGTCTCCGATCATAAAAGGTGCGAGATACTATCGGTAGGATCGCACAGAATCGGATAGAATCGTGAAAAAACATACATTCTTAGTGTCAAGCTGCAAGTTCGCTAGCATCGTATATATGATTTCTTTGAATCGTGGAAATCGTCGCTTCACATCGTATATGAATCTGCTAAATCGAGCTTGCTACCTAAAGGTATGATGAAAATCGGTGAAATCGTAAACAATTATAACAATGTTGTATATTGATCGTTTGCGTCACACTTGGTCGTATACCAAGTGAATGTAGAAATGTAGAAATCGTATATTCATTTTTACAGTCGCATATGATTGTTACTGCACGTTTAATAGTTGAATCTCAATCTCGGAAATCGTAAAAGGTTTTGTTCACATATTTATATGACGGAGAAGAAGAAAAAAATGGTATTCATCACAAATTTGTATTTTTTGTTGTTGTTGACACATTCCAACCATGGTAGCAATAATTTCAACCAAATATTTAGGTTTTCATACTAGTAGATGACTTACAATGAGTGATGTAGAGATTCCATCAACGATGTGAATTCCGAGCCTCTTGCACGGTACCACTTTTGGTGCCACTCAATGCACAACATCAACGCTCCCACCACAAGTCTCGCACCGTATCATGCTAATTTTTGTTAGTTTCATGCCATTCACTTTGAACTCTCAATTTTCAACTTGGCAGTATAGCCAATAGAGATAACGCGCAGTACTCAATCAAAGGACATTAGTTCGATTCCTACTGAACACCATTATTTTTTATTTGAAAATCTTGAGTCGTATATTGGCACTTACAATCGTAATAAGATCATGCATAATCGTATATTTAGACGGATAAAATCGGCGAAATTGAAGAAATTTTTCGAGAAATCGTAAATTATGTTGGATGGAATCGCAGTAATCTTATATATGCTTCGATATGGCCTCCACTTTAGTATGTATATGCCAGTTTCGTGCAATGAATACGATTTTTTTGGTGCTATATATGTGTGACTATTTCAGTTGCAATTTCGATATAGCAACCAAGGATGTTTTCGATCACCTGGCAACAGGCATGGGAACACTCACTTGCAAAGAGTTACACTCACTTGCTATTTTCTCAGCCCAGAAGCGTGCAATCAAAAAACGATGTATGGACGACTTTTGCCTTGTGGTTTTATCTAAAAGTTTGCTGAATAGAGTAGGGGTCGAACACGCTTACCAAAAACGTGTAACGAATAGTACATTGGAACCTCATAAATGCGCAAGCCCCACGTTGGGCGCCAATGTAACGGAAAAAAAGTTTTGCGAAACACTACAACTGAATTGTGCTCCCGATGGGTACCACAATGTAGACAACTGCTAGAAGAACCCTACAAATGCGCATTTTATTTTCCGCATCGAGCCCCACATTTTGAAGCTAGTGGGATACGAAAAGTAAAATATAACGAAACCTTACAAATGCACATTTTATTTTCCGCATCGGGCCCCATGTCTGGGAACTTAGATACGCAAAATAAAATGGAACATTACAAATGCACAAAACACAAACACGCAACATATAACATTAATTGTGCCCAGTTATCTAAATAGATAACGAAGTCCAATCCCAGGATGACGAGGTTTCATTTTTGTTCTTGGTCCATCAGTCAATCCTGTAATCGTATTTTTTCTGGTAGTTCGCCTTTTAGTTCGCAGCATCTGTTGCGGCATTCATAGCTCGATTTGGTCTAGGATTTTCTTATCCTAAGGGGGCATCCTGATTTGGGCAACAACACAAGACCGTCTACAATTTGATGTCCGTGTTAGGGGACGGCTTGCGTGTTTTGTGCTGGTTCGCTCCTGAAATGTTTGGAGCGCTACAAATGCATATTAAAATTAAGGGGCAAATGAACAAATCACAGTACAAAACAGAAAATTAACTGACAATATGTTCACAACTATTTACAAACGTAACACACTCCATGCAACAATCGAAGAATTTTCTATGAATTGCATTCTCCAATTCATGGAAAATTCTTAAAACTACTTTACATACGTCACAACTAATTTACAAACGTAACACAACACCAGCAACAGCGGAAGAATTTTTCAAGAATCGAAATCGCGATTCTTGAAAAATTCTAAAAAACTCCTATTTATCATCCTTCCAAGTGGTCGGTTGATGGCAGCGATGATCATTTTTTTTTTGGTGCTGAGCAGACCTCAGCGTGAAATTGTCACCAGACTAACCATATTACGTAAGCCAAACGCTTACCAGATAACTCCGCGAGTTAAATTGCCACCAGGCTAACCTTAAACTAATTGCCACCAGGCTAACTTAAAACTGATTGCCACCAGGCTAACTTAAAACTGATTGCCACCAGGCTAACTTTACACTAATTGCCACCAGGCTAACTTAAAACTAATTACGCCAGCGAATCCTAGCAAAGGGTATGATCTAACGCCATTAAACAACGGCCAAAGAACTGCCATCAACCAAGTACTTAGCCTTTCTCTATCTTTACTGTTGCGGACACTCATATTTGATCTACTCTAAGTTTACCTAAACTAAACCAGATAGATCAACAAAGAAACACTAAACTTTAAACTGAACGTGGGTTTTTTAGTTGGGCGCCAATGTAACGAATAGTACATTGGAACCTCATAAATGCGCAAGCCCCACGTTGGGCGCCAATGTAACGGAAAAAAAGTTTTGCGAAACACTACAACTGAATTGTGCTCCCGATGGGTACCACAATGTAGACAACTGCTAGAAGAACCCTACAAATGCGCATTTTATTTTCCGCATCGAGCCCCACATTTTGAAGCTAGTGGGATACGAAAAGTAAAATATAACGAAACCTTACAAATGCACATTTTATTTTCCGCATCGGGCCCCATGTCTGGGAACTTAGATACGCAAAATAAAATGGAACATTACAAATGCACAAAACACAAACACGCAACATATAACATTAATTGTGCCCAGTTATCTAAATAGATAACGAAGTCCAATCCCAGGATGACGAGGTTTCATTTTTGTTCTTGGTCCATCAGTCAATCCTGTAATCGTATTTTTTCTGGTAGTTCGCCTTTTAGTTCGCAGCATCTGTTGCGGCATTCATAGCTCGATTTGGTCTAGGATTTTCTTATCCTAAGGGGGCATCCTGATTTGGGCAACAACACAAGACCGTCTACAATTTGATGTCCGTGTTAGGGGACGGCTTGCGTGTTTTGTGCTGGTTCGCTCCTGAAATGTTTGGAGCGCTACAAATGCATATTAAAATTAAGGGGCAAATGAACAAATCACAGTACAAAACAGAAAATTAACTGACAATATGTTCACAACTATTTACAAACGTAACACACTCCATGCAACAATCGAAGAATTTTCTATGAATTGCATTCTCCAATTCATGGAAAATTCTTAAAACTACTTTACATACGTCACAACTAATTTACAAACGTAACAAACGTAACAGAGCTGTGAAAGCGACTCTCTACGAGGTGAGTGTAATTTACATTCACCTTGTGGAGAGTTGCCTTTGCAGCTCTGTCACGATATCGGTATGCGTGTGCGACCCCTACTCTGTTCGGCAAACTTTTAGATAATACCACAAGGCAAAAGTCGTTCATACATCATTTTTTTGTTGCACGCTTCTGAGCTGAGAAAATATCAAGTGAGTGTAACTCTTTGCAAGTGAGTGTTCCCATGGCTGCCTGGCAATCATTTGACTCATTTGTCCATAATTCAGTTCAGAAACCTAATATTGAAATGTGGTGTTTGGCAAACTTGTAGATAAGTGTTTTTCCTACAATTATCACCAAGGACGCCATATCCTAAATCTCATATATACGGCGTGAGAGCGCTAGTACTACCTACTCATACTAAACGATCGAAAAATCCGATCGTTTAGTATGAGTAAGTGATACTAACACTTTTACGCAGTAAATATAAGAGTTAGAATATGGTGTCCTTGGTGATAATTGTAGGAAAAACACTAATCTACAACTTTGCCAAACACCACATTTCAATATTAGGTTTCTGAACTGAGTTATGGACAAATGAGTCAAACGATTGCCAGGTGATCGAAAACATCCTTGATAGCAACCAAATTGCTGGCTGGGGAATATCTGTTAAATGTATGAAAGTGAGATATTCACCAACACGTCACTTAAGATTTGTTGAAATGGGGTTCGTAGGCGCCATCGCCGCTAGGTGGATTAATTAGGGTTTTTTGTCTGGTTTTCAACTAGTCTTCAAGCGGATGTTAGTTAAAATTGCGAATTGCTGTCGCGATTGTACGACATTTCCCCGAAAACCAGTTCCCCGAATGAAGTTTCCCCGAAAGTTGTTTCCCCGAAAAACGATTCCCCGAACGAACCGTTTCCCCGAATGGACCGTATTCCGAAATATTTATGGTACTATTTTTAGTACTGGTTTTTGAACATTTTCTTGAATAATTTCATTGTCTGAACTAGTTATTGGAACGAAATAGCGGAAAGCTAGCCTGCGTACAAAGTGTGCCAATGTGTAGTCTATGGAAAGATGTCAAGATCATGGAGACTTTCACACCTCATTGATGTTGTGCATTCCCTCTTATCATGAATTTTTCGAGATATAATGTTTTTCATGATGCTTCAATGAGGTTTGCTCTTCTTTTAAATATGGGTCGTTCTTCACTGTTGTACTGATTGAAAATGATATGGCACTCAACTAAGAGCACGCTCATCATTATGTTCCCTTCTTTTATTCATAGGCTGTTCTTTCTAGTTATTTTTGAATATTCATCGATGAAAACGCCCTATAAACGCATAATACCATTAAAACGATTCATCGTAATTGTGGTAGTAATCTGCTAAAGTACATTGTCATTGTAAAACACCGAAGTAGCATTTGGAATCGACATTTCAACAGAACATATAGGTAGTTAGACTGCCGACAATATTTTGAAAGAACAATGTATGATGAAAGAAGGGAGAATTTTTGATAAAGATTTCTACTATAACGCCTATAGATACTAGAACAGTTGGTAACAAAAAACAAAAAAATAAATAAATAAATATAGCAGCAGTCAAATTACTGATGCTTACTGAGCAGTTTCGGGAAAACTTCATTCGGGGAACTGGTTTTCGAGGAAATGTCGTACAATCGCTGTCGCGGTTCTTAAAGGCATGTCTGCAGTAACTTCTGGAAGAATTACTGAATGAATCCGAGAGTTCCTGAAGGATTCCTGTTGGCAAGACTTTCCTTCGGATCATTCAATACTTATCGAAAGCTACAGCTATATATATATATATATATATATATATATATATATATATATATATATATATATATATATATATATATATATATATATATATATATATATATATATATATATATATATATATATATATATATATATATATATATATATATATATATATATATATATATATATATATATATATATCTGCTGTAGTAGAACGTGATCAGCCTCAATACTGAAAGAACACATAATTTATTTTAAAGATATTATATAATATTATTTACGAAACTTGCATTCTGATTCTAGTATTTCCGTTGTTCCGTGGTTCTACTGAAGGTTTCAATATCTTTCGCTAATGTATTGTACCAGTGTTGCCAGTTCCATCTTCTATTTTTTTTGTTAAAACCTTCAAAACAATTCCTTTGAATAATTCTTGAAAGAACCCTTGAAAGAATTCTTAAAGAAATCACTAGAAAAATTGAATAAAATTCTGAAGGAAATTTCTGGAGAAATCTTTCCATAAATTCCACATAGAATTATTGTAGAATTGTGTGGAGAGCTCCCTGGAGAATTGCCTAGTGAAATTCTAGAAGCAATAAATGAAGGAATCGCCAAAGAAATCGCTGAAGTCATCGGGATGAATTCCAGATAGTTACTAACATGATACTTGATGGGCTACAACTCGTAGCATTGAGTCTACGCCTAATGAAGTATCCGCCTCCACTGTTCTCGAACCTGGACCAATCGCTTCCAGTCCAGCTCTCCTTATCGCTGCTTCCAGTGCTATGTTGAACAGTAAGTTTGAAAGAGCATCACCCTGCCTCAGTTCATCCAAGGTTACGAACGATGACGAAACTTCATCCGCAATTTGTACATTTGATTTCGATCCGTCAAGCGTTGCACGAATCAGTCTAATAAACTTCGCCGGAAAACCATGTTCGATCATTATCTGCCATAATCTCCAGCTGCCATCTGCCATGATCTTCAGCTAATCGTACGCCGCCTTGAAATCAATAAACAGATTATGAGTCTACAAGTTGTACTCCCGCAATTTATCGAAAATCTGTCGCAGGGTGAACATCTGTACCGTTGTTGATCGGCCCTCACGAAAACCTGCCTGGTATATGCCGCCAAAAGACTCGTAAACCGGCCTCAGCTTGTAAAATAGAATTCCGGATAAAATTTTGTACGCCGAATGACAAGTGTTATGCCTCTGTAATTAGCGCACTCCAGTCAATGCCCTCTCTTGGGCATACCTCGTCAAACCAGCCGTTCCAAGGTCGTCTTTGAGCAGTGCCTAACACCTCCCGTGCTGCCGTGAATAGACTTCCACAGAGTGTTGAGATTATCGCTCACGTTGATTTCACATATCCACTTGTCCAGCTTCCGTTCATAGTCAGCTACCACGCCATCTGCTGAAAACCGCTGGATGTTGAAACGCATCGATCGCTGGATCCTAGAATTTGACACGGTTGATAACCGAGCTCAAATCCTACTAAATAACTTCGAGATGGTGATCTAAGTCGATGTTGGGACCCCTAAAAGTTCTAACATCATTGCCGTCCGAGAAGTGTCGACTATCTACCAGCACATGGTCGATTTAGTTACACACTTTGCCGTTTGGGTGTCTCCAGGTGTTCTTGCAGATATCCTTGCGTACAAAGTAAGTGCTACTAATGGCCAACCCCCCCCCCCTCTCCTAGCAGCAGCAAAGTTAACTAATCTCAGGCCGTTGTCGTTAGTGACGGAGTGAAGGCTCTCCGTACCGATGATTGAACGGAAAAGTCCTCTCTTCCGACCTAAACGTTGGCGTCCCGGATGACCCATCCGTGAAACCAAACCTTTTGCAACGGTAAGTCAACAAAAGATCCAAAACAAAGGCAACGACCTCCGTGACGAAAAGGAATTTTCAATTGGAAGCTTGGTATGCGAAACTGATGTGGGCCAAGAAAGTGTCCAGTCTTAGTCCAACCTCCGTTACAGTTAGACCTGGAGATCCCCACTGCTGGCGAAATCGCTAATCGATTACATTCTGAGTGGTGAACTGGACGGTATACTTTTATTCAGTTTCACTTCTCTACCATCACTGACGTGAGGACTGGAATGTCCTCCCGGGATGTCATGGGACAAAAAATCCCGATAATTGAGTAATTTGGGAAGATTCTGAATCTCTTGATCCAAGACAACCCCTCCGCCGATCTCATCCACCGGCATTTCATTGAGCAAACTGAGCTGCCTAAGGTGGAGCGTAACAATCCAGCCAGCAACTGCCCACGCATTTGGCGGAATATTGCAGACAAGCAGCTTTCTTCGGCACAGCGCAGCGTACTCAGCTCTATCTGTTCGTAAACGGTAAAACCGAACATCGAAAGCTGCTCTTCACCATGCAACGTGTGACAGACGAGAACTGCACCATATGTGGAAATGTTACAGTTGAAACCCTCCAACACAAGTTTTCTACCTGTCCTCGTGTCGGCCCGGCTTGGACGGTTCTACAGCAGAGGCTTGCAGGTACGATGAATGGCTGGAGGCGACTCTCTTTTGAAGACCTTGCGAGACCAGCTCTAACAGGAATCGGACGCGCAACGAGAGTGGAAATTTTAAGATTGTTAATTAATTACATCTGCTTTGTTAACACTTGTAACGGAAGAATTGATGTAGCTGCTTTAAATTTTCACCTAGATTTAGATTTTTAAATTGTAGATAAAATGCATTGCCGAGAATAAACCAGAATTTCAAACTAAAAAAAAAATCTCGGTAGAGGAGGCATTACTGGTGACATCTCCTACCCCCTTCTGCGCACGGCCTTGCGCCACAATATACTCGCACTCGGTTCGTGGCTGACGCTCTCAATTCTCGCTCACGCCCAATGCTCGCCAGATCCAAGCTCCTCCTGTTCCGCTTCTGCGCTCCACGCCTGCCAACCGGATTGGAAGCGAACATCAAGTTTACATGATTGTAGTCTGGCCATCTTGCCTCATGCCCTGCCCACCTTCGGGATGCTTGAAAAATTGACCGGATTTAGTGAAAATTGTACCCTGGCTTTTGAACGCGGCTCGTCGCATTACACCTCCCAGAGCGATGTTGAATAGTAGGCATGAGAGACAAGGTATCGGGTAACACAGTCAGTTGAAGTCAATGAACAGGTGATGTGTTTGGATCTGGTATTCACGGCGTTTCTGGATGATTTACCGTGAAGATCTGGTCCGTGTAGTTGACCGGCCGTAGTTGAAGCTGGCTTGCTAACATCCCACGAACTCATTTGTTCTAGGCGACAGACGACGGAAGATGATCTGGAATAGCCCTTGTAGGCAGCACTCAGAATGGTGATAGCTCGGAAGTTTTCACATTCTAAATGATCGCCATTACTGTGAATGGGGCAGACAAACCCCTCCTTATACGCCTCCGGTAACTGTTTGGTTTCCCAGATCTTGACTGCTAATCGGTGTACACAGGTGGCCAAATATTCCGGGGTGATCTTGATGAGCTCAGCTGCAATACCATCCTTACCAGCCGCTACGTTATTTTTGAGCTGGCGAACGGCATCCTTAACTTTCCTCAGCGTGGGAGTTGGTTCGTTCCCGTTTTGTGCTGCACCAACATAGTCATTTCTCTTGCTGCCTTGGGCCCCTAATGTCTGCACTCTTGACACCTTTCAGGTGCTCATCGAAGTGCTGCTTCCACCTTTCCATCACCTCACGTCCATCCGTCAAGATGCTCCCATCCTTATCTCTGCATATTTCGGCCCGCAGTACGAAGCCCTTGCGGATTATGTTGAGTTTCTGGTAAAACTTCCGTGATTCTTGAGAATGTCATAGCAGTTCCATCTCCTCGCACCACATAACATAAGTGGAACTCCATGGTCAGAGCGGAGGAAAACGTTGTATCCTTTTCCAGCACGCGAATCTGTTATATCTTTCGTAAAAGGCGTCGAACTGTCACTTATTTTGGTAAACAATAAACATCTGATCCAACCAGTATTCCAGTTTTGGCAAAGAATACAGGAACGAAGATTGACAGCTGAGATATACGCAAAACTAGTTGCTGGATATCCACTTATTCATGTTGTCATAAATTCATTGAAATCTTCGAAATAACACATCCACGTTCCACATATCGATCTTACTTTATATTAAAAACCATAAAACGTACTTTCGACTTGAGTTAACAATGTTTTATTACAATTTATGTCCTATTTTAGATCTCCACGTGATGCCAGTCTAGATCTATGAGGTCTTTGTTTTACTTCACAGCAATGAAGAATGGTATACATGGTGAAAAATAGTATGGCAATAATGTTATAATGCATTTGACATTTTGATGTCCTGTATACCAGTGTACGAACTCGGAAAGGCATCAACTTTTGGAGACAGAGTTCCACTTATGTTATGTGCTCGAACTCCGCTTGTTCCAGGTACTGCCTTTTCTCTCGAAAGAGACGGGTCTACTATTTCCACTTCTGTTTGTAACGTTTCACGTTCTGCCGGGTTCCTTGCTGCAGCATTACCGTCTATGCTGCGTTCTTCTCCTCCAAAATCGGTCTACACTACACAGCTCGATGAACTATTCGTTTCGTCGACACCTTTCCACGTACCAGATGGTGTTCTCAGCTGCGTCATTGATGGCTGCTTTTACTGTACTCCAGCAGTCCTCAAGATAGGCCATACGAGCTGACCCTCGTAATGCTTCCTCGAAATTCTGCGCGTATGCTGAGGCGACATCCGATTGCTTCCGTTGTTCTAGGTTGTACAGTGTCGGTCGCCGATACCGTACATTGTTGATGGCGGAATGTTTTGGTTTGTTTTTTCAACTACCCAGCAAATTTTCGAATAGTTTTGGCGTTTCAGTCTTTTCGGGGTCAAAAACAACTAAATGTTTTCTTCTTCCAACGTTTCGATCCTTATTGGATCTTCCTCAGGGAATCGAATGAAATTGTTGCTTTTTCGTCCAGTGGTAGTTTTTTAAAACTTTTAACCGTCATTTGTTGTTTTTTGAATTTGTCCGTTTTTTCTGTTCCGAAAAACCTTCAAATTCAAAAAGATATTTTCGTTGGTCGGAAACCGGACCGCTATCCACTACCTTTACGTACAACTTTCAAAATGACAGTTTTGGTGTCATTTTGAAAGTTGTACGTAAAGGTAGTGGATAGCGGTCCGGTTTCCGACCAACGAAAATATCTTTTTGAATTTGAAGGTTTTTCGGAACAGAAAAAACGGACAAATTCAAAAAACAACAAATGACGGTTAAAAGTTTTAAAAAACTACCACTGGACGAAAAAAGCAACAATTTCATTCGATTCCCTGAGGAAGATCCAATAAGGATCGAAACGTTGGAAGAAGAAAACATTTAGTTGTTTTTGACCCCGAAAAGACTGAAACGCCAAAACTATTCGAAAGTCTTCAAAACAGTCGTCGTCAATATAGTAACTACCCAGCAAACACATGATCGTAAATGGAAGCTTGTACGCATATGGCTTCCACTTAAGCATCCTTAGCCATCATATAAGACTTTGTGTTAGCTGGGTACTTGTTCCAGTTGAAAAATACAATTTTGATCATTCGTAACATAAATTCCTGAAATCTTAAAAAAATCGCAGTTTCCCAGTTTGAACAACGTTGAAATAAATTATGCCACCCAGGTTGGAAAATGCCTACAAGCCACAAAGAAAGCCACACCATTAACAAATACAAAATCCTGTTTCGAGTTCAAAAGAACCCTCACCATCCCAGATTGCTTTCTCATCGGATTGCTTCTTTCTTTGGCCCTCAGGGAGCTAAATAGCTGATGGGAGGGTGAAAAGGAGTGGCGCCAAAATGAAGTATTATTGTTGGACCATGTACACAAGATTCGGAAAATTCGGCATCGTGTAATTCTGAGGGTGGGATGGCACCTGAAGGTCGTTCGGCTACCAGAGCTAAAAGGAATGAATAGCCAACCTCACGCAGTCAAGTTTTCGGTCAATTTGATAAGAATCAAGCACAAACGCGTCGGCGAAACATGAATGGAAACATGCACCGTGAAGCGTTGTACGATTAATTTCGAGGATAAACTTTTCCCTTTTTGGCGGCTGATGGGCTTGTACGATACGCACGGTGAATAATGAATCATGTTGGCGGCCCAGTCAGTGCGTTATGGTGGTTGGGTATGGGGAATTAAAATGGGAATTGGAAAACTTTGCGGATAATGTAAGGTGTTACTAAGGCAACTTGCGTAAAATAATGATTACAATAGCAGCCTTTTGATTTCACAGGTTCTCGTCTACCACTCAAGGCCAGGCTGAAAAGTAATAATATTGGGCTCAAGTATAGCCCATTTAGTTCACCACTGGACTATCGCACTAGTTTTCACGAGTGCGAAAACGCTAATAAAAGTGCGCGATTGCATCAAATCAACTCGGTGTCTTCAGAGCACTTGTTCACCATAGATTGAAGAAATAGTGCGCCGAAGACATCAACCTGATTTGATGCAATTGCGCACTTTTATTTATGTTTTCGCACTTATAATGTTGCAGTTCGCAGTCCAGTAGTGAACTAAATGCGGTTTATCTAAAACAAAAAAAAAATCGTTGGAGAAAAAAAAAACGTTCCCAAAGGAGCTGAAACGAATTCAAATTAAAACATTGAATAGGTCTCTTTTAAGTGTTACTCAAAATCAAGCTGTAAAAGTAAGCAACTCAATTGAACATGCCACCGAAGAAGTTAACAAGATTCGCCTACCGTTCACCAGACGATTACATCTCATGTAATCCCCACATATTTCTAAACAGTGTAAGCCTCTAAATACCTCCATTACCTCCACTCGTCTGGCTCGGATCAAAAGCCATGCTTAGCGAACACAAACATAGAGTGCATCCAGTTCCCAGCATGAGATGGTCATCCACCGATGAATCTGACAAGTAAATCCACTTCGGTCGGCCAATGCATTCCTTGCTGGAGCCCACGAACCGGTGTAGCTGTGGCTCAGCAAGTGTGATAGTTTACGAAAAGAAGAGAAAAAGGCAATCTGCAACACTGACATCGACAACGACGACGACGGTACCGTCAAGCAAAGAATCGACCAACGTCCTCCATCCGTCCGCTACTACTGTCGTCCGGCCGCCATCACCGGTGCCGATATGTTGTGCTTCAATTTGAAAATAGCCACCATCTTCCGGACCTACCGGGAGACGGATCCGGTTCGTGACCGGAGCCAGAGTTTGTTTACGCCTCCACCCCGGGCGCCCCACCGGGATATCGGGGCGCTTCGAGTGCTGCAGCGGCGGGCGTCCAGCGTGATGTAAGTTGATTTTGATGTTGTCCCTATGATCCTTATGTGTGCTGTTGGTAAATGGGTTAACTGTATTGTGGATGATGACCTTTGAGTACTGGGCAACGGTGTGACAGTGATGATTTTGACATCGTAGTTTTTGTTCGTATTTATTTTGCAAATCATTTGCCGGTATTCTACTTTTATCAGAAGAATTATGCTTTTTATGATCATTACAAATTCAATTAGGGTAAAAGCTCCCTTAATGGAGGTAGTACCAATAGTGGTGGTAGTGCCAATTAAGCACTATTTCGAACAAAAAGCTTGCAAATGAGATTTTTAATAGATGCATCATAGCTAATTAATAACATTAATTCAGTTTTGTGTTCAGGATTTGCCGAAAAACCTATTTTAAACAATTATTTTCCTTAAATTTTTGTTCCTTTGCTCCTATAGTGGTGGTAGTGTTCCTATAGTGGTGGGTCCCATAAGAATTCAATGGGATGCGCCACTATAGGAACCAATGTTAAATTTTACCTCCATAATAGGAACCGTGTACCTATAGTTGGTGCAAGTGATTTATTAGCAAAAACTGAAATAAACAATGGTTTTTACATTTTTCCTAGCAAATTTAAGTGAAAAACTACTGATTTACGTTTTCAGAATTTTTATTTTGTGGTATTATCAATTTTATTCAATTTTTTTTTCTACAAGGAGCTACTAATAGCACCACTATTGGTACATTTACCCTACCTACATATATAAAATAACTTTTTCACTTAAGTTGTGTTAAAATTAGCATTGGTGGAAGGGATACTTACTGAATGGAAGGGTCTTTATAAATATAATCGGAAAAAGTAGTTCAATTTATAACATAGAGTATGAGTGTCCTTAGTAATCTCACGATTCTACATTCATCCTTATCGAAAACAAGCGAATATGGCACTGATTGATTCCGTAGTTTTTATTTTCATGCGTGTTCACTTCTAACAAAAAATACAAAAATAAGAAACAAAACAAGCACCACTTCATTCCTTTGTTTTAAGGACAGACTTGTTAGAATCCCAAAATGGTCGCCACAATGACCGACTTTGACACCTACCCACGATTTCGAGGGCACAAATCTCTTCGTAAACAAAACCAGCGCACCTGAGCTTCTTATTTTTAGCTTATTACAAGTGAGCAAGAACAGAATAATAAAATTCACTGTTGTTGGAAGCTTGCTTCTTGAGATTTGTGCTTCTGAAATTCTGATGCTCTGTTGAAGCGGGATTTAAAGACGTTTGTCCTTAAGTATGATGAAAATGGGGGCTAAATGCTAGACGGGCGCTTCTTTCTTCCAAGCTACAGAGCCACTTGCCCATCTGTATGTGCCTTCAGGAGACGGAGATGGTCAAGGGGCTTCGTATCTTGAAGGAAAGAAGCGCGCTTCTAGCAAATCGGATATTATTGGTTCCTACCGGAGCACGAGGATTTCTTTTCATAATTTAAATTTCAATTTGTTCACCAAATACGTGTTTCTGTTGCGTGTATGAATGCCAGAGCAATAAAACGTTGTAATCCAATGTATAATTAAGCTTTCATGACCATTTCCAGCTCAACGCACGAATCACGTAGACGCGACCTTTTTCAGAACGAATGAAATTTTGCTCATGTATGAGCTTTTATCTGAAAGTTTTTTTTTCATGTTATTTGTTTTTCAATTGTCAAAGATCACAAAGTGGTCCAACAATTGAGTTTTTAAAGCTCTCATACAAAATTGAAATTGATTTTTAAATAGGTTTCCGAATTTCAAAAATCATGAAATATGGATTTCGCCCCAGTTTGGCATGCAGATGAAATTATCCCAACATCGTTTAAGAAGCCAATTGTGAGAAAAGTGATATAAGCCATTTTACGAGACGTTTCAGAACAGCTGATCGCAGCAGCGGCGTCAACTGACAGAATTCCACGCACGTTTGTTTTGCTGGAATATCGCGTAATTTTTGAAAAGGTACTTGTTCAACAAATTGGAGATATGAGAAATTTGAGCCAAAATAGGTTCAAAAGCTGTCGTAGAAGCAATATAAATCTCAATAATTAATCAGGTATTTTTTTCGTCACGATTCACTCGTTAACTAGCGAAAAAAAATTAAATAAAAATATCTTATTATGGTTTAAGCCAGTTTCAAAAACTACGCTTGACTTGCGCGCAGTCATTAACCATCATCAACCAGATGATGATTGAAAACGTAAACATCAAAGCGCGGAGCTCTGTCGTTTGACTAGCCTCATAAAATAGACTATTGTCTATCCGTTTGGAATCAAGACAGATCATTTATGATTTATCAAGGTCGCCACTGTTGTTGTTGTTGATGACAGAAAGATAAATGCACAATATATCTGAAACGATTTCGAAAACGTCGCGAGTAGGGTCGCGTCTGGTTTGATGGCAAAGATACAATACAATGGGAAAAGTGAGCCGAAACATAGAGACTCCGCCTCATTTTGCCTAGAATTTAACTTTTTTCACAAGCGTTATGATCAATTTACAGTCTTCGACAAAGTTGTTTGACATATACTAACTTCTCTTCAAATAAAAAGTGGTAATGATTGGACGCTTACAGTGCCACTTTGCAGCAAAAATTAAAAACATGTGTAACTTAAACTTTGTACATTATCCCTATCAAACTTCAAGCTCATTGAGCTTCCCCTTAAACTTGATGGAATAGTCTATTTTATGAGGCTAGTCAAAAGACAGAAGTCTGCGCTCTGATGTTTACGTTTTCAATCACCATCCGGTTGATGATGATTAATGACTGCGCGCAAGCCAAGCGTAGTTTTTCAAACTGGCTAAAACAAAAATGTGAATTTTTTATTGAAATTCTTTTCAGCTCTAAACGAGTCGATCGCAATGAAAAAAATACCTGATAAATTATTGAATTTTGTATTGCTTTTTCAACTGCTTTTGAGCCGTTTTTGTACAAATTTCTCCTATCTCCAGTGTGTCGTACTAGTACCTTTTCGAAAATTACACGAGATTCCAGCAAAACAAACGTGCGAGGACTTCTGTCAGTTGACGCCGCTGCTGCGATCAGCTGTTCAGAACCGTCTCGTAAAATGGCTTATAAAGCAACATTTTACAGAAGCTTATGGGTGAACAAAGAAACAAATTCAGGGATCCTTCTAACTTTTTCATGTTAAAGTTTCTCCACATAAAAGTTGGTCACCATAGTGTATAGTAGGGTGGGTCAACGTTGTGTGAGAAAACTTAGGTTTAATCGCATTCTTGAAAATCAAAGGTTTTCGTTTGGAATCTCAAATAACTGTGCAAAACTTGGACATGAACGGCTTTGCCTACACATTTTGCAACGCGTATGAAGTTTGTATGGGATTTTATACGAGGAAACGCCCATTTTTGCCTCGTTTTTAGACGCTCTGTGACACTTTTTCTTTGTCAAATCTTACCCTTCCAAATTTTTTTTTAGTCTAGTCTAGTCTGCGCTTAAATTGCCATATCTTGGAAGAATCCTGGAAAATGTTAAAATCGACTTCCCCCATATTTTTTGTCATCATCAATACTTGCAGCTCATCAGAGACGCAGTACAAGTATTGAAGTGGCCAGGCGTACTATGCAGCGTCATTGAATGTTATTGAACTAAACAATAGTACGGTGACATCTCGTCAACCACTCTGTATAAAATGTTTTGATATGCATAACGTTGGTAGTGATGTGCCTGAAAAGTTAATGTCTACGTTAAGGCACTTCTTCCTGCTCTCTAATTTAAAAGTACTCATTTTTAGTAAACATCCATGATGTTTGCTAAAAATGTGCAGGCCACACACATTTTGAGCGTAGCCGTTTTTGTGTGTGGGGTAGGACTAAAAGGCAAACAACAAAACAACGCACAACATTTCGAAAAAAGAAAATTGAAAAAAAACGATAAACATTTTCCACCAGGAAACAAATCAGGCGATACTTTGATTCTTCCTCTAAATCTGTATGGAAACCGATGTTGAAAATATTTTCCCGTATTTAATGAAAAATCAAAAACCAAAAAATGACGAAATGCTCCCAGGTTCGCCATAAACACCTCTCTGAAAAGATTAAAATTGGTGATCCATTCTCCGAGTGTAATATAGGCCAAATTAGGGGGATTAGGGGCATAATGGACACCCTAAGCAAACGAGTACGTTAGGCCTGTATAACAGAGAAAAACTTTACATACTATCAGTTGGCTTACAACTTTCTTTAGTTTGTTTCTCACGTATTTCAATCATTGGCAGCAGGTAGAATGTCTTTATGGTGAAGAAATAATGAATTGAAAATCGTGTGTTTTTAGGGCTGACAGGAAAGGTACGGGGCGAAATGGTCACCCATCGGGGCATAATGGACACCTGTATCTTTGATAACATCGACCAGTTAAGAAATTTGCCTACAGAGATCAATACCACAGATATAATACTCCATCTTAGACGAGTTTACATAACATTGAAGTTAGTTAAATAAATTTTAGTCTAAAATATTCGGATTGATTTTTACCAAACTTTCTAAAACGCCTAACAGTATACAATGCGCGTACATCCATTCATAATTGCCAGTGTTCATTTCGCCCCGAATCGACTACAACATTGAAATTGCTATTTTAAGTTAAGGTGAAACATCAAGAAATCCCATTGCAATTCCGCATACAAACTTTAGAGGCACAAATCTGACGAACGAAGCATCGAACCAAACCGTACTCGTTTATCCTGCTTTTACTCACTTGCAAAAAGAGGCAGTTTTTCCAAATCGCGCCCATTTGTTTTCGAATTTTTAAGATTGGTGCTCTTGAAAACGTGAGTAGGGGTCCAAGTCGGCCATTGTGGCAGCCATATTTGTATTCTCTGCAGTTTCTCCTTAATTATGGTCAAAAATATAATAATCCATTGCTAAATCTTCGTATACATGTAGATTAGACCGGCCCACATTTGTATGAAGAGAAAAAAAGTTTTCAAAATTCGCGGGGCTGCTTTCTAAAATCGTGCCTTTCGATGAGCAGAACAATCTGTTAAAAATTCAGCTCAATCGAATAAAATTTGAGCTGGCGCAAATGAGTTGAAGGTTTGTATGGAATGTTCAGCCCAAATATATGGAAAATTGGATGACCTCCAGTCTCTCATACAGCACGCCGGTTTGGCGAGTTCAATTTGGCTCAAAATTGAAAAAAATGATAGTTGATACCCTAAGCAACAACTTTGTAGAAGACCATATCATGATAAAACTTAACCACAGACCAGCCGTAACACTTGTGAAATTTCCATCGACCACGCTTTTAACGATCATTTTAAATTTTCATAGTTGTGGCTTTCACAACCAGTTCGTTTTTCTATGCGTTTGACGTTTCACACTAGCGCCTTCTGTTAACGATATGGCACAATACAGTGATTCGTGCAACTTTTCCACCAGGTGATGGTAGTGTGAACTGGGCGATGGATGTCCATGAAATTCGTTCAAGGTGTTACGTCTGTTTGTCTGTGACTTAACAGTCTACTACCGTAAAAAAAAAGTGGAATGGCGTATATGAGGCAACAGTCCCTCAAGCCAAAAAAAACAAACCTCAATAACATGATAAAACTTAGTTGAGTTGCGAATTAAACGAAAGCAGAATGAGGACATCTCCACCCGTTTACTCTCGGTTGTTACATGCAGCACGTGGTTGCCGTTCGAAACTTGCCCACTACATCATAGGCGGCTATGTTGTCCTTCATTTCCATTGCCCACGCACGTAGATGGGTATCGAGACCATGAAGAATTACATAGCTGCCTATGATGTAGCGTGCAAGCTTCGACCGACAAACACGTGCTACATGTAACAACCGAAAGTAAACGGGTGAAGATGTCCTCATCCTGCTTTCGTTAGCTGAAGCCGCAACTAAATTAAGTTTTATCATGATATGGTCTTCTACAAAGTTGTTCCTTACGGTATCAAACTATCATTCTTTCAATTCTGATACAAATCGAAATCGCCAAACCGGCGTGTTGTATGAGAGACTGGAGGTCATCCAATTTCCCATATATTTGGACTGAACATCCCATACAAACCTTTTTAACCGATTGAGCTGAATCTTTCACAGATTGTTCTTCTCATCCAAAGGCACGATTCTAGAAGGTGCCCCGTGGAAGTTTTCGACATTTTTGTATTTGGGCTAATCTAATGTAGATGAGGTAACAATTTACTTGTTTTTATGGTGGACACACTGAAACACTCGGAATACCTTATTTGCTGCTGCTCCAAAATTTTAAGAATTTCCCCATATGAAAAACATATTTCAATTTCAATGATATTTTGGTTAATTTGGAGAAATATAAATGGTCCTTTTGAAAAATAGAACATTGACTTGTTTATTTACGCTTATGCATTTAAAGTTTAACATAAAAGCCATCAGCTTCGGTGGAAACAGGGGTGTACATTTCGCCCCGGGTGTCTATTATGCCCCTAATCCCCCTATGAGCGTTAAAACATAAACGAAAGATTTCAGTTTTCCAGGAAATCCTGAGAATTTATAGCACTAACGTCCACCAGCGTTTCCTCTCTTGGCGTAGCGTAGCTTCGTTTCATGAAATGCGTTATTTTGGAGCACAAAATATCGAACGCAACAATCCTAGTTGGTTGATTGAAATGTTTGCCGGATCGGGAGTCATCCGGAAAATAGTACACTTAATTTGCTTAGTTCCCCAATAGGACATCAATAACGGGAACCACGATTTTTTACCGAGTTTATGTATTTTGCTTCGAGAAATTGACAGAAACACACATACTCTTCTTTCTAGTAATAATATGCAATTTTCTATTTTCTTCTTCAATTTGCAGGTACTTAGTTTTTCACTTTTTGCACATCATTTTGACACGAGCATTTTTTTGTATCCGATGTCATCCCAAGCACACTGTGTTTTTATATGCCCCTTTTGCTCCCTTAACACGAACCCGTAACGTGGGTAGATCACCTTGGAATGGTGCGTTACGGCGTAAGATCTACCACATCAAATTTTGTTCCTGCTATTTTCTAGCCTGGTTAATTCAAATGCAGGAACATTCCAGGATCAGGGTTTGGTAAGCTTAGAACGTGCTTCATTACGAGTTGATCCGACATAAGCGTGGTTTAAATATTATCCATACCTGGTATAAAATTAAATTTAATACACAAACATACAATAAAATTATTGTATTCTTCTGACAGCCGGCTGCCGGAAGACTAAATCATATAAAGGGTTGCATAGCTCACATCACATACCAATGTGAATCCAGATATATGTAACTATCTATCACCTCCCACTAACAAACTTCCTTCCTGTGACAACCTTGGGGATGCGGAGGTACACACGGTCTCTAGTAGCAACGGGTGTCACACTAACATTCCTTCCCTTCCCGGTGACCGTAAGGACGTGGCCGGCGCCGGTACTGACAATACAAAGTTTTGAGTTTTCAAAATTGCACATTGAGGATGGAAAGTTACACCCAAGCCCCTTCCTTTTGGTTCCCTGTGCAATGTTGACTTTTCTGGTCAGTAACGGAGTAGCAACTACGAATTGTACGGTCATCTCATTCTCATGCTCATGCCCCTTTTGCTCCCTTAACATGATATATTCAAGGAGAAATCCTCGAAGGAATTCCTTAATGAATCTTGAGAGAAATACTTTTACTAATTCCTGATAGAATCCCAAGACTTGGGTATGTGTCCCGGGGGAGCCCTGCAAAGAATAATTTAATGCATATTAGGAGGATCCCTAAAGGAAACCCGACAGAATCAATAAAGGTATTTCGGAAGGACTCAATGTAAGATACTGTTAAATACTTACCTGAATTAAGACGAAATGAAATTGTCTATCTAGTTTATATAATTAGTGTTGACCCGTACCGCGCCCAGTGTGCTAATGAAACTCACACCATCGCCATTAGCTGTCAAATAGCAGCATGAAAATTGTAGCATAAGTGTTAATATATAAAGGAATTCCAAGAGGAACTAATGTAGAAATCTCGGATAAAATGAGTGGAGGAATCGCGAAAGTAATTTCTAAAAAAAAAACAAAAATCAGGAGGAATCCCTGAAGGAATCCCAGGAGAAATCCCCAAACACATACCGGGATCTATTTCTAAAGGAAAGAAAGATCACGAAAAAAACCAAAGAATGGACGCTACAAGGAATGTCGGAAGAAGTTAATAAAGGAATCTCAGAAAGAATTCCGGAAGAGATCCCTGAAGGAATCTCGGGAAAACCCTTGGAATAATTCCTCAATGAATCTCGAGAGGAATCTCTAAACAAAACTGAAAAAAATCAATAATGTAGTTTAAGCAGAAATTCATAAAAAATCGCAGAAAATCCAGTAATAATCGTGGATCGATCTTGGCAATTATCCGTGAAAGAATTCCGTGTTAATCCCAAAGGGTATCCTGGAAAGAAATGAAGGACTCTCAAGAAAAAAAAATGCGAGAGAATGCTGGAAAATATTTCTGATGGAATCCCGTAAGATTTTCCTGAAGATATCCCAGGAGGAATCTTCACAAGAATCTTGGTGGAAATTTCTAGTAATAACAGAAAGAATAACAGAAAGAGTTGTTGGATGAATCCTTGATACAAAAATACATGAAGAAATTCCAGGAGCAATATCTGAATAAAACTCGGGAAGCATCAATAAAGAAACCCCGAAAACTATCTCCAAAGAACTCCCAGGAAAAACTACCGGAAGAAATTCATAATAGAATTCCTGGAAAAATTTACTAATCAATCTTGAGAGAAATCTCTAAAGTAATCGCGGGAGAAATCCTTGATGAAAGCCCGTGAGGAATTTCGTATGGAATTCCGGTAGAAATCTCCAAGAAAAATTCTGGGAAAGTCCTTGGAAGAATTTCTGAATGAATTTTGAGAGGAGTGTATGAACAATTTTAATTTTAATTTTTAATTTTAATTTAATTTCAATTTATCGATTAATAAAATAAGTCGGGTTAATCGCTCCTGAGATCCCCTCTGGTCTCGAATCACTCCTGAACCCCGTTTTTGATATTATTTCCTCAAACCCCAAATATGTCTACTGAATGGCTTGATGGTAATTTTCCATTGAACTGAACAATCATGAAAAATTCAGAAGTTCAGAAGTGTTAATCATTTCACTGAGTTCCAAGTAAAATCACAGCATTTACAAAATTTCTCTAACTGCATTGTGGTTCTACGTATAATTGACCATTATTTTATGGGTGTTCCGTATGCTTGAACCAGTTATGCGATAATTTAATCAGGGAGAACACCTGTGGGAAACTTTCCAGAGAATCCACATTGGAACTTTATTGATACCAATTACTGTACGAAGGCTTTTTGCGAACGATTGAAAGCTCAGTGTAGTATTAAATTAGAAATTAGCTAACTCCAATGCTTGTGTCAACCACAGAAAAAATGCCAAATAATTAGCCACATAAATTACTTTATAACAAAAATTGGTAATTAGTTCGATATGGACATTTCCTTAAACATCCAAAATTAAGCGGAAGCTTCGTTCAAAGTTTCAGTATGTCCGGAAAGTAAAAATGAACGGTACAAATAAATCGATCAGCATTGTGTACACTAATAAATAACGATCAGAAATATATTATTCATAATGTAACTCAATTATAACGCGGGCTGGTGCAGATATAATTCTAATGCATCCTGCAATTACCATTTCATTTTCTCACTAGTGCCTCATGGAGAAAGTCAAACGTTTCTGGAAGAATGACCGAGAGTTTAATATTGATTCGGACTATTTCCAGTTAGCGGACTCTATATGTTTGCTGTTTGGTATGATAAGTTGACATTAAAATTCGTAAACTTATTGAATAAAACTATCGTAGCTTTTTATTCATAAATTCTTTTTCAGAACAGCGACCACCGTTGACTGACCGATTAAGCCTCAGAGTAATATGGGCATTCCTGAGCATTTCCCACGCGTTCCAGTATATTTGCTTCGCAATTCAACTGGTGCGATGTTTCGGCAAATCTCCAATGAATGTTGAAGAAGTTACCAGTATCGGAAATTTAATATTCGTGCTGACTATTGCCGTTCTGCGAGGACTCAGTTTGGCGTACCATCGCGATGCCATGCTGGAATTGAAACAATACGTCAACTCAAAATCTTGCCGCCGAACGGATCCTGATGCTTTTGCGCTGCGCAAGAGTAAATATTTGAAGGTTAACCGCTATGTAGCATGGTTCCACATCATAACTACGATGAACAGTTTCACCTGGGCGTGCACCACTGGACTACAAGAAGATGTTTTCAAAATTCCTTACCTCATCGACGGATTGTCTGATACGACGAAGGAGAAGCTAAACTTTTGCTTTTCAATGCTGTTTATTCCGTGGTGTTACACGTTGTGGTATAGTCCCACACAGTTTATTTCGCTGTTGAGCATATTGCATACCGAGCTGACTATTATTGTGGGGCAGTTTGAGGATATACTCGAAAAAGTGGTTGCCAAATATGCCTTCGATTGTTTTGTACTCAATGAAATGTCAAGTATGTGCAGAAACACTTTTTGGATTGATTTGGACAATGAGTTCAAAATTGCTTTGGTTCATCATATGACTTTCGTTAGGTAATAGTAGGACAAACTAGAAGTTGATACTCTTCTGTTAAAAATGTTTTTCCTCAAATTTGTAGGAAACTGTCACTACTACGAAACATTTCCAGCATGAACTTTTTCATACTTCTTTGCTCGAGTACGCTGATTATAACCTTCAACATATTTCTGTTTCTCATGGAACCTTCGTTGGGGCATATGCCTTTGCTACTTTTGGCGTTGCAGTACATTTCGGAAACGTATTTATGCTGTACGATGTTCAACAACTTAGCAATTGAGGTAAATGTACCGTTGCATAGAAGAATTTGAAATAATGTTCCGCATTCTTCCAGAATAATCGAATCAACTATTTGGTCTACGTTTGCGACTGGCTGAACTCGGTGATCAAAGATCACTCACTGGACCGACCTTATTGCTCTAGTATCTATCAGAACGCTGTGATTCTTCACCAACAGGTTGGCAAAGGCATAACCATTCGGGCTGGAGGCATGTTCAGCTTAAGTTTGCCAACGTTTACAACTATGATGAAATCGGTTTACTCACTTCTAACACTGATGCTGCAGTCAATGGATATGAAACCAAAAAATAAGTGAAAAGTACATTAAGCTGCTAGTACACAGGGTCAAATATTTGTCCGAAAAGAAACCAATGCTCAAACATCTTGTTTGACTCGATCAAATTTTCATTAGTGTCAAACTGATGTTGTTTCTTGAGTTCTTTCCTTGTCAAATATTTGGCCCTGTGTACTACTAGCCTTATTGCATCTGTATTGTAGCGTGTTGCCAAGTTTGAAACACAATAGGGGGATTAGGGGCATAATGGACACCCGGGGCGAAATGGACACCCCTGTTTTTGCTGAAACCGTTGACTTTTATGTAAAACTTTCAATGCATAAGTGTAAAGGAACAAGTCATTGTTCGATTTTTCAAAACTACCATTTATATTTCTTCAAAATAACCAAAATATCATTGAAATTGAAGTATGTTTTTCATATGGTGGATTTCTTATAATTTCGAACCAGCAGCAAATAAGGTATTACGAGTGATTGAGTGTGTCCACCATACAAACAAGTGAATTGTTAGCTTATCTACATGTATACGTAGATTTAGCAAAGGATGAACTATTATATTTTTGATCAGAACACACTGAAAATAGCAATTTCAATGTTGTAGTCTATTCGGGGCGAAATGAACACTGGCAATTATGAATGGATGTACGCGCGTTGCATACTGTTAGGCGTTTTAGAGAGTTTGAAAATATTCAATGCGATTATTTTTACCTAAAATTTATTTAATTAACTTTGCAGTTGTGTAAACTCGTCTAAGATGGAGTATTATATCTGTGGCATTGTTCTCCGTTGGCAAATTACTTAACTGGTCGATATTCTCAAAGATACAGCATAAAATATGCAGGGGTGTCCATTATGCCCCGATGGGTGTCCATTTCGCCCCGTAACTTTCCTGCCAGCCCCAAAAAACACACGGTTTTCAATTCATTATTTCTTTACAATAATGAAATTCTACCAGCTGTAAATGATTGAAATACGTAGGAAACAAGTTAAAGTTCAGTTCAGTTCAGTTGGCTTACACTGATAATATGTTAAGATTTTGTCTGTTATACAGGCCCAACATACTCATTTGCTTAGGGTGTCCATTATGCCCCTAATCCCCCTATTTGAAAGTGTATGAAAAATAAAAATAAAAACAACACTACGGAATTGTCGACATCGCTAACAACTCTGCAGTAACATAACTGTTCATGTTTTATTTTGTGAACAAGGTCAGTGAATCTAACGATGGATACCACAATCATATTGAATATTGCATAGCAAATTCCACCCGATGCATGCAACAAATTTCTAAATGTTTGCTTCATGAAATGCGAAACTGTTTTTTTTTTCTGTTCGGGGCATAACCACTGCGACCCATATTCGATCTATTGTGATATATCCCGTATCCTTTGTTTAGTGCATGTCGTACTATTGAGTAGTATTAAAGTATTCGGTTTTGTAACAGTAGTCATTTTCAACTTAATTGGAAGGAAGGATTCTGATTGATAGGTTCCGCCTTAGCACGCTCCTTTTTCAGTCAAAATCATATCCCTTAACGAAAAAGTCAAGAAATGATACCGATATTGACCATGCATCGGAACCCTAGTCCTTACTGCCATAAACCAGTGTACAACGAAAATAAAATATTAGGAATACTAATCCTTTCACTTTGGAATATGAAATGTAATAAGGACCAATTTTTTTCCTTTAATTACTAAAATATGCTGTTGCATAGTTGGAAGCAGTTAGGCTAGGGTTCAGTTTTGTAGATCTTTCGCCGCAACGCAACCCAAAAAGGTGATCTACCCACGCTACGGGCTCCGTTAAAGATCGATCATCTTTTGAACCCCCTCAACCATTCATCCCACAGCACGGGTCACCTGACAGCTTGGGCTTGGATTGTGATTACCTGGACTTTTGCCCCCGGTACAGGTGGTCCGTAGTGCTATTCTAAGCCGGCAACTACACGGGCAATGCGAAACGGTTGGTTTGTTTTGATTTCCATTCTTTGCCGCTTTTTCTCTCTCGGGGAGAAAATTAAGGATAAATTTCTATGCAAAACTCTATGGATCTATGCACATGTTCACTCGTTTGTCTTTTGAGCAGACCCGTCTTGTTTGGTGACCATGGAGATAAGTTCATTTTTCATGAACACGGCACAGCCAAAACGCCAAATTATTGAACTCGTGCGCTAGTTCATTCATGCGTGAGTTCACAAATTTGATATTTTATCGGTGCGTTCACTGATTATGAATCCGTATTAAAATAAAAGTTTACAAAAGTTTAGCTTAGACTGACTGCACGCGCATATATACATATGGTTGCCACTCCGTGGTTGACCCGAACCAATTCACTGAAAGTAGTTTACCATTCTCACTGTGCAACCTTCAGAGTCTCTCTTTAACTGTTTTTACAATAACGGCACCGGCTACATCTTTGCAGTCGGGTTAGAAAAGGGAAAGATTATTAGCACTAACCTTTGTTAAAAGTGAAGGACCGCATTTAACGCTGCGACTCCACCAAAGACTGCAGGCAGGAATGCTTGTTAGTAGGGAAGGTATCGTTGGGTCTGCTGGTAATCGAGGGGTGGTTTCGCCTATATGGCGTTTCCGTAAATCCGAGTAAAACATCTATTGTTCTTTTCACAGAAAGGCGAAACCTTAATGACGTTCGACCTTTTCGTCTATTTGATTCTGAAATCAATGTGACTGATCAGGTAAAATGGGAGGATCCTGCTAGAGGTCCTTAAGTCCTTGGCTATTGCGCCAGACGATGAAGTCGTCTGCCAGTTGACTTCCAATCAACTGTGACCAGCTAGCTATGACTTTGTCCAAAACAGGATCCTTCTTCTTGTATTTCCCAAAACTCCCATCAGAAACAATTCCCACGATTCTGTTCTCTATTTCCCAAATTCTCGCACAATTAATTCCCGCTATTCCGTTTTCTATTCGTTCATCCAAAGAAATATCTTCATTGTTATGTTGCATAGAGAAAAGCTTAAAATTCATTCAAATATCTACCCGTTTAAAATCAAAATAGAAAAAAGTCAGCTTAATAATTGTTTTTAATTTCGTATTCGTAATTTTTTCAAGAATAAAAGAGATACATTCCCCTATTCTATATCCTGCAAGAGCCAGCTACTTACTAATTAACCATCGAGAGTTCTCCCGGAGCAATTCGCTAGCCTACGGTACCGATCTTCTCGATGCTCACTCAGTCCCTGCTCGTGACGTCACCACCCTCTGTTTTGTTCTGTACGTGAGTCTTCCTACTCCTACTCTGTTTTCTTCCCCTGCTTTTCACAATAAAAGGTCCCTACTCGTGTTGTGTGATGGTGTGTGTCAGCTTTTCGGAATTGACAGTTTCATGACGTTTTGATACCTATCCGTAATCTTCTTGGGGTAGGGTAACCTGGGGTAATACGCACCCCCGGGGCAAAACGCCCTCACGCTATTTCATTATATTTGAGAAGTTCCATTCGATGCAAGCAAACTAGACGTTAAACTGACCCGCACAAGCCCAAGAACGCAAAGAATATTCGAATGAAAAGCGTGGAAAACGATGATTTTCCACATTTGGAAAGATTGTCTAATTTGAAGCGCACACAATTTAAGCAATTGCGCGCTGATTATATGGAATCAACCTATTAACTACCATCCGCCTCCTACTCCTTCCATTTGCTGCCGTAAACAGTAGGATGGAGCCGCCTGGTATTTCTTAAGAATTCAAAGCGGAAAATGCCAGATAAACTCAAGGTGCGTTTTGCCCCCAACAGCTTTTCAGCACCCAAAACGTAACACTTTTTTAAATTGTTAATTTGATTCGGTAAAATTGATATCACGCGGACTAAAAGTTGGCATCTCTTAGTCAAATAGGTAAACTAACTTTCAAAACGCAAGACACCCATAAAATCATCTTAATCTTAGCTATAGCGCCACGTTTGCTTAGGGGGTGCATATTACCCCACCTTCCCCTACTCTTGTCACCGCGGTAACGACCGACGACGATCGACCTGGTTACTCCACGAAAGTCCGATGCTGGTGGAAAGTGTTACGGATGGCGTCCACAACGAAGCCACTCTTCGGTAGACGAGTGACGGGTGCCACTACTCCGTGGCAAAACGACTCTAGGCGAGACGAGGAGAGTTGATGCTAGGGCTCACGATCGTCTGCGTGCTTCGGCCAGATAATAGTGTGGTCGTAGCCCCGTACATGACCATGCATAGTGAAGAGTTGGATGCCAGAATGGCGTCAAATCACCATCTTAAACATTTTCTGACCTGTGGAGGGGAACGGCTCGCAGTTCCATTGCCGATACACGTGGATAGCTACGCTGTTGACATCCGTCTGCACGACCTTCCGGAGGAGATCGATGCTCATGCAATCATTAGTCATATGCAACAGTATGGCGAAGTGATTTCCTAACGAAACGACGTCTGGAGAAGTTACTTCCAAGGCCTCAGCAACGGCGTACGTGTCATACGTATGAGGCTGACTCAACCCATTCCTTCATACATTACTGTGTCGGAGGAAACAACGTACAGGGGATTGACAAAATGATCGGGACAGGCAAAATTTTCCCTTCTCAAAAAATATTCAAATAGCTGTGGCTTTTCGAAAAGTGCATCAAATATTCTCAAATTTTTACTGAAAGTGGATCAACTAGTTGTGTATCAGTGGACAAAATTTGGAAAAGATCGGGCTATTCTGCACGAAGTTATAAAGATTCTAGAAAAAGGTATATTTATCCGATAGCCAACTTTGAGCTGTTATATCTCCGGATTCAATGAACTGAATGCAATGAAATTTTGACCATACATGACTTATATAATGAGCTTTGAAAAACTATTGACTTAACTTAAAATTCTTAACACAGAAGAAAATTATAACGATTAGATTATTTTTTTAATAAATCACCAAATTTTCTAAAATTTCAACATCGTTTCAAAATTTAATATGCTAATTATAGTTCATTTACATTCCCTCTAATTGTCTTGAATATAAATATGTTTTGACAAAAGTAACAACATAGCCGGCAATTCATTGAAAAAGTAATGGGATGCATATTAAAAAATGGACCAATTTACTAAAAAAACATAAAATCAATGAAATCGCTATAACTTTTTCTCTTGTGAATAATTTCACGTTGAGTCAGTCGCTTTTCAGAGCTCATTATATAAGTCGTAAATGGTCAAAATTTCATTGCATTCGGTTCATTGAATCCGGAGATATAACAGCTCAAAGTTGGCTATCGGATAAATATACATTTTTATAGAATCTTTATAACTTCGTGCAGAATAGCACGATCTTTTTCAAATTTTGTCCACTGATACACAACTAGTTGATTCACTTCCAGTAAAAAATTTAGAATATTTGATGAACTTTTCGAAAAGTTACAGCTATTTGAATATTTTTTGAGAAGACAACATTTTGCCTGTCCCGATCATTTTGTCTATCCCCTGTATGTTTCCTATTTCGCTCAAACACGGACTTGTCGAAACTGTGGAGGAAACGATCACCCGAAACAAAGATGCTCCGAAGCGGCAGCATCCACTGCTAGCAAACAGTTACCCCAGCCCAATAAACCTAACGCAGCACAACATTCATCACCGCTTGCTTTCCGAAAAAAACCTAGATTAATCCACCTAGTGGTGATAGTGCCTTTCTCGTCGAATATGTATTCATGATCTTTACGTCGATATTAGCTATTCCTGAGAACACTTATACGCTTAATACGATTCATGTAAAATTTGAACTCCTTATGGACCAAATTGTGCACAGTAATTTTAGACGCAAAAGGAGATTGGAAAAACTTTATTCAGTGTTGATGCGAACAAATTATAATTTTCCCATAACACGTTTCCCAAGTAACACAGAAGACATCTTTGAAAATGAAATCTGAAAAAGATGTTTTAATATAGTACTTTAATCGTATCTGTACACATCTTATGTTGAAATCAGGTTTAAACTATGTTTGGCATTAACAAGTCACTGAAAAATCTTATCAACCTCACCACACGTTACAGCTACGTAAATATAACGTTGATTAAACTTGATTTGTGTTTCGTTGTCTTCTTTCAATTCAAGATGATGTGTAAAACATCATCAGCACATAGATATAACCTTTAGGCTCAAGTATGTTACGATTACGCTATTTTTATGTATTCAATACGGCTATGTATAAGTTTATCAGATCACTGTCTCCCCTCACTCACTTAAATTTATGAAACATCTTATGCACATAAAACTAAACCGAAACTTAACTATAATAGCACCCGAAACTCATATTTCCCTTTGTGCGGACACTTTGAGTACTTACGTGGCGACTAAAACTAACTTAGAACACAATTTTTGATACCGCAAAATTAGACACGAATTTATTCAGATTGATGCCACGAGCTGCACTCTAACTTTGTTATTGTTGCACTGATGTTCAAAACAGGTATCAAAAACCAAAAATCACATCGTTGTATGCTATTTTAAAATGGATGTTGCAAGTACGTTGCCAAGATGTTTTTTTAATGTATTCAATCGATTCAAGTAGTACTCGACAAACATGTTATTGAGATGTACAAAAATTGTAGTTTGAACGTTTTTTCAATGCTTTGAACACTTTCCTATCAGGCCAGATAAATTACAGTGCCTGCTAAAAGATTTGACAACTAACGATTTTATGAATGTACTAGCTGTCCCCGGCAAACTTTGTCTTGCCTACTGCGTTTTTTGACGTTTCAAGTCTTTAGCCAAGCGCCCAAGTCCCCGTTCAAAATGTATGAAAACCCGATTTTCAAAAACTCGCAATTTTCCCATGTTTTTGGCCTCATAAACCTTCCTTGGGTGAAAACTAACAGAACAAAACTTAGACGATCCAAATCGGACCATCCGTTCGCAAGTTATGCGCGGTCCCACGTATGCCACTGCATTTTTATATATATAGATGGCAGTTTGTTCATCACAAGTTTTTCTCCGAATAATTATATATCTGGGAAAATTTTAAGATTCAATGTAATAATATAGTTGCCATAATGATAATGAATACAAATTCTACAGTGTAAAATCACATTATTAATACGTTATAATTGAAAATAGCATTCTAAAACTTTTTGACGGTACTGTGTCAAGAATCCACCATGTTGCATACCTGAAAATGTACTCGAAAATCTCACAAAACCATAGAAATGACAAAAACCTTCCTTCTTGTTTTCAATCTGATGGGAGGCGAATTAATTCATGAAGAGTGAATGTGTTTATTTCACCATAAATTTTGAGTGGCACATGTATTTAAGTCATAGTGACCAAACATCGTAATGGTAAATTACAAATGAAATGTAAGGCTTGACAATTATTTTGAGCCATTACCAAATATCACATGTCACATTTATTTCCACAGTATGTGATTGACAAAGAATAATTTCCTGCTGGCAAAAAGTAAGTTCTTACGATGTTGCTGAGAACATATTCGATACTTTATGTTATGTTATAAGAATGTATTGAAAAACATCTTTAGTAACATCAAAGATGTTTTATAAGCCGCCATTTTTTGCGCTTTTTCGGTGATATAAGTGTACGAAAATAAGTTTTTCATATTCAAAACAAAACATGGACGTTTGTATGAATCATGTAATATATACAGTATTGTAACAAGTTGTGTTACTTGGGTTATCCATCCTACTTTATATTAACACCACAGGAATTTGAAATGGTGTGATTTGATGAGATTGCGTTGGTCACAATTTTATTCTCTTGCATATATGAAGACTGACCATTTCTTCACTTTTAATCTTACCCACCGTTCACCAGGCTTTAAGAAAAGTCAAGATTTGATTTATCGCTAACATTGGTTTTGTTCACTTTCATAATTCCACTATTTGATGTACCACACGCATGGTTTTTTTTTTTCCTTGTTGGGTATCTAAGTCACTGCAACCAGGTGATAGATCTATTGTGACATATGCCCCATTTTTGTTTAGCTTTGTCAAGTCGACGTATCACCATTGGTATTGGTAATAACCAGACTTTGACCAGAAGCGGTATCCCAACACGGTGCCACACTTCGAATGAATTGAACCACCGTATTTGGGTTTGTTCTCCAAACATCAAAAGGTTCTATTAGCCCTTTGTCGAAGAACCTAATTCTATTAGTTACAATTGCCGGACAATGGCATAACAAATGTTCCGAGTCTTCTATATCTATGATGCATGGGTTTGGTTCATATAGCCGAGGCGGTAAACGCACGGGTATTCAGCATGACCATGCTGAGGGTGACGGGTTCGATTCCCGGTCGGTCCAGGATCTTTTCGTAAAGCAAATTTCCTTGACTCCCTTGGGCATAGAGTATCTTCGTGCCTGCCACACGATATACGCATGCAAAATGGTCATTGGCAGAGGAAGCTCTCAGTTAATAACTGTGGAAGTGCTCATAGAACACTAAGCTGAGAAGCAGGCTTTGTCCCAATGAGGACGTTACGCCAAGAAGAGAGAGAGAGAGGGTTTGGTTCAATTCCACGTTTGATCATTTCTGGCGGATATCAGGAACCGATTTCATGACACTACTGGTTGTCCCAAATATGGTATATGGCTATTTTCTTGTCAACTGGTTATCAGGCTGCCTAAAAAGCCGCGAATCGATGTGTTACATGGGGAGCATCCATTAGGTACGTCACGCTGAAATTGGGAATTTTCGAAGCTCCCCCTCCCCTCTTCGTACGGGCTTTTCCTATACTTAACCCGGGAGCGGTCGCGTCGTGTACTGAGTATACCACCATGAAAAAAGCTTGTAGTACAAAGCGTGTGCGTAGTGTCGCTGAGGGTGGCTGAAGACGCGACTGCTCGAGGGTAAAATAGCATGATTTTAGTTTACTTCTATATTTTACCATTTTCGGTGGGTCACTCGTTACCTGTTCTTCAACAAATGTGCGTCTGAGACTTCTTGCTGACAAACTGTCAATTAGGTTATTGAAAAAGGCGCGATTTGGTGTGTCGCATGCAAAGATTCGGTTCACTTTTATATTTTACCACTTATGATGAGACACCCTAAATCGGTTCCCGGACAGGACCTGTTGTCCCAAATTTAGTCTGCGACTACTTTTTTGCTAACCGTTCATCAGGTTACCGAAAAAGCCGCGCTCTGATGTGTCGTATGCATGGGTTTGGTTCACTTTCATATAAGGCGATTTCCGACGAGACATATGGAGCTGGTTCCGCAATACAACTGGCAGTCTTCAATGTGGTCTGAGCCTACTTTCTTAATAACCGGCCATCAGGGTATTGGAAAAGCCGTGATTTGATATGTCGCATGCGTGGGTTTGGTTCACTTTTCTATCTGGACACTTCCGGCGGGACCCCCGGAACCGGTTCCGGAACACTACCGGTTCATATATGGTCTGATACTGTATCCTGCTAACCATTCATCAGGTTATCGCAAATGCCGCTGTTTGATGTGTCGCATGCATGGGTTTGGTTCTCTTTTATATTCGGCCACTTCCGTCGGGACCCCTCCCCCCCCCCCGGAACCGGTTCCGGAACTCTACCGGTTCAGATATGGTCTGATACTGTTTTCCTGCTAACCATTCATTAGATTATCGGAAATGCCGCTGTTTGATGTGCCGCATGCATGGGTTTGTTGCATTTTCATGTCTGGCCCCTCCCAAGGGTACCGATCCTTATCACCTAAATGGCCATAACTCCGGAACGGCTGGACCGATCCGAACCATTTTCAATAGGAAACAATGCGGTAAAATTCCGGTTCGATTCGAGCTATAATCCGATAGTTATTACATTCACGCTGTGGAAAGTTGCCTTCACAGCTCGCTCACGACTTTGGTATGCGTGTGCGACCCCAATGTTATTCAGCAAACTTTCAGATAAAACTACAAGGGTAAATTCATCCATACATTGTTTTTCGATAGCATGCTTCTGAACTGAGATAATAGCAAATGAATGTAAATCTTTGAAAATGAATGGTCGCAACCTTGCTCGGGACCCACGCTTTACTTCCCTTCCGAAGGAAGAATTCACATTTTGCGAGTTTGTCGAGAGTGGGATTCGATCCCAGGTCCTCGGCGTGATAGTCAAGTGTTCTAACCATCACACCAGGTCCGCTCCACTTGGTAAACACTTATTAAGAGAAAATGACTTCAGAAACCTGCATCTTCAGGATGTAATGTTGTTCTTGACCCGCTGTGGAAAAGAGCTATAGGCTCTCTTTACGTTTTATGCGTTATTACAGTGCCCTTTTCAGGGCGCTGTTTGAACCCATTGTTGTACGGTTATGCGTGTATGACGATCCTATTTCTTTACCTGTCCATTTCCCTGTTCCATCGTTTTTGCCTTTCTCGTACACTAAGTGTACCGGAAAGGCTATATGTTCACTCCAAAAATGACTTTTTGATAGAAGCCCCGGAGGGTCGAGTCATATATACCAATCAACTCAGCTCGACGAATTGAGGTGATGTCTGTGTGTGTGTATGTGTGTGTGTGTGTGTATGTGTGTGCGTGTGTGTGTGCGTATGTGTGAGTGTGTACAAAAAAAACTCACATCACTTTTTGGCAGTAAACCTCATCCGATTTCAATGACCGACGGTTCATTCGACGCGGAATCTGGTCCCATTGTTTCCTATTGAAAATGGTTCGGATCGGTCCAGCCGTTCCGGAGATATGGCCATTTAGGTGTTCCGGAACGGTACCTCAGGAAGGGACCAGATATGAAAATGCATCAAACCTATGCATGCGACATATCAAACCACGGCATTTTCAATAAACTGATGAGCGGTAAGCAGGAAAATAGTCTCAGACCATATCTGAACCGGTAGTGTTCCGGAACCGGTTCTAGGCACACCGCTGGAAGTGGCCAAATATACAATTGAACCAAACCCATGCATGCGACACATCAAACCACGGCATTTTCGATAACCTGATGAGCGGTAAGTAGGAAAATAGTCTCAGATCATATCTGAACCGGTAATGTTCCGGAACCGGTTCCGGGTGTCTCGCCGGAAATGGCCAAATATACAAGTGAATCAAACCCATGCATGCGACACATCAATCCACGGCATTTTCGATAACCTGATGAGCGGTAAGCAGGAAAATAGTCTCAGACCATATCTGAACCGGTAGTGTTCCGGAACCGGTACTAAGCACACCGCTGGAAGTGGCCAAATATACAATTGAACCAAACCCATGCATGCGACACATCAAACCCCGGCATTTTCGATGACCTGATGGACAATGAGCAGGAAAATCATCTCAGACCATATCTGAACCAGTAGTGTTCCGGAACCGGTTCCGGGGCTCCCGCAGAAGTGGTCAAATCTGAAAGAGAAACACATACCCATACATGCGTCACATCAAATAGCGGTTTTATCGATTACCTAATGAACGGCCAGCAAGTGTTTCGGAATCGGTTTTGAGTGGCCCAAAGAGGCCAAATGTAAAAGTAAATCAAATCCAGGTATGTGACACATCAAATCGTGGCTTTTGCGATAACCTGATAAACAGTTAGCAAGAAAATAGCCTTAGATTACACTAGAGACAACTGGTAGTGTTCCGGAATTGGTTCCGAGAGTCCCGTCGAAATGGTCAAACCCTGCATGTGATACCTTCAATTTGCAGCGTTATTGGTTAACCGATGAACAGTTAATAAGATAATAGCGTCAGACCATATTTGGTTCAGCCGGTAGTTACTCGGAATCAGATCCAGGTAGTAAAATGTAAAATTTAACCAAAACCATGGATGCGGTACATCAAACCACGACAACCTGATGGAAAAATAGGGTCAGACCACATTAGATTCCCGGTAGTGTTGCGGGTTCGGCTGTGGCTTCGAAAGTGGTTAAAAGTATAGATAGTAGAGTAAACATAGATCCGTGTTGATGAATGTCAAAATCTGTATCCAAACGAGCATGACGTCACGATTTGGACAACATCAATGGAGCGCATGACGTCATATTCAACCGTCACACTCTTGAAAATTACTACTTACACGCTTGAAACATTTTAGTCAGCGGTGTCCGCGGATCTATGTTTACTCTACTATCTATAGTTAAAAGTAAAGGTGAATCAAACCCATACATGCGATGTATCAAATCGCGGTGGTTGGGTAAAGGTGAAGAATTAGCAATAAAATAATCTCAGACCAGAATTGGGACAACCGTTAGTGTCATGGAATCAGATCCGGGTATCCCACCGAAAATTGCCATATATAAAAATGAACCAAACCCATACATACGACACATCAGATCGCAGATTTTTTGATAATCCAATAAACGGTTAACAAGAAAATAGCTTTAAATCACATAAGACTAGCTGTTGTTAGCAGAACCAACGTTCATGTGAAAAATCAAATCGTGGCTTTGTTTAATGGCCTGATAAACATTCGGCATGAACAACAGTGACGAATAGGTCTAAGTTCTCATATATGAAAGAGAATAAAATATAGACAAAACTAAAGCGATTTCATCAAATCGCACCATTTCAGATTCCTAAGGTGTAAATTTATAGCAGGATGGGTCAACGTTGAATGGCAAAATAAGAATTTGATCGTGTCAACCTTGAACAGAAGATGGCGGCTGTTTAAAGGAATTTTGAGCTCTAAAACTATGTAAAATAAGTGTATTTGGTATGGGAAATATGTTCGAAGTCCACCAGAGTATCCAAGATAATGCCCCGTATTCAAGTTAGCGCCTTTTTTTAGGATTTTGAATTCTTGCATTATGGCCATATGTTGTATGGAAACCTGTCCAGAATTCAAAATCTGTGATCAGATAACCCAAGTTGTGCGCTGTTTCACAAGGTCTGCAATATGACTATAATTGGAATGGGGAAGAATGCCGGTCTTCGTCCAAAACTGGTAACCAGAAAATCATAGACGACATGCCGAAATTCAATACGGCGATTATTTCATGTAATTTTAGGTACGGAGTCCAAAAATGAATACAAGAACATCCAAGATGGTGTCTCAATGTTCCAGATGGCGTTTAGTTTAGTTGGGGTAGATACCCGGAGTCAAAAAATAATGACCGGAAAATCTAAAATGACGTTTCAAAATTTTGCGGCTTCATGACACTTGTTTGGTTTGAATTTTGGATCGTTGTCTTATATTTTCTGAATATTGGATGTAATGCTAATATAAAATGTATCCATATTGAGTTGATTTAGCAAGCAGTTTTTATTTTGTATTTATGTCAATGTCATCAACATGTCGCTTGAGTTTTGTTGAAAGGATATTTTAAAGCACGAGAAAGGCACCATCACCGCTAGGTGGATTAATTAGGGTTTTTACTTCCCTTCTCCCTCGGGTAAATGAAGAATAGGCTCGTGTTCATGGCAATGGCACAAATTTCCCAAATGGAGGAGAATGTGACTCTGGAGCCGACCTGCTGATACCTGATACCTGATGGAATGACATTTGCACTATGAATCAACTTTATAATTCACTGGAAGTGGTTAACCATTTTCACTGTGCAACCTTCAGAGGCTCTTTTTAACGGCATCGGTCATATCATTGCAGTCAGAATAGAAGGAATATTAGCACCAACCTTTATTAAGTGCAGGATCGCGTTTACCGCTGCGACTCCACCTGACCTTTAATTTATAATGCCTAACAGAGTTACACGCTATTGGTAGCTTCATGCGGTAAGCACGTCAGGTGGTCGTTCACAGCAAGAAACAAGCTTTTGTATGGTTAACCTTTTTCGTACATTAGCTGACGCTTACCACGTCGTCGTAGTACATGTTCAGCGTGCCTGTCTGGATCACAATGACTCCAACGCACGACTAGGGTTAAACTGCGCCCAAAACTCTCCGTTATTAACAATGTACAGTACCGGCGGCCGCCTCGTTTCGATCAAGAGCGACTGAAGCAACCGTATATCGCCACCGCATAAGCGCAGATTCTTTAGGCAGCGTTGCCGAAAGATGGTGTGCTCGATGTGGCTTCTCTGGAGGACTGCTGGGGTACAGTTAAAGCAGCTTTCAAAAACGCAGCTGAGAGCACTATCGGGTTGTACGCAGAACGCAGTCGACGAAACGATTGGTTCGACGAATAGGGTAGAGCGTTTTTGGAAGAAAATGACGCAACGCGGGCTTTAGTGCTCGAGCGGTAAAATCCGCCTCTTCCAGGAGAAAACGCGCCGCCTGGAACAAGCGGAGTGCGAAGAAATATATATTAATGTATGAGCTGTTATTAAATGTTATTTTTTCAACTGTTTTGTTCTGTTTAATCGAATGTGAGCAACTATTCTTTGCATATGTGAATTTTAAAACCATCTTGAATAAAATTTTGCAAACTTCAAATTTCGTTTTTTTATTATGATATAATGTTTCTTAAGATTTTCGCATAGTGCGCATCATGAGCGTCAAAAGTGAATAAACAGTCCTCATCAGTTCGGTAAATGTCCTCAAGTCAAGTGAAAACATTCCTCCTACGTTGAGCTTGATTCCATCTTTCACTTGAGCTAGCATCATCAGCGCATTTTTGTAAATGGTCTTGCAATGCTGTCGATCATCCTTTGAGGTCAGCCCGTCTAACGAGTGGATCCAGTCGAGTGCGTAGACATACTGGCGAAGTTGATTGTTCTGAAATGAGTCAAATGAATTAGAGTTTTGGTTTTGGAGTGAATATTGAATGATTGAATTTACTTCATCGTCCAGCTTTTGAAACATGGTACAAAAACAATAGATTTCCGTCGTGAATTGTATCGATACAACCAGTAATGGTAGTTGTTCGATTGATGGTTCCAGTATGAAAAGCCCTGTGTTAACGGTGATGATTATTGCTCCCACGACGAATAAAAAGCAAACATTTAAACTTACAATTCTTTTAAAAATTTGCAAGTGTCTGAAAATAATGTTGAGCATCTGCATGAAATATGTGACAATAGTCTTTTTGCATTGCAATTACCTGATAAACTCGGAATGATACGATAAAACATACTTGAATCTCGAACTGAGTTCCGAAAGAAATTCTGTTTTCTGTTGCGGTGTCAGCTGCTTTATGTCAGATGGTTGTAAAACGTAATTGACAGCCACATCTTCGTAAATATGCTTGAATTGATCTATGATTATTTTCAACTCTGTTCGCAGGACAAGCAGCAGGGACAGTAACTGGGTGGCGCTGTACCAAACTGTATTGCCCCAAGGAATATGTAGAGATGCAGTTAAAACATTGATCGGAAATGCAACGTTCTCGGGCAATCCGTCTAGCAAATATGGAATTCGAAAGACTTCTTCGTGGTATCCAGTATCCAGGGAATACAAACATGCATTCGTTATTGTTATTGGGTAATACACTGCCAAGAACTTGTTTATCTTTTGATAAGTGCTTTTTCGTAACTGAAACGCACTGGCATTATCACGCTGACAGGATTTTGTGTTCAGGAACGTTTTGAGTTTCAACAAATCAGCGTGACTATACGCCAAACATAAACCGCGAACAACTGAAACTCCAAGCACAACTATCATGTTTGTGATGGTGGTGAGCTCCGAAACATCTCTGGGATAACGTTTGATACAGCGGATCATTTGTATCGTAAAACCGAAATATTGGAGGCCATGCAGCACACTTAACACTGTCCATAGGGCTTTGTAGACCCGATTCTTGGTTATGGGAGGTCGTTGAGCTGAAGTTTTTAAAGAGAAAGTTAAAACCAAAATTGACGCATTGATAAACGTTTCAAGCTACCGAATAACCAACATATTTTATCGACGAGACTAAAATAGTCTGTATCAATATCAAAGTACAACAATCGCTTCCACAGGTGTCTAACTTTCTTGAGCTCCATCTTTGCAATTAATTTGAGCTATGTGGAACTGCAATGCATTTTAGCGTATTTAAGGCCTTTCTCTAATGGCCATCCATTTTGATCTTGTTTGCATTAATAATAAGGTTAGGGAATACGTTCATATCATCATGAATTAATATTTCTTTGCCGCCTCCACAAAATTTCCACATTATCTTTCTTATAAAGTTTGAGGAAAATCTAAATTTCACTGAAAAATATTTATTCTGAATACTTTGCCTCTTGTCCATCAACTGATGTTTCAGACAGGTTTGGTGGTCTAGTAGCAACTGAGTAATCCAAATTGATAGATTTTTTTAATACACGTACTTTACAGTTACATCAGGCATAAAATAGCCCATTTTTACAGATATTCCGACTTACCTTAGGTTAAGTGTACCAGTCATCGTTACGGTTTGGCTTCGCAGTCTTAAGGGGAATGGAAAACACTAGTTTTTGATTATTCCCGACGTTTCGGTCCGTTTGGGACCTTTTTCAAGGGTTCTAAAAGTTTAATACAAAGTTACAATAAGTTATAATACATTTAACATTTAACATTTAGAAGAGACATTTACCAATCTTTAAGGTTTTCTGGTCAAAAATAGTTTTGCTAAACTCGAAATGTCATACGTTTGGTCTCGTTTTGGTCTGGATCGGGAGATTAAGGGTTAAAATGCATTGCGTTAAGTTCATCATTCCACATTTTACTCACTTAGTTTTGGTCCGATCGAGTATGGACCATCGTGATGTGGACAAACTGTTTTTTCTCCAGCGGTCTGGAATTCGGGTTCTATCTTCGCGATCTTCCACCATTACTGTTCGTATGCTCTTTCTTTTTCGTGTGTTATACTATATTTATTTCGTCTTATTTTAGTGTGTGTGTGTTTCGTCTATCTGATTAAGTGTGGGTTTGACCGAAGTAAGTCTCTCTTATAATCTAGTTTGTTTTGATCATCTCATTCTATAAATTCTCTCATTTTTTAATAGGTGTAGTAGTCCTGCGTAAGCTACATGGAGGTTGTCAGTGTCTGTGCGTTTGTTTACAGTTTTGTCAGTGTTGTATATGTGGCAACTTTCCAAGATGGGAAGGTTGTTTGTTTTGAAAGTCCTATCTATTATTTTTGGATCGTCTAGTTTGAAGTTATGGTCCATAGTCGCCGCATGATTGACTAGCGCAGTCTTTTCTTTTACCCAGCTGATCTCTGCATCTGTGTTTGTGTATCCCTTTTCTCTAAGTGTGTTTAGTTTTTTGATGTTTGATTTGTGTCCAGATATTCGTTGTTTTAGCTTCATGCTCGTCATTCCGATATAACATGCCTCACAGTCGGCGCAATCAATTTTGTAAATAACATTGTTTTGTTCTGTGTTTGGTGTTTTGTCTTTGACCGGAGGTAATAGAGAGCCAATAGTTTTGTGTTGTTTGTAGGCTATTTTTATTCCCGGGTAGTCCCTCCTCAGTGTTTTCGTTATTTGTTGTGTTAGCCCTTCGATGTTGGTGAGAGAGTAGAATTTTGTGTCTGTTTGTTGTGTTCTACTCACGTTCATAGCTGTATCGTTCTCTATCGCTCGGTGTTGACCAGAAAACCTTAAAGATTGGTAAATGTCTCTTCTAAATGTTAAATGTTAAATGTATTATAACTTATTGTAACTTTGTATTAAACTTTTAGAACCCTTGAAAAAGGTCCCAAACGGACCGAAACGTCGGGAATAATCAAAAACTAGTGTTTTCCATTCCCCTTAAGACTGCGAAGCCAAACCGTAACAGTACATAACCTCAGTCGTATCCAGAAAGAATGTACCAGTTATCGCCATAGTGGTTCCCTATTTGGCCATAGTGGAAATTTAGAAAGTTTTCAAGCTTTGACCTATTATGAGAGTTTCAGTATCAAGCATTTAAGGAAAAACGTCTTAAAATCCCGCTTCAAAAGTGCATCAGAACTTCAGACGCACAAATCTCAAGAAACAAGCTTCAAACAACAAGGAATTGTATTATTCTGTTCTTGCTCACTTGTAATAAGCTTAAAATGAGAAGCTCAGGTGCGCTGGTTTTGTTTACGAAGAGATTTGTGCCCTCGAAATCGTAAGTAGGTACCAAAGTCGGCCAAGCAACCTTCAATTCACACGCCACAAAAGCTCTGTGGCACTTCAAAGTTAGATTTCACTGCTGCAGTATACAGCAAAAGCTGTTCAAATAATTAAATAAATAACTTTTTTTCGTCGGCAATATGTAAACGACTAGTTGGCTTCGTCTAGGGGGACGCAAGCAAATGTGTGCATTAGCGTGGGACACAAAAAGACATTTTACTCCTGTACACTTTTTGAGTTCCATTTTGATCCCATATCAACTGTGCAAAATTTCAGCTCGATCGGAGAAACTATATTTTAGCGCCAGCCATTTTAAGTTTTCATACGATTTAGTATGGGGAAAATCACTTTTTCAAAGAAAAATCGCCACAGGTTTCCCCTTAACCCCTAAAAATAAATCAATTAATGATTTTTGTTGGAAATTTTACGATGAACCAACCCTCTGAAGACCGTAAAGCGATCTAAGGCATGTGAAAAAAGTTATTGACTGAAAACCGAATGGCATGCAAACGCTGTTTAACATGTAAGGAATAACAATAAATAATAAAATCTCGTCATTTTATCGATTGAGTAAGGCCAAATAACTTTTTGCACGAACGTCACATCGGTTTGCTGTCTTTGAAGGTCTGATTCCTAGTAAAGTTTTCTACAGAAATCATGCGTCGACTTATTTTTAGAGATCTAGGGGTGACTCCTAGCGATTTTTCTTTGCAGGAGTAAAACTTCCCCATAGTAAATCGTATGAAAAACTAAGAATGGCGGGCGCTAAAATATAGTATTTTCAATCGATCTGAAATTTTGCACAGTTGATATGGGACCAAAGGGTAACTCAAAAAGTATACAGGAGCTTGAGTTTTTCCATTTTTTGTATTTTCCCATATAAACCGTGTACCAGGCTAGTGTGCATGGACTTTCTGCATACGAAACATCATTTTTTACAACCACAGAGAAAAATGTCTTCACTGTACTCTGATGGCGTATTATGATCTGTTAGGCAAAAATATTAGGGAAGTGGAACCAGGGCTTCTATTTTGAGCACTTTCCTGCTATAACTCTACCAATTTTAAATCAATTCACACAATTTTTGAGATGTGGTGAGATACGTTCTATACGTGTCTTGTCAATTAGTTTGGAGTTGACTGAGTTACAGCGAAAAAGTGCCCAAAATTCCAGCCACGGCCCAAGTGGCTCGGTACCCTAATTGAAATATTTTCCAAGGCATCATCGTCCTCAATTTAAAAGCTCTCTGCTCAGAAGAACTTTGAAAACACGATCTGATTTGAATTGCGAAGAGTTTGGCCGACATTTTTGAATAAACACCTACGGTCGAATCAAATAATGTTTGATCATTCTCAGTACCTTTGTGTCACGTAGAAAGTGTGCCGGGAATGGAATTCAAGTTGTGCCCGAAATAAATGAGAACTTGACGGAAACAGAATTCGAGAGACAATTATTCAATCTTCTTATTTTAGGGAAATGAAAGTTCTTTCGCTTCTTTTTACATTGCATATTATTTAAATTTTTAAATAAGTATTTGATACCATTTTGACGATGAGGCGTTGGGCGAGGTGCAAGAATAAATTCGATCATTATTGGTCGGTACTTAGATAGAAAGGGATTAGTTAAAAACCCTATACAGATTATCTTCGATGTAGCGTATTCTCGATATAGCGAATTCGTACTAACGTACAACCGTACAACCGTATTATAAGACATCCAATTATGTGTATAAAGAAAACTGAAAATAAGATTCCAAATATATTTTTTTTATATTTTATAGAATACTGTACTAATCTGCCGATGGTCGTAAAGTCGGGTCTATCTTGCGTAAATAATAAGTGCCCCGTAACCTTGATACCAACGCCAATCACCATCATAATCATTGAACGGTTGAACAAACAATTGATCCCCAATTGAATATTTATGAATTGGCTTGCATCGTCATAAAAATAAAATATGTATTGAAAAAATGGCTGACACCTTTTGCACATTATAAACTGTTTCACACATAATGCTGTTGAATAGTTATGCAGTCGACTGATCTTCCTTGGTTTCAAATAAAATCGAAAAATTTCTAACATTAAAATAGGTAAAACGAATTCAAATTCGAATACAGTAGTAATATCCACAAAAAAATAACGATAAATTCCAACTATCGGAACAAATATCGCTCAAGTGCATATATCTTTGAGCACTGAATCGTAAGCAAAATAAATGTCTGCAAATAGACTTAACCTACACTGGAGGTGATAATTTTACTTTTCTTTTCGCTTGTTTCAGCACATCTGCCACCGAACTAATATCACGAAGAGGTGTCTTCTCTCGGCGTCACTATGGCTCAGTAGATCAGGTAAGCAATGATGTATCAACAACACCTAACGTAGTAGTTTCGAGCCACGACCCCTGCTCGAAACTACGACTTCTGTCGTCAAAGAGAACGCGGATAAATATGAACCTCTTTGTTACATTGGAGAGACAACTGTTTTACAAAATCGTCTATTGCTTTATGATAAAATTGTCATTATAGCAATAAGTTTTTTTTTTCATTTTTCCTTCCATAAGTTCTTTCAAACAACGAACAATGTGTAAACAGTTCAGGTTTACACTATACAGTTTAAGCTAGAGTAATTTGAATCAGATTTCAACGTGTCTGCATCCGTAAACTTTTACAATTTTGTAATTATGCAATAACCATTGTAACTACCTACGCCGTTTAGCACTTACTGCAGAAGTAGAGCAATGCAATTCTGGCTTGAAGGTGGCCTCGCTGTATCCCACCACAGCAAATGTTGTTTACAACAATGGAGCTGCTGGAAACTTTTGAGGATTAACATTTATTTGATGGTTCCTGTAGAGAACTAAGACAACCGGAATATTTAATTGCAGGCGTGGTATACTTGTGCTTTCATAACAGCTTGGTACAAAGCAATTCTGAAAGAAACAACAACCAACTTAGATCACAGACTAATTGTAGTTAGTTAATAGTCATCGTTGAATTGATGTTGAAGTACATTGAATAAAAACAAAAATGTTTTTAAAGCCTAGATAAAAGAAGCTGGCGAATATTTGGCTTGGCCAAAGTTCCAAGCGATGACTACCAATCGCCCTGCTTGATGATTTTTTAAGGCACCTGAAAGGGTGTGCAAAGTTGACGAACAAAAAATAATAATTTACGAATCAAGCCAATTAGTTTCATGTAACATAATTGACTTTAGCTAACAATACATACTATAATAGTAAGCCCAACTAACGAACTGCATTGAATATGTAACCGACATGCGAAAAAAAAAATGGAGCAAAAAATGCGTTGAGAACATTGTTGTCGTTATGCAATGGATTATATGTAAATCAAAACTACATCAGCAATTCATTGGTACAACGGTTAACACACGCAAATTTTGAATCTGGTTTTATGGCCAAAGAGTTTTCTGGCAATGAAAAAAACTTGTGTTCACTAGCATAAAAATTTGTAATAATCGGTTTGTTCATTATAGTCATCATTTTGCATTGTCCGCTGCTTTAAATATGTTAATGGGCAGACAAAAAATAAAACTATGACACATTTTTCAATGACAGATTAGTATTTTTTTTTAATTAGAAAGTTTGCAGGCATGGGTTTCAAAATAAAGAGAGTCGGTTGATAATGAACATATTGTCCAAAAGTTTAGGTATACTTCGTTAAAAACATATTGTTCCGATCATTATTCTTCAATCACTTAACCTTATTTACAGCTCTGTTGTTCACTAGGTAAATGGAAGCTGTACTTACACTTTGTACAACGCCCAAATGTATTCTATTCTAATTGTACTATATCGAACTGGTTGCCGTTGCGCTGCTTTCACTTTCTACCCTATCATGGTAGAATGATGAGCACGAGGATGTTGATGTGTGGCTGTTGGTTGTTCCTGTTTCCAATCCGATTGGGGTCCATTATGGGTTGCCGTTTGCCGATGTCCAAGTATCCGGGTTCATTTGAGCCATGGGTTCAAAAGAGGGTCAGTGTCAGCTGCTCTCAGGGGGAAAGAGCAACTGACGAAAGTGCCGGGACTGGGATCGAACCCATGACCATCTGCTCATGAAACAAGCGTGTGACCAACTGCGCCGTTGGCCCCTGCTATTGTTCCGATCATGTATCAGTCAGTTTTCATTAAATCCACGTCTGTTTGAATTTATTTTAAAGTTTAACAAACGAAATGTGCTTTCTGCCGAGCACAAATTTATTTCACAGCCGCAGTTGAAGTTTCAATCAAGGATCCGTACATTCGCCTCATTTCATTCATATTCATTCCTCTCTGCTGAAGTGAATCGAGAAAGATGCAGCAATCGGGTTGTCATAATCAAACGCACAATTCCATCACCAGTGGGATGCAATACGTAAGTTTCTTCACATTGTTATTCGTTGTTGTTCGTTTGAGGTTTGGATAGCTAGCGAATGAATGAATAGTGAATGCTGAAGAGCTATCGAAGTGACTATCCTCAAAATTGGAAGCGACTTTTTGCATGTAATGCGTATATTTCAAGGGTATTGTTGTTAAAAAAAACTGGTCACAAATCAGACGGTGCAATATGAAGAACAGAGATGCAAGTTTTTCTGATTGCCTTATTAACTGGGCTCCTACGAGAGTGCGATGACATCGAATCGGTTTGGTCTAATCGCCGTACTTACATATTGTCATTTAATCATGACCTGAAGAATGCGCAATATACGATCTTATCTGTTGAGTATTTTTTGGCTTAAATATTTTGCTCGTATGTAATGAATGCATTTGATAGGCTACCATTTGGCATCCCTTTACTCTTTCGGACATAAATCTACAGTAGGCGAGTGGAAAAAAAAAACAACCAAATGCTGTTCACAGTGATCCAATTATATCGTCCAATTTATTCAGCCTGCTGACATGTAGCAACTCGGGCTTGTTAAGGAATTACTACGTTTTTGAATTTGTTTTCGTCGGTGGCAAGGATTCTACTGGCTGAAATAATTTTACTCACATGTAACAGCCACGAATTCAATGCTGGTTAGTGAGAATGAGAACCAATTGCATTGGTGCTTCACGTACCTACCTGAAAGAGTTAAATTGAGCATGAACATGAGTAGGGACATTTGTGACCGTACACATTGTAGTTGTTACTCCATGATTGATCAGAGCTAGCGGCTTGCAGAAAGATCCAATACCTATATGGGACCGGGGAGTAGCACACCACTCTCAATATACACGTTCCAAAAGCTCTACTTCATTAGGTCAATAACGGCACCGGCCACGTCTTTACGGTCAACCAAGGAACCTGTCAGACTAAAACAAATTCAAGAAATTAAAGTGGAAAAGATTATTTTTAAGATAGTATCTCGAACAATACTTACCTACTACTATCAACCCTGGGCAGGGCACCCACGGTGGTGCAGAGGGCCGAATTGAAAGATTTCTATCCTGGGCGATTGCCAACCACCGCCTTGACCTGTGGCCTGGTCAAATTTCTGTCGACTTGCTTGATTTCGTTGTTGAGGCTGCGCCGCCATGAGCCTCTGGGTCTACCTTTGCTGCGATGCTCTGCTGGATTCCAATCTAACGCTTGTTTGCAGATTTCGTTTCCGCCCCTGCGTGTAGAGTGCTTCCGCCCCTCCGCTTTCGCTCCCGAATTTCTGTCGCTATGGATTACTGCACGAATTTATTCTGGCCTGCTTACTCTCACACGAAATTTGACGTTTGAGAGGTGTCGGCACCGCTCAAACGTCAAATTTTCTGTGAGAGTAAGCAGGTCAGCATGAATTCGTGCAGTGGACCATCGGCTTTTGATGACATCGACGATGGAGCTCCACGTTAAAGACCCAATTGTGAGGCCACCATGCACGAATTATATACCGCAGGCATCTATTGATGAAGACCTGCAACCGTTGAGTGTTCTCCACTGATACACACCAGGTTTCACTGGCGTATAGCAGCACAAATTTACCGTTCGAGTTGCAAATTCGGATTTTGGTGCGTCGACTAATCTGATTGTTTTTCCATACATTTCTTAAACTCACAAAAGCAGCCCTTGCCTTTTTGATTCGTGCACCTATGTCAATCTTGGTGCCGCCATTTGGCTCCCAAGATATTGGAAGCATTCAACATTCTCCACTGATTGCCCAGCTACCGTAAAGCTGGAAGGGTTGACCGTGTTTACATCCAACGATTTGGTCTTGTTGACGTTGATGGTAAGACCTGCCGCTGAGGAGCGATTGGCAAGATCATCGAGCTTGCTCTGCATATCTGCAGAGAGGGACAAAAAGTCTTCAAGCCGATTCAAATCTGCGGATTTCATTCTAGGGGATGGAATTCTCGCTCATGCAGAAGTTTTTGAGAACAATCCAATGAAGAGAAGGGCAAGAAACATAATCTTTATTCGAGCTTATGAACAATTCTGACATCAACAATTCGTTGCTTAAGAAGTTGGGGCTGATTTTTTTTTTCAATCTTGAACTCGTTACCACGGAGAAAGTATTTCAAGCAAATTTCAAAATTGTCGCCATATTCTGGACACACTCAAGAGGGCATCGAACATTTCCTGAAAATTCAACGAACAAAAAAAACCTTAAAATTTATGACTGTCTCGATGAGGACATCCAGATTGTCAGGATGGCCGAGCTGTAGTAGGCAGGCATTAATATAAAAGGTAAATCTATGAAAGCATTGGATTAGACTGAACTGCCGACCATTCTGAAATAAGCCTCGGAGAAGATAACACCGTTGCCGGCGCCTGTGATGCAAGTGGTAGCACGTTTGCTTCATAGGCAGATAGTTATGGGTTCGATCCCAGCCCCGGCACTGTCGTCAATTGCACTTCCCTCCTGAGGGCAGTTGACACAGGCTCTCTTCTGAGTCCATGGCGCAAACAGACCCGGACATTGGTGAACGGCTGCTCATAATGGACCCCCAATCAACATCCTCGTGCTCATTATTCTACAATGATAGGGTAGAAAATTAAAGCAGCGCGAAAAGCAACCAGTTCGATATAGTAGAATGATGGAATAAATTTCGGCGTTGTACAAAAGTAGATGTGCAGCTGCCAATTAGTATCGCTCACTAGTGGACAAAAGAGCTGTAAAGTAGGTTAAGTGGTTAAGAATAAAAAAGGTAACACCGTTGTTTGATTGTGTTCTACAGTAATATATTTCTGTTCCGATAGCCAGGCTGCTGTTAAAGCACTCGCTTCGACCATCTCTACGTCGAAGCGATAACTAGCTTGTCGAACTCAAATCGAGGCGCTGAATTCAGCGAACGCTGCTCACCTTGTGTAGGTACTTGGCCATTCTTCCATCGCTGGAAATTAATTGGCTGATGAGTTAGCTCACACCGGAGCATCACATGACTTCATTGGTTCTGAGCCTGCTGTTACAAATCTGTCAAAGGAAAATTGCAGCATGCTGTTCATAGAATTGACTGGACACTGCCGACTCAGATATTACATTCCGAATATTCAGAAAACTCATTTATATGTGGTAGCTGTGAATCCGATTATGGAACTTCATATCATTTGACATGTAACTATCCAGTACTGCGTTTCCGAGTACTCGGTGAACACTTATTGAGTGAAAGTGACTTCAGAAACCTGAATCTTCAGGATATTCTGTTCTTCTTAATCCGTTGTAGTAAAGAGCTATAGGTTCTCTTTCGGGGGCTCTTTCAACCCATTGACGTTCGCTTATGCGTTACTACCCTCTTCAAAGGGTATTTTTTCCCCTATTTCCCTACCTGTCCCTATCTCTATCCTTTCCCTACCTGTCCCTATCTATATCCTTTATCCCTATTTCCTTCCTTTTCCCACAGGTAGATGATGAAATAGGCTTTTATAATGGCGATGGCACAAACGTCCCAAATAGAGGATTATGTGCCTCTGGAGCCGGCCTTCTGATGCCTGATATTTGTATGTAATATTGAAAAAATAACAATTGATCATTTGGCAATTGTTCATGGATCATTTTATAATTTAACGGGCAGTCTTTCAAAATGGCCTTGTCTTTCTACGCTTGATTTCCTTGGTGCTGATGATCATGACATTCGGATTGTTCTGAGAACATGTAAACAGATTATAATTATAGAAACACATTTTATTACAAAACCCTGCCTATAAAACATAGTTTGCCTCTATTGCTGTAAAAGAAAACAAAATTATTATAATAAAATAATGTCTTCAAAATCAGTCGTAACAAGCTGAAAATTGCAAAGGTTATTGATAATATCGGCTTAAAATACAATATGTCACAAGTTAGAATCATGTTGTGAGAGATCATTGGTGAAAAGGTTTGGCTCCTGCGAATAAATCAAAAAGAGAACAGAAAAGCTCTATTAGCTTTCAGGCCTGCAAGAAATACTCACGATTGGGCAGAATGTAGATTTTATTAGTGATTTGATAGTAATCGAAATCTTCGTCCATCTCGTCACGCTGATCATACACGCTGGGGTCGTCTCCCATAAACTGCTGATCTCCGGCCTCCCGCATTCTTGTCTGCTGACTGTGGCTTATTTTTTCGTTGAAGCTCCTCAAGATATCGTCTGGTACTTTTGGGTAATTGGTTTGATTCGGTGGATACTCGAATCCCAGCTTCATCAGCACGTGTGCCTTGATTGATTTGAGCGATGCTTTAGCGAAAACACTCCTGAACTGACAAGCCGAACAGTGGAATGGATGTTTATCGAACCGAGGATCCGGACTGTATGTAGCTTTGAGGTCATCATCGTCGTAGTTCACCCGTCGGTGCATTCCTACAATCTGCTTTTCGCTTAACGTTTTGTAATGTGTGTTGTTCAGGTGGTTATCATGCCTGATGACAGTTTCTTCCATCGATGCACTTGAATCGCTGCTATCGTATCCATGAATAGCCGGTATCAGTCCGACCGTGAACTTCAACAGAACCAGCACGTATATTCCCCACATCACAGGCAGTCGGACGTTCCAGTGTTTGATTATGAGCGTAACATTACCCTCTGAATGCCGCTGTCCATTTCTGCTACCAGCCGACCACGCACTCGGCATTTTCAAACTTCTATTACTACCCTTCCCGGAAGGGTCCGGCAGTACACCAACGCAGGCAAAAATATCAATGGTCAGTGAACCAAATGCGTTCACTGCCGTTATCACAGTCAACAAATAGACAATCCTACAGACCCGGTAAAACGACAGAACGATTTGCTCTAATCAATTGAAACCGACAAACGACACAGCACACGCGTATCACCGTCAGTAAGGCAGCGACCGATTGACGACTGAACGAGTAAAAGCGCAGCCTCGTCTCCAGCCAAGGGTTTTATACTGACTGACCGCATATCGAACTTTGCGGGAGCGCAAAAGCGGTGAAATCAAGATTCAATAAATTGCAATTAATTTAACATATTCACCGATGGGACGATGACTACATACAGCCAGTCAGACAGCCGGAGCGGTGGCAACCGGGTACGGGTCGGCTCAGCCAGCCCGTCCGATCGAGCACCAAGGGGACACTAGGTCAAATCATTTAATATTGATGGGGCAATGTATGGGTGTCATTGTTGCTACGGGCTTGTTACATTCTATACTGGAAACAATTCGATAGCTTGTTGCGAAATTGTAATTATTTATAGGTAATGTGCTATGAACACTTGGTAATTGGAGTAAAAGGCGAGGTGTAAATTCGATTATGACGAAGAGTCCAAATTGACGTACTAAAAGGGTTTTCAACACTTCAACAGTACCATACTGAGAATGTGTTTCTGGTTTCAAATCTTGGCCGATGTCTGCCAAACGGAAATTTGCCTGACTTCTTTAAACCTGCCTAATGGAATGCGTATACAAAAGCGTCAAATAGTAAAAACTCCCAGTTTTATTTTTCAATCACTTAACCTAATTTACAACTCTTTTGTTCACTAGGGCACTACGTGAGCCAATTGGCAGCTGCTCTTACACTTTGTACAGCGCCTAAATGCATTCTTTTCTAATTCTACTATATCGAACTGGTTGCCTTTTCGCTGCTGTCGCTTTTCTATCCCTGTCCATGATAGAATGATGATCACGAGGATGTTGATGTGTGGCTCTTGTTCCTTCTCTAGTCCGATTGGGAGGGTCCATTATGAGTTGCCGTTAGCCGATATCCGAGATTTCGAGTCCGTTAGAGCTACAGGGGATGGCCAAAATGTTTGTTACAGGCAACTTTTTTTCTCCCACAAAAAAAATCAACATGCTGTAACTTTTCATAGAGTGCTTCAAAAAATCCCCAAGTAACACAGTTGTCACCGAAGAATTACGGCGGCGCAGGTTTTTGTTGCGTAGAAGTCATTGTGACTTACTTCTAGCAAGTAAGTGTATACTTGTTCGAAGTAAGTCACAGTGACTTCTGCGCAACAAAAACCTGCGCCGCCGTGACTCTTCGGTGACAAGTGTGTTACATGGGTCTCAAATTTTGACTGTTTGTCAACCTATTATATGTGCACCATTGGTACAAATTTGGGCTCGATTGAATAATTTTTCGCGTATCCTTAGTATTTAGTGCATGTCGTACTACTCCATTGTCATTGAGAGACAATGAAGCATCGATTTCTGTACAGTTCTTGTTTTGTTACCTCAGAGGTTGAAGGAATCTAATGCGAAGAAAAGGTACCGTTTTCATAGAGATTTAAACCTCAGTGAAAGTGCGCTCCTAATCAAACACAATTGATTTTATTTCTGAGAAAAACAAAACGGTGGTACTGATATTTATCCATGCATCGGAACTCTAGCCCCATCCATGTCTTGCTTCTAGTTTAGTTCCAGGACAACAAAGAAAAACCCGGGGCTTTAGGCTAGTTGCAAAACTTTGTCAAATTAGAGAATGTGTTCTGCAATAAGAATTCACGTGAGTCCTTGAATTACCAGAACTTAACAGTCCTTAATAGGTTAGTACGCAATTAAATACGTAAAGCATGTTTGTTTTCCTAACATCAAGTGTAGTCTCGGGTGGGCAAAGTCCGAGTCTTTAACTATCAGCAAGGCAGAATAAATGCAATTTTAGAAACTGTCACCAGTAACAAGGACTTTGTACCATGAATCCTTATTACCAAAACACATTACCCCAACTTGACAAACCGGATGTCACTAGGGTTCGGTTTGGTAGATCTTTAACCGTAACGCAACACAAAAAGGTGATCTACCTACGTTACAGGCTCCGTTAAAGATCGATTATATTTTAAACCCCCTCAACCATCACAGCACGGGTCACCTGACACCTTGGATTGGGGTTCCCTGTTTGGTGGACTTTTACGCCCGGAACAGGTGATCCATAGTGTTATTCTTAGACAATTGAGACAACCGCTACCGACACTACACAGCTATCTAGGCTGATCGGGAATAGCAGTTAACATTGATGGTTAACCTCTAAACGAGCCCGAACAGCCCTGCGAAGGCCATTTGGCCGAATGGGTCGTTTGGCTGCATTAAGATCTAAGGAATTCAGAGGATTTTTTGACATTCCAACTGCCAAAATAATTACATATTAGATATGTTTCCTTCTTTTAATCATAGGCTATTCTTTCTACTTTTACGATTCAGGGATCAGCTGGCGTTAAAACTGCTGGCCAAACGGCATTCGGCCATATTAAATTCGGCCTAATGATCCGGAACCGTGTAAAGCAGCAACCGAGCTGATTTGTGTGTTCAGGATACGGAAAAAATTCTTCCGCTTCAGCGTGATCTAAATCTATGGACCGACATACGATAAACACAATGACGTACACTGGAGTAACAGAATCCGTTTCATAGCTAAATTTTTTTTAACTAAAACTAATGGCTTTAAAATTGCGAATTTTGATATTGTAGATGCTTTTTGGTTTTCAGTAGCCATGATATTTTATTCTTAATTTATTTTGCATATTTAAATTCGTAACGTAAGAGATACATCTTTTATGCTACATGATTAAATATGGTGGCGTAGCCGTTATTGTAAATTATTTGATTTGGTTAAGATTCAAGAAACAATTTCTTCAACTAAACTATCAATTACTATTACTACTAATCCACGATAATCCACGATATGATTTAAGAAATAAATCATAATCCCTCTAAAAGTGTTGTTCAAAATACCACATGTCATAAAGTTTGATAAGCACCCTTCTCATTTCTTTAAACAAAAAAGATACGGGCAGCAAGCGGCTGTACAGATTGAACGAAACTTAACACTAGACAATGGACACACGGATCATGTACCAGTTGATACAGAGAAAAGACTATTTCCGCGAAAAGTTTCATCGCCCGGAGCGGGAATCGAACCCCCACCCCATAGCATGGTCTAATCGCACCAAGCTTGATAACCCTAACCGCGCAAGGTTTCCATCTATACTTTATAGAATAAATTAAGAAATCAAGCTAATACTTGATTTTTCTATTAAAAGTGCCAAAATAGAAGCACTGCATCAGTTTTAGCCATACTATAAGCTTTGATTTTCATTTCGATCAACGACGTGTATTTCTCATGGCAGTGGCAAAATAAAAAGCTAAAATCGGCATATAAGAGCAAATTTTTTGCTGGTTAAGATCGCAACAGGCCGAATAACGTTCTACGGCCAAAACACCCGGCTGGTCAAAACTGATGCTTCTACGCTGTAGCCTTACATGTGCCGAAAAACTCTGTCGAAGACCGCAAAGCCATCTAAAGGTTGTTAGAAAAGTTGTTGATCATCTGGTGGCGCCTAACATTTAACATGTGAAGGAATGACAATAGCAAAACGATCTCACTGGATGGGCATGAACTGTCTTGGCTATGGCTTTTACTTATCACGTTGCGGTCTTCGATTAAGATTTTGGGCGTATTCTACACAGATAAAAATAATGAGATTTACACGTCATGTAAACTTCATTTTAGTCATGTAAACTTTTTGTTATGATGGTTTACATGAAATATAATGTGAATTTGTGTTATATATGTCATGTAAATACTCAGAGCCATGCTAAATTACAGGACATATAATGAAAGTTTACATGATATTTGTAAGTATCGGCTCAGCCAATCGGGAGCGTCCAAGAGACTCCCCGACTCAACTGCCTCAGGGTCGGCACGCTTACCGTTAATTTATCGCGGGACAGGGAAATTTCACACTAGACCCAGGAAAACCTCAAGCACTTCACTAGTCAAAACTCTCACTTTATTCTATCTTTCTTAACCTTTATTATGAGACAATTTTGGCCTACTCCTTATCTTTCACTTTCTCTGAAAAATTCAGAGCGCAGTAGGCGTAGCCGCGTGCAGACGTGTTTTGTTTTGCTCGTTGCGTTTCTTTCACCTTCGCCAATTTTTTTTGTGATTCTGCCGACGGTTTGGCCGGTGCTACGCCATCCGGATAGCTTCCGCGTGTGAAAGAGTGCTTGTTCTGTGAAAATTTCAATAGTGGATTTGTTGATTTCGAAAATAATCATCATTTCCAAATAACTCGTGCGATAGCGGGGGGTTTCAAAGATTGTGTGTGTGTTTGAATGCCACTGCTAAGGGGCTGTCCATAATTACGTAAGGGAATTTTAGCGATTTTCTGACACCCCCTCCCCCCCTTGTAAGATTTTCTGTATGAGAACCCAAAAATTTTTGTATGGCGCGTAAGGTTTCTCAAACCCACCCCCCTCCCTCCACAAACCCTTACGTAATTAATGGACAGCCCCTAAAGTAGTTCGGGTTCGGAAACGGTGCTGAAATTCGTTTCGAGAGTGTAGGAATGTGCCGTTTATTTCGCGTTTTCACATAGAGCGGTCAATGGCGCTACGCCTTCCAGTAGTTTTTCATTCCTCATGACTGCAGTTTTGTTCCGTGTTTTTTACGTACATATGTGGCTATTAAACTACCACCATGCCATCAGCGGTTCGCAAGGGATTAGAGAATCATCCCGTATGACTCAACATTCATAATTTCGTGGGAGCTAAAGTGACGTGTGTTCAAATGATGACTGACTGCAAGCGCAACGGTGGCGAGACGAAGAGGAAGCCTGACTGCACAATAAAGACGTTGCCTTGGTGATGACAGCGCTACCTTGGATTGGATGGATTCCGGTGAGAATGTTCCGATTACTTTTACTACAACAAAATGAACTAAATACGCGCCAGTTTCGAAGATTCTCTTTGAATCATGAAGTGTGTTTGTATTATCATTATCCAAATGATAACGGTAATGTACACATGCGGGGCTTATTGTAAGTGAAAGTGACTTCTGAATGGACGTGTCTCTCCAGCCATTCTGAAATGGGTCTCTGAATCTGCAATAGAGCTATCACCTTCTAACTCCCGGACTAAAGTTTTTTGCAAAAGCATCAAAATGATATTGCAGAAAACTTTCTTCCATAATACCACTGCCGGACAGTGGGGGTTAGTTGGATCACACACAAACACACACACACACTCCTTATCTTTCACTTTCTCTCACTTTCTTATGTACTAATCTGACCTTTTTCATTTCTTCGTCGGTGCCCCTTTGCTCCTCACCAACCTCCTGACCACGCTTTCCTCGCAGCCTGGCAATGGCCGCCGATATCATTCTCGCGTGTTTCACGGCTTCGGCCACGTCTGGCCACTTTCAGCTTCCGCGATGGCTCTAGGGGTTCACACTGCAGCTTCCTGGGACCCTCCTACACGTCCTAGGCTACCGATAATGGCGGATCGGTCTTCGGCCAACAACGATGCCGGATTCAGCCGAAATGGGGTACTAGGACAGTGTCGGGCGGTAATAGAAATATAGTGGTTTCTATACCAAAAACGGCGGGGTCCTGTTGTGAATGGAATGGTCAAACCACGGTAATAGAAAAATAGTGGTCCATGGCCGTTACCTGATGTCCACTTTCAGATCACTTCTTCCTCCTCTCTTTCCACTCTTTCCACTATAACTTCTGTCTTACTAAATTTGCTCACAGCTTTAAACTTTTCTTCTAACTAATCTCTAGGATAGTCTTTAGGCAAGTAAGCAAGTGGAATTTCAGTATTGGCCTTCAAGGTTCTTGACCTGAGCCATCGGTCATTACCCTTTCATTCGGGTTTGTTGTAATGGCCCCTATTTCGCCCTCCTAATGGCCACCTGAATGGGTCGCTTGCAGACCTCTGGTGGTGGGTTTCTGAAGCTGGTAGGTGGTGGTAGCCAGGGTGGTTTCGCCTACTAGTGCCCTACTAGTATGCCAGGTGGGTCAGCAAGGGAAAAACCTGAATATCCAACACAAAATATACCTGTCCTTAACACATTTCCGCAAATACAAATACAAAATCCCTTCAACACAATCAATTAACGAACCAAACACTTACATATTTTATGACTTTTACATGATATGTCATGTAAAATTCAGTGATATCTCACGCTCCAATTATGTGCATCATATGTCACAGAACTTTACACTCTTTTTTCGGCTATATTTTTTTTAGAATCGATTACGTGGTTAAATAAATATAAGAACCTTTCAAGAGAAAAATGCAAACAAACAATGTCTTCCCATACAAACTTCAACCGAGTTTAGCATCGTGGCATCATATAGAAGAAGAAGGGTGCCCATCGAACTTTTTGACATGTGGTTTTTTTCATACAAGCCTGAGCCCCCCTACCCTCTGAAGGCAACGTAACCATATTATAAAAGAGAACTGGCAAAATATTATACGTTCATAAAATGTTTAGATAGTATGGGTATTAGGGCCATAATGGACACCCTAAGCAAATGAGCATATTAGGACTGTATAACAGTTAAAAACTTGACATATTATCAGTTGACTTATAGCTTTAGCTTATTTCCTACGTATTTCAATCATTTACAGCAGGTAGAATGTCTTTATAGCGAAGAAATAACGAATTTTAAATCGTGTGTTTTTTAGGGCTGGCAGCAAAGGTACGGGGCGAAATGGACACCCATCGGGGCATAATGGACACCCCTGCATATTTTATGCTAATTATTTGATTACATCGATCAGTTAAGTAATCTGCCTACGGAGATCAATGCCACAGATATAATACTACATCTTAGACGAGTTTACATAACATCAAAGTTAATTAAATAAACTTTAGGCTAAAATAATTGGATTGGTTTTATCCAAACTCTTTGAACCGCCTAACAGTATGCAATGCGCGTACATCCATTCGTAATTGCAGGTGTTCATTTCGCCCCGAATCGACTACAACATTAAAATTGCTATTTTAAGTAAATTCTGATCAAAAATAAAATAATTCATCCATTGCTAAATTTTCGTATACCTGTAGATAAGGTAACAATTCACTTGTTTTTATGATGGACACACTCCAACACTCGTAATACCTTATTTGCTGCTGCTTCAAAATTATAAGAATATCACCATATGGAAAACATATTTCAATTTCAATGATATTTTGGTTATTTTGGAGCAATATAAATGGTACTTTTGAAAAATTGAACCATGACTTGTTCCTTTACACTTATGCATTAAAAGTGTGACATAAAAATCAACGGTTTCGGCAAAAACAGGGGTGTCCATTTCGCCCCGGTTGTCCATTATGCCCCTAATCCCCCTACACATGGACTAACGAGTTTTCTAGACTTTCACGCAAGATTTCATAAAAAAAAAATATTTACCGCGGTTACTACGCAACTTCGTTTCCGAGTACTCGGTGAACACTCATTAAACTGACTTCAGAAACCTGAATCTAAAGATTCAGGAAGGATGTTCTGTTGTTTTTGACTTGTTTGGCGATCCTATTCCCTCACCTGTCCTTTTCCCTGTCCCATCATTTTTTTCCTTCCCTTCTCCCTTAGGTAAATGATGGCTCATGTTCATGGCGATAGCACAAATTTCCCAAATGAAGGAGAACGTGCCTCTGGAACCGACCTACTGATACCTAGAAAGTAGCAGACGAGCTCATGTTGAGCTATGTACGTAGTTATTTACTCTATGCTTAAAACGTGATAGTAAGACGAAAAAACTCAGAACGAGAAGCGTCCATACGATAAAACTCTCACAACACATAGCGGCAGTTGTGTTCAGTTCTGCATACTAAATGTCGTTAAATAATGCTTCTTCAGTATTTCTATTTATGTTTATTTTACATCATCCTTCAATTTAAAATTTTAAAAAGAAAATATCATTTCGATGGATAAATTTAAGGATGTAGTAATTGTGTGATCTATCTAACATAAACTTGAATTTAGTGACTTCCTTAAATTTTTAAACCACATTCTCCTACCTTTGCATTTGATATCTGCAATGGATGCTGGTGCCTTCGTAAGAACACATTTTTCCCACGCACGCTTTTTCTTCGAAGCTATATGCTTATGCATCTGTCAGTGGATACTGGATACCTACAATTTCACTCAACTTGTGATGATGCGTCAGAGTGAAGCACGATTTCTTATATTGTACACACGGATGCAATTGCGTATTCAACAAAATACCTTTCACAGAATGGTATGTAGGTAGATGACGTGGAGTGCCTTACAATTTATACGAGTGAAACGTTGAAAACATGACAGGAATATGAAATGTGTACCTCCGACAGATAGACAATTCCATGTTGGAGCGGACCTGGTGTGGTGGTTAGAACACTTGACTATCACGCCGAGGACCTGGGATCGAATCCCACTCCCGACAAACTCGCAAAATGTGAGTTCTTCCTTCGGAAGGGAAGTAAAGCGTGGGTCCCGAGATGAACTAGCCTAGGGCTAAAAATCTCGTTAATACAGATAAAAAAAAAAAATTCCATGTTACAACATTGAAAATTTAGCACTTTTGATAGAATCGGCCTACGGCAGTAATTGAAAAGTGCTTTACAGTTGTGCGTTAAATGATGCACGCCTCTTACAATCATAAGATATGAGAGGGGAGAGGCAGACGATCTTCAAGAATTATCCGTACAACTTTTCTCTTATTTACCCTTCGCTTTGCATCTTGTTACTTCGAAAAGATTCAACCACCAGTCAGTGCACTTGCAACAGCAAATACCTACTTTGCACACTTCATAACGGAGTCAACCGAGCGGGTGGAAGGATGATGCCAGAACATCAAACCTAACTTGATTTAACACTTTCCCGGAGCTTATCAACCAGCATCATCGCATCTACATCTAACGTTTTGCAAGATTTAGCACAAATTGCAGTGAGGTTGGATATAGAGAGAGCTTCGTTGCACTTTATGCCGGTTACACATCGTGCGGTGATGTTGCAAAGCTTGTAAGTTTATTGTGGCTTGTCAGTAGTTATGCTTTGGGAAATGGTGCGATGTAAACGGTGAACTTCTGACATGGTTGTAAATGTGTGGAATATTTCCATGGAAAATTTTTATTTATCTATTAAAAAGCGCAACTGTTCGAAGGTGTTAGAACTGATATTGTCAATCACAATGTTGATTGTACTTTAGGCCTAATACAGTTGTTATCAGCAAAATTATGCTGAGGATATCTTCCTATTGCTTACGATAAATGAATGGAAAAAAGCTTAATGGCAAACAGAGCTCTCAGTTGATAACTGAGGTAATGCTCATTGATCACTTCCCAAGTAGTATAGGGGTAATTTAACGCCAAATGTATCGAACGTAAAAAAATGGCTTAGCATAATATAGCAAATGTTCTGATTTTATACAAAAGAGCTATTTTTGAAGATCTATATCATAGTTATATGACCCGATTGAACTGAAAATTTGACACAGAACTAAAAAATAGCTGATGGCAGGTCTTGAAAAATGAAGCGTTTTTTCCACAAACGAAGCAAAATTTGTTTCTCTTTGTTCAACACTTTTCAAGCCCTGGGTAGCAATATGCAGCCATTCCATAGAAAAACGATATAGTGCATCTCCGATTGTCGTGAAACTTGGTGGGCTTGTAGTTCTTCGGAAATAATTAGACCCGTATTTTTTTATTTCCTCATTAGGGTGAAGAATTTTCATATAGGGCACGGTGTGTCTAAAACCGTTATTAACAAAATAAAATACCCACCTAAGCGGTACCCACCATTCGAAAGATATAGTATCCAGGTATCATCTCTGAAATTTTGGAAATGTTTCATCGAGGGAATTGATAGTTTGAACGAATTGAAATTTTAGGGCGATTTTCAATGAAATTCTCCTTGAACTATTAATATTCAATCGTGGTTGTATCACGATCGTGGTCATCAACCAGTCCCTCATAAATTTGAAATTCAACATTCAAAACGTATGGTGTTCGAGTATTCTTACTGAAAATTTAAGAACATTTTATCTATGAAATCAAAAGTTATCGTGAATTGATTTTATAGTCCATATCCATAGGTTTTTACAGTATTTATGGCAAATAAACGGTTAACATTTACAACAAATAACCAAAATCAGTTCAAATGCCCACTACAATCACAGCATTCAATAGTTGGATGAAAGGGGATTTCGATGTCTTGGACGAACAATATCTCTCCCATGTTTCGGCAAAATCGCTGAGAATGGTCTCAGTAGCTTGCTCTCTAAACACACCAAGAGATTTCTCAGTGTATTCTCAGAACTGCTTAACGTGGAACCGTTAAATATGAAACTTTTAGAAAATTGATACAAACTTTGCAATCAACGTGGTATATGAATGGTCATAGGACGTCTAGCGGATCTGTAACAATGCCTTCCAGAAATTGAGAAGGGAAAGCAGCATTTTTTGTAATGTGTAGAAGCGAGTCAGCAATTAAGGCAAATTGTTGAGCAATTTTTATTATCCTTACGGCATGGTGAAGTACCGTTGTCATCTTACTTGCACGCGAAACATCTAGGTTTGTAAGCGAAACTCCATGAGCCCCTAGTTAACGGTATGGATCAGGAGTTGATATTGACTGCCACTTCCCAACCTGCTTTGTACATAACTCTTGGAACGCATTGTACAATGCCGCCAAAAAAGCAGTTGTGGTCCATGATGGCTGTTTTGTGACATCAGCAACGAACGTATGGCTTCACAGGAAAAGCATGTCACAATTTAATGGACGCTTTGATGGTTCTTGAAGGAGGTCCTAAGCTACACGATCTTTTAAATGTAAGCGTTTTATTAACTATGTTGGTTTAATAATAATTATATTTCAGGCATTAAAATTTTACAAAGACATCTACAGAGCGTGTTTCATAGATAAATTGGATCCAGACTATACCACGTTGAAGACTAGGTTTGGAACGATATGGGAGACCCTTAATTTGCCCAATTTCTCAAAGTTTCAAATTTTGCAGTTCCAGTTGCTGGTCTGAGATGATACATACTGGAAAATCTCTTGGTGTGTTCGGAGAGCAAGCTACTGAGAGCGTTCCCAGCAATTTTTCAGAAACATGGGAGAGATATCGTACACTCCAGACATCTAAATCCTTTTTCAACCAGCTGTTGAATGCTCTGATTGACTACAACAGCCTGCATTTGAATTGGTTATGGTTATTTGTAGTAAATAGTAACTGTTTAGTTGCTATAAGGTACCCCGGGGCAAGTGAGAATTCGGAGCAAGTGAGACCTACAGCTATATTTTTTTTTATTTTTTAGTTTTAAGGCAAACATTCTTCATAGAAAACATAGGTATCACACCAACGGATACTTTGAATTAAAAAATTACCATTGTTCTCATCATAAAGAGTCCATACATGTTATTGTTGATCATATGTAATTTTCAATTCACTAAGTGAGATTAACGTACTCTACTACATTCGTAGTTTAAAAATAAAATAACAAATAAAGTAAAACTTTTTCGGTTTCAGGATAATCTTTGGAGTGCTTGCAAATTATTTTAAGCGAAAAAGCTGTAATTTATTTTCATTTATTACCTTTAGTTAACTGCTCTAACTTGCCCCAGTGCATTTCAGCATCTGGGGCAAGTGAGACCTATGAGAGTGAACTAACACAACTTCATAGTTTGATCTCGCTTTCTTCAGCCTAAGTCGAAATTTACACAAAAGTGAAGTAAATATCGGCGTCTTAAGTAAACAATCGTTGAATTACACTTAATTACTTCTGTTCTGATGATGAAGCTATTGTTTGAAATGGTAAAGTCTTGGGTAGAACCGAAAACATCTATTTCTCATACTTTTTCAAATTCTTTTATTTTTTTTTTCGTTGTTTGCTGCATAGTGAGTTTTTTCTGAATATTAAGGAGCCGGTCATAGAGTATGAAAAAAAAATGGAAAACGACTTATTCAAAGTTCACGATTTAAACATCTTTCTTTAATGATAGTAAAATTACGTTAGGGTAAACATAACATCTGTAAATCTTGAAAAATCTTTTGGTAAGTTTCATCAAATACGTAATATGAAAAGCAAGTTTGGAAATCTTTCGGCATTTAACCTCAGGGCACTTTTTGTATAAATAAAATCAATTTGTTTTGCACGAGCTGCTAGAGTTAAATCATTTTTTTTTCTCAGTCATTCGTTATTATATGTGTTACGTAATTTATGCACGATACCACAAAACTTTTCCAACATAAATCGCTAAACATAGTTATTCGCATAAGATATTTATAATTTATACTACCTTACATATATGCAGCAACTATATTAAGCCATTATTACAAAAAAACCGAATAGGTCCTACTTGCCCCGTGATACGGTGTAAATGAAGATCTGATCCACTTTTCATCATATGCATAATATACAGAATTTAAAAATTTTGAAACAGTTTCAATGCCCGTTAATAAGAAGATATATACCGACAATGTTTTTCAGAACCATTGGAATTATAAAATTATTTATGTTTAGAATTTTTTGGCTTGACAAAACCAAACTAGCATTTTTTTAGGTCCCACTTGCCCCGGGGTACCTTAAATACTGTAAAAACCTATGGATTTGGATTATGAATTCAATTCACGATAACTTTTGATTTCGTAGATAAAATGATCTCAAATTTTCAGTAGGAATACTGAAATACCATACGTTTCGAATGTTGAATTCTAAACAGGGACAGATTAATGGCCACGATTGTGATATGTACAATCACGATTGAATATTAATAGTTCAAAGAGAATTTCATTGAAAATCGTCCTAAAATTTCAAATCGCTCAAACTATTAATTCCCTCGATGAAACATTTCCAAAATTTCAGAGATAATACCTGGATACTATATCTTTCGAATGGTGGGTACCGCTTAGATGGGTATTTTATTTTGTTAATAACGGTTTTAGACACACCGTGAGGGTGGTCCAATCAAGGTTTTTGAAAACTAAAAATTTTCAAAAAATCGTAGCTTTTGAACCATTTGACCGTTTTTAAACTTCTTTTTTTTTTGTTTGAAAGCTATTAAACTGTAGTTTTTTGGCGTAACATATCAAAAAATCAGAAATGTATGCTGTTTTGTTTTTGAGATATGATTTTTTGAATGTAGAGAGTCATATATTTTAGTACTAGCTACTCTAAAATTGCTCGAAATTGCAAATTCTCATAAAACTATGCATAGTATTGCTTTTTATAGTGATTCCTGGTGGTTTTGGTATCCAAAATATTATAAGCAATCAAAATATAATGATGATTAACCTGGGCTTGTTAGGGGAATATCTGTAAATAAAAAGAAAATCGCGTTAAGTACTGTTCCTTTGAATTCCACTAAGAATTTGCATCCTTTGACAGATACGTATTTCGACCTCAACTGTAAGGTCGTCTTCAGTGTCTTGTACTTGACTCGACTCAAGGAACAGTACTTAACGCGATTTTCTTTTTTTTTAATTATCAAAATATAATCAAATTTAAAAGAGTGTCTTGTATGGGAAAATTTGACCTTTTATTTTCAAAAAATCATATCTCAAAAACTAAAAAACATACATCTCTGATTTTTTTATATGTTACGCCAAATTTCCTGAATTTTCTGATAAAAATATAAAACCAGGGTACCTCTTTGGTCCCGAGACCATGAAAACGTGAAAAAACTAATATATTTGCATATTTTACAGTACTCTTTACATTTAAGCCCCTTTAACGTATTTTTCCTGAAAACTACAATTCAATAGCTTTCAAGCAAAAAAAGAAGCTTAAAATCGGTTAACTGGTTCAAAAGTTACGATTTTTTGAAAATTTTTAGTTTTGAAAAACCTTAATTTTTAGGACCACCCTATATGAAAATTGGTCACCCTAATGACGAAATAAAAAAAATACGGGTCTAATTATTTCCGGAGAACTACAAGCCCACCAAGTTTCACGACAATCGGAGATGCACTATATCGTTTTTCTATGGAATGGCTGTATGTCTATAATAGAAACGATTGTTCAGCAGCGTGGTGGCTCTCTGAACCTTTCTCTTCATCGGCTTACGTCCCTTTTGGAACGAAGCGCAAAAAAAATGAAGTCTTCAAAAAAAAGTTTTAAATTTCCCAACAAAACAATAATTCTTGTTCCACATTTAGAAGAACTATTTTTCAAATTTTGATTTCTTGCTTCATAAATCTTCATAATTTTGATTTCTTGCTTCATAAATCTTCATAAATCGGAAATAAAAAATATGCGACAGATAAAACTTTTTCAAGTTTTACGGTTTTTGTCCAATTTTTGGTCAACTTGTTGTGGTAAATCCCACATGCAACGTAAACAGAAGTTTGTTTGCACACATGCAAATAGAAGCAATGGCTCACCTAGTCAACCAGTGATCGTAAAAGATGTTGCATAAGATGTTAAGGTGGAGACGATATGCGTACATTTTACATGCGCCTAAATGGAGACATGCACGCATATGGCCTCCACTTTATCATCTCATGCAACATCTTATACGATTGCTGGTTGTATGGGCAGTTATTAAAACAGTTTACATCACACAAAGCATAGACTAAACAGACGAAAAAACTATGCAAACCTGTAATTGGGGGATATGGCAATAAATATATTTGATTTTTATCCCGTTATTACAGTGCAAATGACATAAACTCAAATTAAACCGATTATAATAGCGACGAAGTGGTTCGAAATTTGGCCATAGTAGAAATTTAGACAGTTTTCAAGCTGGCGATAACTGGTACGCTCAGCCTACCAACAGTATGATTTTTTTTAAGTTTTGAGTTTGTAAATCATTTCCGCATCTTCACACTCGCCGAATGACAAGAATGCCACAATAATGGTAAAGTGTCGTTAATAATAGTAATAATAACAACACTCGCCGCAGCAAGTGAACATGAATGATCACTAGTATGTTTGCTTCACCAGCCAACTGAGGGACAACAGTCGCAGTTGGTTCGGTTTTTCTTCGCTCTCTTTGCGTGTTCCTTCGTAGTGGTTGCTGGCGCTGATAACTGGTCGTATATTTCATATTCTCCTAGATTCAAGCACTGGCTGAAAGCGTTTTAACCCTTTGAAGCCGGAATTTTTACAAGAACGGTAGAATATTATGAAGAATATTTTTTCTGGATATCCTAGGTCATCCAAACTATTCTTGAGTTTAGATCTTTAAGTCTATGGGTCTAACGGTAACTTCTTTCATTATACAAAGTTACGATTTGTAGTCTATCATATCCAGTAAGTCTTCTGAAAGTTCAACAGACATTATCAGATCAGTCGGGATATCCTAGGTCATCCAAACTGTTCTTGAGTTTATATTCTAAAATCTACGGGTGTAACGGTAACTTCTTTCATTATACAAAGCTACGATTTGTAATCTATCATGTCCAATAAGTCTTCAGAAAGGTTAATAGACAATATCAGATCAGTCGGGATATCCTAGGTCATCCGAACTGTTCTTGAGTTTACATCCTGAAGTCTACGGGTGTAACGATAACTTCTTTCATTATACAGAGCTGTGATTTATAAACTTTCATGTCCAGTAAGTCTTCTGAAAGGTCAATAGACAACATCAGATAAGTCGGGATATCCTAGGTCATCCAAATTGTTCTTGTGTTTAGGTCCTAAAGTCTGCGGGTGTAACGATAACTTCTTTTATTAAACAAAGCTGCGATTTGTAATGTATCATGTCCATTAAGCATTCTGAAAGGTTTATAGAGGTTATCAGATCAGCAGGATATCCTAGGTCATCCAAACTGATCTTGAGTGTAGATCCTTAAGTCTGCGAAGATAACGGTAACTTCTTTCATTATACAAAGCTACGAGTTGTAATCTATCATGTTCAGTAAATCTTCTGAAAGGTTAATATTAATAGACAATATCAGATCAGTCGGCATATCCCAGGTCATCCAAACAGTTCTTGAGTTTAGATCCTAAAGTCAACGGGTGTAACGGTAACTTCTTTCATAATACAAAGCTACGATTTGTAATCTATTCTGACCAGTAAGTCTTCTAAAATATTAATAGATAATATCAGATCAGTCGAGATATCCTAGGTTATCCAAACTGTTCTTGAGCTTAGATCCTAAGGACTGCGGTTGTAACGGTAATTTCTTCCATTATACAAAGCTACGATTTGTAAACTTTCAATCTTTCAACTCTTCTGAAAAGGCAATAGACAATATCAGATCAGTCGGCATATCCCAGGTCATCCAAACATTTCTTGAGTTTAGATCCTAAAGTCAACGGGTGTAACGGTAACTTCTTTCATAATATTATGACCAGTAAGTCTTCTAAAATATTAATAGACAATATCAGATCAATCGAGATATCCTAGGTCATCCAAACTGTTCTTAAGCTTAGATCCTAAGGACTGCGGGTGTAACGGTAACTTCTTCCATTATACAAAGCTACGATTTGTAACCTATCATGTCCAGTAAGTCTTCTGAAAGTTACAGTGGTTGTTTTCATCAACTAAGCTTCATAACAGTAAGGATGCTATTATCACAAAAGTAGACCTAAAGTTATGGTCTTCGGAGTAGTGTTGTTGATCTGCAATATCTCAACAGTATCTTGAAATGCCAGGGGGATAACAGATTACAGTTTAAAGTTCATTGTGAGAATAACTACTGTTACTATGAAGAGCTAAACTTCTGAATAGTTTGGACGACCCTCAATGTCTCAAAGGTTCATAATAATATATATTGAACTTCAGATTGGTCCAGTCACCGCGATTGATTATTAAACGTTACTCAGTATGTCAGATATAGCTGATATTACGAGTGTAGACCTGAATTTTTGAACTCAAAGATAGTTTGGATAACCTGGAACATTCCCATAGTGTCTCTAAATGACATTTGAGGTTTCAAGAGCTTCACGGATCTCAGCAGACTATGCTATGCAGTTATTTATGGCGAAAACTCTTAAAGTTATTCTTGTAGATTTGAAGGACTTCATTATAGAACAGTTTTGACGACCCTGAATGTCTTAAAGGTTTATAATAAGCTAGTAGACTTCAGTTACTGTGGTTGGTTATGCAGCGGTACTCAGTATAACAGATATGGATGCTATTACGAGTGTAGACCTGAAGTCCTGAACTCCAAAGTGGTTTGGCTTACCTGGAATATCCCTGTAGTGCCTCTAAATGACATTTGATATATCAATAGCTTCGCGGATCCTAGCAGATTATGCAATACTATTATTTATGGCGAAAACACTTACAGTTTTTCTTGTAGACTTGAAGGACTTCATTATAAAACAGTTTGGACGACCCTGAATGTCCCAAAGGTTTATAATAAGTTAGTGAACTTCAGATTGCTCCAGTAACTGCGGTTGATTATGCAACGTTACTCAGTATAACAGATATGGCTACTGTTACGAGTGTAGATCTGAAGTTCTGAACTCGAAGGTAGTTTGGCTAACCTGGAATATCCCTATAGTATATATAAATGACATTGTTGATGTCAGGAGCTTCACGGATCCCAGTAGATTTTGCAATGCTATTATTTGTGGCGAAAATACATAAAATTACTCATGTAGATTTGAAGGGCTTCTCTATAGGACCAGTTTGGAACACCTAGAACATCACAGAATATAAAGCACCTTTTGATATTCTTGACGAAGGCTAAATGAATACATATAAACGTAACCCACATCCAAGTTCAGCTTTTAGAACAACTGGTGTGTCAATTTCGTTTTTTCAAATTTCATGGTGTTCAGGATGTTCTAGGTTATCAATGAAGTCCCAAATACAAATATTCTCATTTTTTTTCCTAATAGAGGACTCAATTTGCAACAACTTTGTCGAAGACTGTATTCTGTTTTATCGAATGGGTGAATTTATACAGCCGTTTCTATGTTGGGGTCATATATGACCCCTTTGGCTCCAAAGGGTTAAGGCGTTTCTGAAGGTTTCAGAGGGTTTTAGGGGCTTCTAAACCTATCACATGACTTTTACTGGGCCTCTTGGGGGGTTTCAGAGGCGAATCAATGCGTTTCCGGGCGCTTCAGGAGGATTAAGGCGGGTTTTAGGGGGCCACCCAAGTGAGTTTCACGGGGGTTCCACTGGATTTTAGAGGCGTTTCAAGGCATTTCAATGCATTTTGATGCGTTTCTTGGAAATTCAGGGCGTTTAAGGAAGTTTGAAAGGGACCTAAGAGGGTTTCACATGCTAAAATACGCTCAGGTGGGCTTCACGGGTAATTCAGGTGAGATTTCACAAACATTACAAGGCGTTTCAATGCGTTTCAGGAGGCCAGGAGGTGAGGAAAAGTTCCCAGAAGAATCCCTGGAGGAATTGCATGAGGAATCCTTGGAGCGATTTCTGAAGCAATTCCGTGATGGGATTCAAGAAGGAATCCCTGGAAGGATTTCTGGTGGAATCCCTGGATTAGTTTCTGAAGGTATCCCTGAGGGATTTCTTGGAAAAGATCCTAGAAGAATTTCTGGATATGGACCAGTTGTTCGCCATCCGCCAGGTGTTGCAGAAATGCCGCGAATACAACGTGCCCACACATCACTTGTTCATCGATTTCAAATCGGCGTATGATACAATCGATCGAGAACAGCTATGGCAGATTATGCACGAATACGGATTCCCGGATAAACTGATACGATTAATCAAGGCGACGATAGATCGAGTGATGCGCGTAGTTCGAGTATCAGGGACACTCTCGAGTCCCTTCGAATCTCGCAGAGGGTTACGGCAAGGTGATGGTCTTTCGTGCTTGCTGTTCAACATTGCTTTAGAAGGTGTAATAAGGAGAGCGGGGATAAACACGAGTGGAACGATTTTCACGAAGTCCGTTCAGTTGCTTGGTTTCGCTGATGATATTGATATTATAGCTCGTATATTTGATACGATGGCGGAAACGTACATCCGACTGAGGAGTGAAGCCAGGCGAATCGGATTAGTCATTAATGTGTCGAAGACAAAATACATGATAGCAAAGGGCTCCAGGGAGGAATCACCGCGCCCGCCATCCCGAATTTATGTCAACGTTGATGAAATCGAGGCGGTTGAAGAATTCGTGTACTTGAGCTCACTGGTGACCGCCGACAACGACACCAGCAGAGAAATTCAGAGGCGCATTGTGGCAGGAAATCGTGCTTACTTTGGACTCCGCAGAACTCTACGATCGAATAAAGTTCGCCGTAACACGAAGTTGACTATCTACAAAACGCTGATTAGACCGGTAGTCCTCTATGGGCACGAAACATGGACCCTACGTGCAGAGGACCAACGCGCCCTTGGAGTTTTCGAACGGAAGCTGTTGCGTACCATCTACGGCGGAGTGCAGATGGAGGACGGGACTTGGAGAAGGCGAATGAACCACGTGCTGAGAGAAACAACCATCGTCCATACCGCGAAAATCGGGAGGCTACGGTGGGCGGGTCACATCATCAGGATGTCGGATAGCAACCCGACTAAAATGATTCTCGAGAGTCATCCGACCGGTACAAGACGACGTGGAGCGCAGCGAGCTAGGTGGGTCGACCAAGTGGAGGACGATCTGCGGACCCTACGCAGAGTGCGGAAGTGGAGACAAACAGCCATGGGCCATTCCACTCGGCTACTATGTACAGCAGAGGCCACCCCGGCCTTAGCCTGATCGGTAAGGTAAGGTACGAATCACTGGAGGAGACACCCAGGATAAATTCCCGGAGAAGTTTTTGATTAAATCCCTAGAGGAATTCGTGAAGCAATCTCTGAAGGAATCCATAATGGAATCACTGAAACTATGGGAAGATTCGTGGAGGAACTCTTCGATGCGCTCTTGCAGAAGTATCTGTAAGAATTTCTGAAAGAATCGTGGGAGGAATTTCTGAAGCATTTCTTGGATCAAACCATAATCACTATCACTATCGGTACCCCGCAAGACGTCAATGAAAGAATTCACGAAGTAGAAATTCCTGGAGAAGTCCCTTGGGGAATTCCTGGAAGAATTTAAGAAGGTGTTCCTGGAGGAACCCCAGGTCTCACCATGGCCATGATCACACCAGCAGCACATGGATCTAGAAAGTCTTTCTCTCTCTTTACTGGAACCGGTTCCGGCATATCCGGACAATTTGGCATGTTGTTTTTGCATTCTATGAAAATTACAGTGCATGCGGATGTTGGAGTGTTATTGGGAAATGTTCATTTTTGGTGTAGTGGTTCACGCATTGGTGCATGGATGTTAGAAAAGACGCGGACACCGTCTTCAGCCAGAAGCTGTACAGTCAGAATGAAACCTAACACTAGAAAAGGGACACACGGAACAAGCCACTGACATACGCAGAAGAAATGATTCTCATCGCCCGGAGCGGGAATCGAACCCTCACCCCACAGCATGGTGCGATTGAAAGCTTGGTGATCCTAACCGCACCACGGCTACGAGACTGCACATGTTAGGTGTAAAAATAATAGATTGTGTGGAGATCACTGTGAAACGGCACAGTGTTGCATAACTTGTAGGCTAGGGTGGCCCAGGAGGGTAAATTCCGTAACACAGTGCAATGAAAATAAAACCAAACAAGTTGGACTAATTTGATTCGCTTGGATTCTCATAACTTATTCTTCTTGCAGCACGTATTTAAAATCATCGCGCAGTATTGAAATGCCCTCCCCCGTGGTTGATGGTCCTGTTAGCATCAAAAAAGAACATCCGCACGCCACTCCGCCAGGCGCCAAGGCATGAGGCAAATATTTATATCTCAGGAAAAGTTTTCAATAAGTTCTTCCCATGTTGTCTTTGCCCAGCATCACAAGCTCAGCAGGCAAAGCAAAGGCAAGTTCAAGGGCAGAATCTGAGCACCACAGTCTGTGAAGGTGGCGTCGTGGCGTGGCAGTCGGCATCAAGCAGTGGGTGATTTGAAATTCATCGAGGTCACGTTTGCTTACCATGCGGATTGTGGAAAGTCGGTGAGCAGATACCTACTTGTGAAGTTCTTCAGTGGCACAGATAGCACAGATCTTCTTGCATAGAAAATATCATGTGAATCATAAAATTAACAGAAAGAGCCATAACATTGTCGAGTTGGTTGGTTTTATGGCAGTATGAAGGACCTGGCTGAAATACAGAATAGCATGTGCTTCCAAAAAGCACTCTCTTAGTTAGCGGGGGAGCATACACAATTACGACCATGTTTTTAATTATTCACATTTTGCCCCCAGTTAGTGGCAACTGTAGTGGCATTAGGTATCTATCTAGTCTAACTGCTCGTGGACGCCCCATCATTATCGTGGAGTGTGCTTATCTTTCGCTTTTCGAAGCGGTAGACTAGAATGACGACGATACTATTATGTCTGTCGACAAAGCAGGACTTAACGATGATCTACGCCATAATTGCCGCATCGGTTTGCCGGAAGAAGTCTCGTTTCCGCCTTCCCATTGTAGACTGAACTTCTTCACTGTGCAGTAAATACAAAGAGGATAACAATGCTTTGTTCTGATTGTTTTCTTATTTTCTTTTGTCATCCACAGCTTCCACAGTCGGAAATCGACGGGCTGGACCCGAACTGTCGACGCTTCCGGCTGGAGAATGGTGAATCACTGGCGGAGAAAGATGAAGTATGGATTGGTTTTTAATTTCATTCTTCGTTATTGACTGTTAAAAATGGAGAAAGATCTACCTTCTTAGTTTAACATATGTATTGTTTAGCTTAGCGTTGAAGAAGTGATTATCTGTTTTTTTTTTTCAAAATTACACTCCTTATTTCGCTTTTGAATAATAGCTATGTAGGATGACATTTATTCCCCCTTTTTTTCTTCCATAAATCGGGTTCATCGAACTTCACGCCGACTGCAGGTTTTCGGTTCACCAAGTACACCCATCCTGGAAAACCCCGAGCACCAAACGAGATGGTACTTCAAGTATTTCCTAGGAAAACGTAAGTATTGTTACGGAAGCATCACATTAGCTACCTACGGAATATTTACGCACAGTCATGCTGGCCACTTCGTCGGAAGGAAATGATGATTTTTCCCTTTTTTTTCCTCCCATGCTAAAAATACCGCCCTCTTTTCGGATCCCATCGTAAACCTCATCCTCGCCGAAACGGAAAACTACCATCGCCGTCTTAACGTTGGCGTTGAGCGACGCAGTTCACCAGAACTACGTGGGAATAGATTCGGAGAAAAACCCATATTTTTTATCCATCGTCTCGCAGGACTCCGGTAGCAAATGTATGCCCCTGTACAGGGTGATGGTGTTTCGGAAGCAGGTACGTGGTGGAACAGTAGCTACCTTTTAAGATTTCCATTTTCCCGCTTTTTTGTGCTTCCTCATCCGATTGTCATCCGGGGCGATTTAATCGCTCATAAAGCGGCAGGTCGTTTCTAACCTGTGGGTTCGTGGAAGCAATTAAGTCATCCGGAAAGCCCGGTTTAATCGTTCTCCTGTCGCCGTCCTAGCCGGCGTCCATCGTCGTCGCCGTCGTCTGCTCAGAGTCCTACATAAACATTCCATTACGGCTGGGAATGATCTCCGGAGAGTAGGGTAACAACACTAATTGTCAATTTGGATGCCATGAATACTTTTCGACTGCGTCGAGAGAAAACGGTTTGTGCTTCTACCTTTGGGAATCAGACTTAGATAATATGGGCGATTAGGATAGAAAATAAGGAACGAGAGTTTATTTCCACGAACATTGCTTGCCCGGAGATATGGACAACATTCACGACATAATGGGTCTTTCGAAGAAACATTAAATAGAATCTGTTAACGAGGATTGGAGACATTCATGCAACATTGATTATTTTTTTAGACGGTTTAAAGAACTGTTTTAAGTACCGTTGCGCGGGGCTACTTTTGAAATTCGGGGCTACTTTGGACACTTTTGAATATGGATTTTTTTAATTCAAAATATGGTTCAAATCTGTTTGAAGTCTTTGGGACTATTATAAAGCAGAGCGTTAATGAATAATCATAAATTTAATCATGATTAATGATTAATGATTAAGATTAATCAAAATCATTAATCATAATCACAAAAAATCTCATTTAATCATTAATCATTAATCTTAATCACACTGTTTTTGCAATCTAATCATTAATCAGTAATCATAATCATAAGAAAAAATATTAATCAATCATTAATCATTCATCACCAAAAATGATTCATTATATAAAATAAAAGATTCAATTTAAATTTGTTCAAATGCTGTTCTAAATAATATAATTTATGATTCTTTTTTCAAAAATCTTCCGGACAGAGCTACCTTTTACCTTTGAAACTTCAAAAACATGTTAAACAATAAATATATTTTAATCATTTTCAGTTTTTTGTGATTGATTATTCATGATTAATCATGATTTTTAATCAATGAGGCATTTTTAATCATTAGTCATAATCAATAATCACAGATAAAACCAATTTTAATCATTAATCATAATCTTTAATCATCCTAAAAATAAAATTAATCATTAATCATAATCAATAATCACCAAAATTGGAATTTTAATCATCAATGATTAATCATGATTAAAAATTTTGTTAATCATGAACGCTCTGTTATAAAGCAATACTTTTCCCTTCATTTGGTTGAAATTATTTTTCAAACAGACCGTTTATTGCTTGTCAGGGCGCCAAAAAACATCGAATAAACCAATAAAATATACATAACGTATCAGAACATCTGGTCTGTAAGCATTGTTTTTACAGTTCATAAATTTCAAAGGGTTGACCAATTCATTCAAAATGTATCAACGTATCATATACAATCGAATATAACATTATACATTATAAATGACCGTTTCACCTAAATAATGGATTGATGGCCCTTTTTCTCAGGCTATCTATATAGCAATATCACGCTGCCCTTAATACCAAAGGTAGCACAGAACCATCTTAAAACGCATATTTATATTAAAATCATGTCTGATATAGTATGCTACAGTATTGGTACAAAGCAGTTTTCTGAATAACCCTGGAATTTGAAATGCAGTTTTGTTATAGATAAAAATGTCCAAAGTAGCCCCCATCCGGTTCTATATGAAATGTGTCCGATTAATGTATGAACAACTTTTTTGTTTATTGATCGATTTAGTTCAAATTTTGCATACATCCTACATACATACTCACGATTATTATGTGTAAAAATTGTGGAAATCCATTCACTTCTCTGGGAGTTATAATGTCATAAAATTGAAAAACCACGAAAAAGTGTAAAAAGAAGCCCCGCACGACGGTATATGACTTTCAACATATTTCTCGCATAACAGATTTATTAAATTTCTACTCACTGATTTTAAAAATTGAAACAATTTTTGTATTAATAAAATGAAAGTGTACTTTTACTGCGTTGGGCAACAAGAGATTTTAGTGCACAAACCACATGGCTATGTTGCCCTTCACGAACATTTACTAGATTTGCTAGATCATCGGAACGTACTAAGTAAAACTTAAAACTAGAAGTCATGGAATGTTGATTAATTGGAAAATTGTGAAAAGAAAATCGTGTTCTGGTGGGATTCGACTCAATATTCGCTAAAACGGCGCTTCAACCAATTAAGCCACACAACAGTTCACGATTCTGCGGATTAGAATGCCAAACTGACTCCGAGCCCAAACCATGAACACTCCTATTTTCATAATTTCATCCCTCTTTCGGTTTAGGTGCCAACCTCTTGGTTCAAATGCTGTGGTTTTCCAAGTCAAGTATTAATAAAAACATTTTATTTTTGACCCTTGAGTGATCGCGCTGTTGTATTTTGTTCAACACGTTGAAAAATTTCGCTTCTGATACTCAACATTAGCGTCGTGTTGGTGGTGATGTCCAACCGCACGACTGACGAAAGGAATAAAAAAAAACTGCGTTGGATTTAAGGACAGACTTGTTGGAGTCCCAAATGGCTGCCACGATGGCCGACTTTGGCACCTACTAACGATTTCGAGTGCATAAATCTCTTCGTAAACAAAACCAGCACACCTGAATTTCTTATTTGAAGCTTATTACAAGTAAGCCAGAACAAAATAATAGTAGAGATTTGTGCATTTGAATTCCTGATGCATTGCTGAAGCGTGATTTCAAGACGTTTGTCCTTTAGCTCTCAGGCGGTGGTGATAACAAAGGTGCCTCACAAGACAGTGCCTACAAATCCCCGTTACACTATTAACTTATTAAGAGGAGCAGGATTTCCAGTTGAAATGTTCTCCAACAACAGGAAGAAGAAAATCAAGAAGTATCCGTAAACTCCATCCATGATTTCTTTCTGGGATTTTTTTTTTTCAAAAATCTCATTGAAATTTCTTCAGCGATTATCTGGATTCCCAGAAATTTTCAAATAATTTACAAGCAATTCGTTGGAGTATTTCCGCAATATCTTCAGAAATTCATCTAGGAATTCTATCAGCATAGTCATCAAGCATTGTATTTCATCAAGGACTCTATAGCGAATTCCTCCAGGAATTTCTTTAAAAAATTTCTTCAAGAATCCTTGGTGAGCTTCTGCAGGGGTTAATGAGAGGATTATTCCAGAAATTCCATCAGGATATTTTCTGGTAGGGAATCGCGCCACTTGGGCGGTGGCTTCTATTTTCGTCTGTTTTCCGCTATAACTCAGTCAAATTTGAACCAATTGACACAATTTTTGGAATGCGGTGAGATAGGTATAGTATCTAACCGTGTACAACGTTTCAAGTCAACTGGTTCAAAATTGACTGAGTTATAGTGGAAAACAGACGAATATAGAAGCCACCGCCCAAGTGGCGCGATACCCTATTCAATAAAAAAAAATTTCTTCAGATTTTCAACAAAACTTCACCAATGACTGCTTGAGGTGCTTCTTTAAAAATTCCTGTTTAAGGCGAAACTGGAAGCATTTCTTCATTTGTTTTGGTTTTTAATTTTTCATAAAATAACGAAGCAATATTTTCAAAATCAGTCTTCGTGCACATGTAGAGTATGGATCAAGGTATGTCCTGATTTTTTTCCGTGGTGGAAAATGTTTTTCGTTTTTGCAGAAACCATTTTTGAATATAATTTCACAAAAAATGGTTTCTGCAAAAATGGAAAACTTTTCCCACCACAAAAAAATTAGATACCTACAAGATACCTTGATCCACGAAAACCGCTTTTGAAAATATTGTTTCGATATTTAACCCTTATGGGCCGGCAGGGTACCCGGGTACCCAGCACCCATTTAAAATACACGGTGTAGAAAAAAGCAAAAAGTTTGCCGGCCACAAAACGGTTAAAAAAAATCAAAAACCAAAAAAATGAGGAAATGCATCCAGTTTCGCCTTAATTTCTGCAGGGATTCGTTGGGGAATAGAGAGGTAATTCCATTAAGATTTTTTTTTCGGCAGTTCCCTCCTAGCACATTTTCGTAAATCCTTCTGGAAAATCATATGAAAATCCTCCACAGATTAATTCCATTAGTGATTCCTCAACTGAACGATAGTAAACTCCAGCGAATGCTTGGAAACCACCCTTGATACTTGATATCAAGTGAAACCATACTATTTTGGAATATTATTCATTCTTCCCCATTCTTTTGTGATTTGCTGATCTAGCATATCAACAACAATATCCTGAACATCTATGCATTACATGCAGAAATTGGCTTCTTCTTATGATAATAGCCGCTTCGATCGCACCTTATCGTTCTTCAGAATTCACCATTCATTCATTCGCTTCCGATCTAAACTGCGAAAGAAGAGCAACGAATTACAAAGCCAACAATGCAACTTTCGCATCTCATCACACTACTTGTGACGGGGATGCGTGTTTGTTCAGGACTACCCGTTTGTTCCATCTTTCTCGATTCGCTTCAGCAAATAGAAGTGAATATGAATGTAATGAGGCAAATATTCGGAGCCTTGTCCACAGCATCCTCTTTGCGGAGCTCCACCAGAGATTTTAAACCAGAATTTGTTGAGGTTTTTTTTTTTCGGAGAAATGTCAACAAAAATTTCTTAATTAAATTCTCAAAATATTTGTAGGATAGTTTATATGAGGATTTCTTCAGAATTCATTTCAGTATTTCATAAGCAATGTGTAATACCCGAAGAGTTTTCTCATTGGAGTTCATTGGATTCATTTGAATTTATTTCTTGAATTTGTTAGAAAAAATCCTTCAATGATCCTTTGCGAAACGAAATGAATGGTTCTTTAAGGAATCCTTTGAATAATGAAACCAATACTTTGAGAAATTTATGCGGAAATTTCATTGATAATTTCTCCAGGAATTTCTCAAGGGATTCTTTGGGAATTTTGCCTTTAGATCCTTGAAGAATTTCTTAAGTTATCTGAAGAAGCATTATTCTACAGTTGTTTTCAGAAATTCTTCCAGTTGTTTTATTTTTAACTTCTTCACTTACTTCACCATGATTTTTTATGGATATTGTTTGTGGAGCTGCTATAGCGACCTCTTGAGGATTTTTTTTTTCCAGGAACTCGTTTGGGTATACATCCAACGGGGTATTATTGTATGCCCTTTAGAAAAATCATTGAATTTTTAGAGCAAATCTAGATAGTTTAATACGGAACACCTCCAATCGTTCCATCAGGATTTCCTCTAGATATTTCGAAAATTATTTGAGGATTCTTTAAATTATTTCTCCAAAGAACCACAGAAGTACTTCTATATGGAGTCGTTGAATATTTTTTTTCAGATCCATTTGACAGAGTTTTTAAGAATTTTTCAGGGAAATTCCTTTGATGATTAATTAGGGATTTTCTCAAGGGATTCATTACAGGATTTTATATCTCTTTCGGGACGGAGCACGAAAAAGTAAAATCTCCTTACAAATCATTCAACTTTGGCTTTCCAGAACTCTTTGATTTCCCAACCAAACAACAATAATTTTTCCTCATTTGAAAGAAAGATCTGCCTCTCTTTATTTTGGATTTTCTTGTTGTTTATTAAAAACTTCGTCGAAAGTTAAACATCAAACTCTGCTCAAAAGATACTTCTTGAAAGACCCTTCAGATAATCGTTTAGCTTATTACATCAGAGAATTTGTTTGGAGATCCACAGTTGTGTGATCAGGTAGATTTTCGAAAGCTTGTTCTTCAGAAATGCCTCTTCCTCTGCCTCTGCCTTTGACTCATTCTCACCCCCAACGACGGTATCCAAGTTGTAGCTTGTAGAATGTGTTCTATTCGTTAAGCATGTTTTATTTCATTCAAAACAATCCGAGCAAGATTATCAAAAGGTAGAAAAATGTTGTTAGTATCCAATCTACGAAGTATACCGTAGCTATGCTAACGCTAACGCTGAGTGATTTTTTCAAACGAGCTCAGACGAAGGTTTTCGTTGCAGAGAACAACGAATTGCATTTGTAAACTGGACGAGCGATTTCGTAGGTACATACAATGAAACAGAATAAATTTTCAACTCGATGTACTTCAGGGTCTTTCAAGAACACCTAAGGGGTGTTCAAGGGAAACTCAGGGGGCTTCTGAGAGTTTCATTAGAGCTGCAGAATGGTTGAGAAGGGTATCAAGGCCTTTTAAGGATTTCCGGAGGGTTTCGGTGTTTCTGGGGGCTTTAGAGCCCTTCATGAGAGCTGAAAAGATTTCGGAGGGCTTAAGGTGGTTTTCTGTAGAGTTTTAGAAAGGACTGTGGGAAGCTCACAGAGATTTTTGAGGGGTTTTATACGTTTCAAGGTGCTTCAGTGGGTATCAGGTGGTTTCAAGCGACTTTAGTAGAGTTTGAAAAAAGACTCAGGGAGTTTTCTGAAGGGTTTTAAGATTCAAGAGGTTTCATGGGATTTTAGGGTGTTTCAGAAGATTTTAACCGAAGATTGGGCGTCTCAAGACGATTTCCTGAAAGGTTTCACTTTCAAGGCGTTACAGTGAATTTCAGAGAGTTTGTCTAAAGTTTAAAGTACGTCTGTGAGGTTCTCTATGAGGGGTTTCATGACGTTTCGAGAGATTTCAGGGGATTTCAGGAGGCTTTGGAATAGTTTAGCACTTATCCTTTCTTGAACAAAAATGGAAGTTTGTGCTATCGTAACTCTTATATTACATGCGTTGCTTGGGCTGGTTTTAATCAGTCAGATTTGTCACATTGAGGCATTCATGTTCATGCAGTTCCAACTAGAGACTTGGAAGGAGTCTGAAGAGGTCCCAGATGATTTCTGACGGAATTTCATAAAAGATCTCACAAAGAAAAGAAAAACAGAATCAGCACAATAAGAAGTATCAGAAGAAAGTCCCGGGGAAGTCCCAGAAAGAATTCTTTGAGGAATCTCAGAAAGTTTTTCTGGAGAAATCGTAGAAGAATGAATTCCTGAGCAAATCTCAGAAGGCTTCAGAGATTTCTTCTGGAATTCTATCATTAGTTCTCTTTGAATAAGTGTACCTAATCAGTTTTGTACATTTCAATTCCACCCTTTTTTGCTTATCCTTTGACAGATAGGGTATCGCGCTACTTGGGCGGTGGTTTTCTTCGTCTGTTATTTTCGTCTGTTTTCCACTGTAACTCGGTCAATTTTGAACCGATTGACTTGAAATTTTGTACACGGGTAGATACTATACCTATCTCACCGCATTCCAATAATTGTGTCAATTGGTTCAAGATTGACTGAGTTATAGTGGAAAACAGACGAATATAGAAGCCACCGCCCAAGTAGCGCGATTCCCTACGCGTATTTCGACTACCACTTGTAATCTTCCTCAGTGTCAGGTATCCAGTTTCTTCTGAGATTTCTCCTGAAGGCCATTCTGAAATGCTTCCAGTATTGCTTTCTGGTATTTCGGCACCAACATTTCAAAAGGGCGTAACTGCTTTTGCAACCAATGCCTTCTCACAGATCTGTGGGTCGTATTTCATTCATCTCACGCAATTCACATCCATTAATCGAAAGAGGAAGATTTTATCTTTCTGTTTGTGCTAGTGGATTGCTCGAGAGGGATGGGATACAGCTTTGTGAGAAGGCATTGGTTGTAAATGCAGTTACAGAATACTATTTAGGAAAAATCTTCATCCAATTAGTACTTATATTATCTTCATAAAACATCACAAATTTCTCGGAACCGCGCCAGTAATAATTTCAGGGCTTCTTCAAATGATTATTTTCATAGAATTACATATCACAAAATCCTGTTGGCCTTCAGTTTAAAATTTACTCTTATAAATTTACCACGTTTTTTTTTTTTTTTTTGAAAAATCCTAGAATATTGGAGAAGCCTTAAAAATTCCCACAGAGTATTCCAGTTGAAGGAATAAATAAAAACTGCGAGAAACTATTTTGGGAACTGAAGTTGCTGTTAAGCTAACAGAACCAACCAACAATAAGTAATTCCACAGAATTTTACAGGTATTGAGAATCAACTTTAAAAATTTCTCTGGAAGTTCTGGGGAACTCCCGCATTCCTGGAGCAAAAACCCAACATGAAACTGTTCCCACAATATTCAAGCTCGACCAAAAGTAATACTATTCATCTGAGCCATTAACGACCAACCGGACGAAATTTGAATTAATTATTGCTGAATCCAATCCCGGCATCCAAATCTCCCATAACAAATGAAATACAATCTATTTGCATTATGAAACCCGCTTTATATCTCAGTTAAATCTTATTTACTTTTTTCCATCTCTCATTTTCCTCCGTTCAACCGTCGATGAATCCAACCGTACCATCAACGTGGCCCAACGTGGCGCGTCCAGGGTGCCCAAAAGCTTGCCTTACCGTACAACCCCCAGCAGAAGCTGACGGTCAAGCAGATTCTGTCCAACTTTGCACTGATGGACGCTAGCAAATCGCCAAAGGAGGTTTTTTCGGCCGACATCCAAAAGGATTTGCTGCTGCTGGAGGAACAGGAGGGTTCGGTGAACTTCAAATTCGGCGTCGTGTACATGAAGGCTGGTCAAAAGATGGACGACGAGATGCTGAGCAATGGTAAGGCGGGATCGGTGATGGGTGGGACTTTAATGAGTGGTGCTCTCCAATATCGTCCTGAAAAGGATTGGGAAGGAAAGGGAAGGGGTGGCCTCAAAATTGTTCTTCAAGTTTTTAAAATGCTAAAGGTGAAGCCAGGGTGGTGTTGGGATCTAATTTCTGATATTTATTTCGTATTATTTCACTCACAAAATTTGTTATAATTCTCACACCCGAAATATTCAACCGTTCACTCCACTGTCCTATCCAAAAGTCCTCCTCTCTTGTCGCGCGTGGTGTCGCCTCTCCACACCGTCCCGGTTGTCGTCTTGCCGGTCTCCAATCTGTCAAAACAACAAGATGAGTCAATGTGATCAAGGTACGCATATTTCCTGATGCGTAATAATGTTCAATGCAGAACCCTACATCCCTACCTTTCTTTTAAATAAAAATAAACAACAAAACGGATTTAGTATGTGACGAAATCCTTCAGCCGTGCTGGTTCTGATCTAATTCTTTTGGATCTTTCTTCGGTTGTTTGTTCATCCACCGCATGCTCTGTTGATGTTGAATTACCTGCACCATCGTCTGTTCTTGCTTCCTCTACGCTTTCACCAGAATGTTTATCCGCCAAGCTACCACTTGCTGTACGTGGTATGGCTTTAAGATGTGCCGCACTTCTTCTAAATTTCTTTCCAGACGAAGATGAGCGGATAGTAACATCGGTTCCTCTCTTTTCAATTACTTCGTATTCTTCGGGGGCAAATTCAGTGCTCAACTTGTTATCCTTCTTGGTACGCTTAGCCAAAACGTGATCGCCTACTTCAATGTCGCTTGGGCGAGCCTTACGACGATGGTCTGCGTACACCCTTCCCTTTTCTTTCTGCATCTTATCGTTATCTCTTACAGCTTCATCACAATCTAGCGTAGAGGGAATGCTGGGTAGTTTCGTACGTAAGCGTCGTCCTAACATAAGTTCCGCTGGTGCTCTCCCTGTTGTTGGATGTACTGCTGAATGATATGTTAGCAAGTATACCCGTAGTTCTTTTCGCCAGTTTTGGCCAAGTTCTTGTGCTATTCTGAGACGCTTCAAGATAGAACGATTTTGCCGTTCCACCTCTCCGTTCATTTGGGGCCAGTAGGGGATAGTACTATCCAAATGTATTCCTTGCTCTTCACAAAACGATCGGAATTCTTCAGACGTGAATTGTGGCCCGTTATCCGCCCGGAGATAGTTAGGTATTCCATATCGAGAAAAGATAGTCAAAAGTTGTTCGATGGTGGAGGCAGCCGTTATTTCTTGCATTTCTACGACTTCTAAGTATCGGCTATAATAGTCAACACACACTAGGAGATTCTCACCATCTGGGAGAGGTCCTAGGAAGTCAATGGCAATCTGTTCCCAGGGCCGAGAAGGAAACTCTTTCCTAACCATTGGCTCGGGTGGATTTGGTGCAGATACCAAAATACATCCCCGACAGGCTTTCACGAATTGTTCGATCTCGTAATCCATTTTGGGCCACCATACGTTGGTGCGCAAATGACCCTTCATCATTCTGATTCCAGGATGACCCTCGTGTGCTAGTAGTAAGACTCGTTGTCGTAGGCGTTTGGGCACAATTATGCGATCACCTCTCAGAAGTACGTCGCCGACGGCACATAGTTCTGTATAAATGACCTTGTAGCCCAGCGGTAGTTCGTCAGGTATACCAGTGTTTATCGCTTCAAGAACTTGTCTTGTATCATCATCTTGTCTGCTAGCATCAACGATTTCTTGCCACTTCAAGGCAACACTGGTGGCTGCTGAAGCCGTTATCTCTCTAACGGTTAATTCCTCCGCTTCATCGAACGGTTTTGGAGCGATTGTTGAAAGTCGTGAGAAAACGTCTGCAATATTGGATTGCCCAGGGATGTGAACCACTGTGTACTGGAAACTTTGTAGGCGCAATACCCACCGCTCGATGCGCGCACAGGGACGAGATGCAGGAGTGAACAAGAAAGTGAGTGCCTTACAATCGGTTAGGAGTTTAAACTCTCTACCTATCAGGTAGATTTGGAACTTTTCTACGCTCCACACCAACGATAACGCCTCCTTTTCTGTTTGACAGTATCTTTTTTCGGTGTCGGTAAGTGACTTTGATGCATAACAAACAACCCTAGATTCTCCACGATTATTAGTTTGAATGAGAACGGCGCCCAGGGCAATCGGACTAGCATCCGCGAATACCGATGTTTCGTCATTAACGTTGAAAAATCCTAGGGAACTAACCTCTGTTATGGCTGTTTTTATGTTTTCAAAAGCCTTGTTTTCATCTTCACCCCACTGAAACTTGTTTCCTTTCTGAATGAGCTTCCTAAGTGGTTCATCAATTTCGGCCAGTTTTGGAATGAATTTACTCATATAGTTAGCCAAGCCTAAAAAGCTCCTAACCTCACTCTCATTTTGCGGATGGCGGAAATTCTGAATCGCCGCTCGTTTGATCTCCGAAGGCATAATTCCTTGCGGTGAAATTTCATACCCCAGGAACTCAAACTCAGTTACGCGAATTTTACATTTGTCCCAGTTGAGTACAACTCCTTTTTCCTTAAACTTCTGCAGAACCTGTAACCGTATCAAGTGATATTTGATGAGTTAAAATTGGGAAAAATGTGGTATTTATATTGTGAATCGTTTATTTCTTTTAGCTGAACATCAATTTTGTGTATGTGTGTTATGTATTGACTTGCTCTCATACCTTATTTAATCGCTGATCGTGTTCTTCGATTGTACTACCCTCAACTCCGACATCGTCGAGGTACCAGTAGGTACCTTCACAATCTGCCAGGATTTCATCCATTGTCCGTTGGAAGATCTCGGGAGCGGATACTAATCCAAATGGAAGACGCTTGAATCTATAAAGCCCTCTGTGGGTGATGAAAGTGGTGATGTCTCTTGTTGCTTCGTCCAGTTCCAGCAGAAAAAATGCGTCCTTCACGTCCAACACGCTCCAAATTCTTCCTTTTCCAACGCGAGTGAGAACGTCCTCAATCACTGGCATTGGATGGCGGTCGCGAATGACCGCTTGGTTGACTCGTCGAAGATCTACACACAGCCTTATTGATCCATTAGCCTTATTAGCCACCACCAATGGTGACACCCACGTTGCTGGTCCTCTTTTCACCTCAATAATGTCTCGTTTAAGCAATTCGTCCAGCTTCTCAGAAACCGCATTTTCCAATGGAAGGGGAACGCGCCGCAAGGGCTGGAAAACCGGAGTTGCATCTGGATCCATTTGTACCCGAACTTGTACTCCTTGAATCTTTGGAAACGGCGTCATTTCCGAGTCTTCCGTAATTTCGTTGACTTCCATTCCGATCTTTAGAATGCCTAGATTCTTCGAGGTACTATCGCCTAACAAATTTCGTTGTCCGTCCTTAACCACGAAAAATGTACCTTCAACCAATCGCTTTCCAATCTCAATTGTTGCAACAAAGGTTCCCAGAATCAGAAGTGGCGCATTATTACCGTACGATTTGAGGATTTTATCGCTTCCTTTCTCGCATTTGGAGACGGTGATCTGGTGTGCCTTCATCATTTCCCAAGTGTCCGTAGTGATGATGTTCACGTCTGAGCCGGAATCAATAAACACTTCTGTTGCAACTCCACCAATCTTGCATTGAAACACATTAGTCGTGTTTCCCGTGTGAAACGTGTAATACACCTTCTTCTCAGCTTTCGTTGGTACTGCCCTTTTGACCTCATCAGCTGGTACGATCGGAGAGTTTTCATCGACATCTTCAATTGCTTGTACCTTTCTGGGAAACGAAGGATTCGTAGAGGAAGACTGGCGTTTTCTACAAACTTTCTCGAAGTGTCCAGTCTTATGACATCTACGGCATTGTTGACCTCTTGCTGGACACGTCGGTGCTTTCGACATATGACCAAGTTGTCCACAAGCGTAGCAAAAGGTGTCATCACGCTTGAATGCATTCTGGGGGGCGGATGCAAATCGTTTCACAATCCGACCTTGCTGACGTTCAGCTCTTGCTTTGTCCGCTTTAATCTTCCATACTTCCGTTTGTCCAGCCTGGGCAGTATTACTTTCTCCTTTCAGTTCTTTCTCTTGAAGTCGCACACTCTCAAATGATGCTCCAAGTTGTTCAATTTCTCCAAGAGTTAGGTCTTTTTCGAGTATTTTCCGGCGTAGTTCTTGTGAGTTGCACCCTTCAACAATCACATCGATAAGCATGATCTCCTCAAGAACATTCCGGACTTCTTTCTGATACTTCTCGAACCCACAATCCTTTATCTGTTGGCGTAGACGTAACACGTAATGAGAAAATCTTTCCTGACTTCCTTGCTTCATATTTCTCAGTTTATGCCTCTCAAGAACGTCTTGGCTTCGTGGCTTAAAGAACGCATCTAGCCGCTCAATAGCCACATCGTACCAGCGTTTCTCAAGCATGATTAGAGGGAAATCCTCTGTACCTTCCAAGCTTTTGAAAACCTTTTGCAATTGCGGTCCTCCAAAGTGAAGCATTTTGGAACGCATAATCTTCTGATCGGTAATCTGATACGAGTCGAAATAGAACTCAAGGGAATCTTTCCACTCACGCCATTCCTTCGCCAGTTTGCTACTCTCAATTTGCTCGCATCGAAACATTGGTAATGGACGATTTTCATCCATCTGAAATAGCAGATAGAAAAATAATTCCATTCATAACTAACGAATGGTGATCATCAATTTCGAAAAGAAAGAATAAACAGAAACGTGTGTAGGTCATCTACAGTTTTTTTTTTTTTATATTTATTTCTATTCATATATATAGATTCCCGCCTTCGGCTCGCGAAGGTTTTTTTTTTCTCCTTTAACTATCTTGAATTTGAAAGTTCAAAAAAAGTATCGCTTTTCAAACATTCAACATCTTGTGCAAAACTGAAGGACAGCGTAGCTCCCTGCTACGAATGGAAAATTGAATGCAAGTTTTTTTTTTAGGTGAAAGAAACATTATGCAACTTCCCAGCCACGATTTGCATCACCTTATCAAGCTCCCTGCATTAAAGAACAAAGTAGCTCCTTCATACAGTTTTCTATATTCTTACCAGCGCCCTGCTCTGAGCAGTTTTCTGCTACTTTTTTTGACATTATTTCAGGCTCCCTGCTCTGAAAAAAAAAATAAACACATAGTGGCTCCCTGCTACAATTAGCAATACCTTTGCCAAGCTCCGTACGCTGAAGCACTAAGTAGCTCCCTGCTACAGTAATTACTTCTTTCAGGCTCCCTGCACTGACGCACCACTCAGCTCCCTGCTACAGTGATAACTTCTTTCAGGCTCCCTGCACTGAAGCACACAGTAGCTCCCTGCCACAGTAATAACTTCTTTCAGGCTCCCTGCACTGAAGCACCGAGTAGCTCCCTGCTACTTTTCTCTCCAGGCTACCTGCTCTGAATAAAATACATCGTAGCTCCCTGCAACGATTTTCTAAAACTCCCACACATAGTAGCTCCCTGCTACGGTTTGGCATCTTCTTTCAGGCTCCCTGCTCTGAATTAGAATGTAACTCCCCGCTACGATTTCTAACTGGTTCATGCTGCTACGTAGCAGTGCTACGATTCACACTCCATTTTGTTACCAATTCGACGATGTATCACAATGCAGCTGCTAAACCTCACAATCTCTTCATATATCAAATAATTCAATCCTCCCAATACAGCCCCCCTCACCACCGTCATTTATCATTAGCATTCAGTTTCGCCATTTTTCCATAATTTCAATACGCGGATTCATTTTCTCAAACCTTTCACAACCAGATCTTTTCCATTCCACTCTAACCAACAAAACAGCCATTTTGTTTTTCATGCATCCGGGCTCGGGCTGAGAACCCGCACGAAGCACGCGGATTTGAAGATTTAATTTCAACAATTTTACAGCAAAAAAATGCGTTCTGTACATTAAAATTTACCTTTCACAGTAGCTCCCGCTCGTCGCCAGTTGTTGGGATCTAATTTCTGATATTTATTTCGTATTATTTCACTCACAAAATTTGTTATAATTCTCACACCCGAAATATTCAACCGTTCACTCCACTGTCCTATCCAAAAGTCCTCCTCTCTTGTCGCGCGTGGTGTCGCCTCTCCACACCGTCCCGGTTGTCGTCTTGCCGGTCTCCAATCTGTCAAAACAACAAGATGAGTCAATGTGATCAAGGTACGCATATTTCCTGATGCGTAATAATGTTCAATGCAGAACCCTACAGGTGGTTTTCACGGAAATCTGATGCATGATGAGCAATGACTGACGTCAGCTTCGTTCTTTGGGCAAGTGACGGAATTGAGCTGGGAAAAATAGGCAACCGGTACACACCGGGTCGGTAAAAACTCTAATCAATATTCAATTTTCCTTTGCCTTTTCTATCTTGTGTTCGTTTCTTAGAATACGGGAGCGCTGACTTTGACGACTTTTTGGCTCTGCTGGGAGAGAAAGTGCGACTGAAGGACTGGGAACGGTACCGTGGAGGATTAGACGTAAAAGGTGAGTTAATCCAATGATATTTAAATATTGGGATCTTGTAATCAGAAAAAGTTGACAGACAACCAAAAGAAAAAGCTTTGCGAATTTGTGATCCGATTAAATCAATGCGAAATTCAGAACCTGCAATGGATTAGCTTTTATTGCGATTTGTGTTTGCTTGGACTGATAGTATTGCGTATCCAACTTTTCTTCTTTCCCTTTATCTGCAAATAGGCGACATGACAGGAAAATACTCAATCTATACACTGTACGAAGGCCACGAGATTATGTTCCACGTATCAACGCTACTACCATTCAGCCGTGATAATAGGCAGCAGGTGAGTCAGATAATTCATGTGTTCTACTTTTCCCGTTTCCTCATAACGAATGGTTCTCACCGTGCGTTGCTTGTGGACTGCTTTTCCCTCATTCCTCTAAGCTGGCACCATGTTTCATCGATTTGTTTCATTAGTAGGGATAACCGTAGCTGCGGCATTTGTAGTTCATTAAACCACACTGGCAAACACTGCCATTCGTTACATGGATTCATGTTTCTTGTCCTGAGCAGCGGACAATACTACATTTTTACCCAAATTTGTTATTATTTTTTTATCATATCATCGTCAAGGATTGTCCTTAGCGTGTGTCACTCAAAATACTCCAAATGCTTGAAAGTCCTCCTAGAGCATGTCCCCACCCTGGTTGTTATACTAATCCAATGATCTTATAAGCCATCTGTACAAGAAGCATTTAGTGTGGAAGTGCAGTTTTTTTCTGGAGTCCATTGTAGGCTCGGTTTAAAAAGATAATGCGGTTTGATCGCCTACGTTCCTGTCAGTCGAGTAGATTTACTAATTCCATCATACCTAACCTCCAAAATATCCCTGTCTATCAAATCCTCCTACCAGTATGTAATCACCATCTTTTGATATTACGTCTCGTAGGTAGTTGTAAAGCTCCCTAACTGTTCCAAATATACAGGCAATCATTTCCATGTCATCCACGAAACAGATAGGGTGTTGGATAGGGTGGCCCACACTTATATAAAAAACAAAAATTTTGATAAATGCCAAGTCTTACTTCCTGAATTGGTTGTATTGGAATCCCAAAAGCTACGTTCAAAATTTGAGCAAAATCGATTAGCCTAAGAGGGTGCTCAAAGTACTTAAAGTTTGTATGGAGAAACGTGACCAAATGTATGCAGATTTTTTTTTAAGATTTTGATTTTGCCGCTAGGTGGCGCTGTAAGCGTTTAATAATTAAACCCTTTGGTATTATTCTAGATGACTATATGCGAAACAACTTTGTCGAAGACCGCAAAGTTATACGACGTTAAACAAGTTATACCCTAGGTAAACTGAGGCGAGACATTATGGTAATTTTTCCAGCACATGTAAAGGAATAATATCAATAATGAAATTTCAATACTTCGCCTCACTTAGGGTATAACTTTTCTCATAGGCGTCGGATCACTTTGCGGTCTTCGACAAAGTTGTTTGGAATATAGTCACCTACAATAATATCTAAGGGTTTGATTATTAAACGCTTACAGCGTCACCTAGCGGCAAAAGTTGAAAACTTAAAATTTCTGCATACATTTGGCCACATTTTTTTATACAAACTTCAAGCATTTTGTCATGCTCAGGCCCGTGCACAGAAGTGGCGCTAAGGGAGGGGTTTTTCCCAATTTCAACAAAAAGCGGAGGGGCGCCTAGTATATGAACCGTCGGTAAACACCCAAAATATTTTAAATATTTTTTCAGATAAGATTCTTTATTATTAACTTGATGATTTTGTGGCTATATCGGTCTCTTTCTACTCATAAGTATAAGGGAGTAGATATCAAAGTGTATAATGAAATGATAGATATGATAGAATTCGCTAGGTAGCGAACAAGTGTGAAAATTTTACTCCCTTATACTTATGAGTAGAAAGAGACCGATATAGCCACAAAATCATCAAGTTAATTATAGAATACGGTCGATAAATCAGTACATGATTCTTTATTATTTTAACCCCCTCCCCCTCGACCAGCCAAAGAGTGATGATGGGCCAAATAGTGAAATAAATATTTGTAACGGCCTTAATGTGAATATTATTTCTTTATTCAAGTTCCCTACGTTTAAATAATCATCATTGGGGTGAATGGCAGTTTCTCATCCTAAATAATATAATATGTAATGCTAATTTCATCCAAGCATTTCTTCGAAAATGGTTTCAAGGATTCGTTTATTCGTAAGCTGTTGTTAGGGATTTCTTCAGCTATTCTTCCAACATTTCTCATATGATTAATTTCGAAAATCTTGCATGAATAATTAAAAATAATATTAAAAAAATATTATGATAATTAATATTATTAATACTAAAAAATCTTACTAGAATTCCCTCAGAAAAAAAATGTTTAAAAATTCATGAATGATTCCCCCAGAAATTTTTCGAAGGATTCGTTAAGAAAAGCATCCACGGATTTTTTTCATAAATTCCGGCTGCTATTCCTTCAGAAAATCTACAAAGAAATCTTTTAACAAAACTGCCAGGGAACCCTCTGAGAAAATCTACAAAAAACTTCAGAAATTTGCTTAGAATTACTCCGAATTGCTCTCGAGTTTCTACCAGAAATTTATCCAAAAGCTTCTTCTTCAACCCTTCCATGCATTCCTTCCGAAATTGCTCAATGGAATTAGCTTCAAATGGATTCCTTACAGAAATTTTCAAAAAACTTTTTCACAAACATCTCCTACAGAAACGAAAAATTCATCCATAAAACCTTCCATAGGTTTCCTCATAAATTCCTTACCAAAAATTGCACCACGCTCGCACTGAATACGAAGAGCGAGGTTTTTTTGGTAGTATTGTACTTCTTACAACGACGCACGGATTCTTTCAAAAACAAAATCATGCGTTTCCTACAGAACAACGATAGTATTTCTTAGGATTCCTTGAGAATTTTCAACAAAGTGTTCTTAGTAAATTTTTGCAAGAATAAGGGTATGTGTTCCATCAGTAATCTCACGGTCCCATATTCATCCTGTTCGAAAACAAGCGATTACGGCACCGATTGATTCCGTTTTCTTTGATTTCATGCTTGCTCACTCCTAACAAAAAATACAAAAATAACAAACAAAACAAACAACGCTTCAATCCTTTGTTTTTCGTAGGATGAAAATGTTAGCCACATGCTTAATAAGGGAACCAGTACCCTACTTTATAAATTTCTCCAGCAAATCCTTCAGAAATTCCTTCAGAGATTTTTTTTATCTGTATTAACGAGATTTTTAGCCCTAGGCTAGTTCATCTTGGGACCCACGCTTTACTCCCCTTCCGAAGCAAGAACTCACACTTTGTGAGTTTATCGGGAGTGGGATTCGATCCCAGGCCCTCAGCGTGATAGTCAAGTATTCTAACCATCACATCAGGTTCGCTCCACAGGTTTTTTCAGACATTTCTACAAGGATTTCTTTGGAAAATCTTCAATGGATTCCTTTCAAAATTCCTCCATAATTTTCTTGAGAAATTACACAAGGAATTCAATAAATCAATCTTCCATATTCTTTCAAATATTGCTCCCACAGTTCTTATATTTTTTTTTTCAACAGATTCTCCAAGAAATTCTAGGACTTCCTTCAAATATTCCCTTAAAAATCAAGAAATTCTTTTATTAAAGGAGTAGAGTAGCGAACCACTTGGGCAGCGGCAAGTATTTTGGACTCGCTGTAACTCCAAACCAATTGACTTGAAATTTTGTACACGGTTAGATACTATACGTATCTCATCGCGTTCCAAAAATTTTGTCAATTGGTTCAGAATTTTCTGAGTTATAGCAGAAAAGTGCCCAAAATAGGACCCCTGCCGAGATGGTTCCACTTCCCTATTCCGTGGATTCCTTAAAAAACTCAGCCAGGGACTATTTAATTTTTTCCTTCAAATATTTTTTTGGAAAATCTTCCAGGGATTTCTCCAGAAATTTCTTCAAGATTTCTTTCACGAATTCTGTAAAAAATTCATTCATAAATTAATCCAAAAATAGTCCCAGGAATATCTACAGGAATTCCTTTGAAAATAGTTTTATATATTTGTCCAGGAATTTTTACCGATATTTTTCTAAGTGATCCTGAAGATATTTTTCAAAAAAATCACGGACAAGTTCAATACTTCCAGTGTGCTAATCACTCTTTGAAGAAGCAGGGCACTTGACTACGGGCTAGCAGCCGTAAACATTTCCTGTGAGCTGCGGCGCGGCGGGAATCGAACCTACGCTCCGCAGCACGATGCAACTAAATCATAGCCGCACGCCCACTTGCTATGCGAATTATTTTAAAATATATTCCTTCGAAAATACGCAGCGTTCGAAATGCTCTGCTCACCCATTCTCACAAGAATCGAATTCTCCCTCAAGCAAATTTTCAGTGAATTCTTCATCACACCAACAAAGCTAGCCATGAAAATGTTTGACACTTCTCAGGTCAATTTGACAGACCACACACATGCACGAAAAATACGGATCATATATTCTACTTTATCGATCTTGTTGCCGTCCTTTTCATGCTCATCTGTCAAAATGACCTGAGAGTTGTCAGTCATTTTGAGGTTAGGTTCGTTGGTGAAATAAAGAATCTGGCTTGCGAAAACTCCCTTACGAAGACCCTCTTTTAAGTAAGGCATTGTCCATTTAGAATCCGGACGCAGAAAATTACTTATCTCTCAGAGGAGGAATTACAAACAGAAAATGTTAAGCCCTCAAAACAAAGATAACTTATTGTGGTTTCATAAAAAAATATCATTGAAATTATTAAATTTAATGTTTCATACATTTTCTCATTTTTTCCGTGTTAACTTCCTTAAAAATCTGCACACTGGTTGTAAATTTTGGCATCAACCCCTTCGGCGTATTTGTCTTACAATCGGGTCATCTCTGTAGTGTCCTGAGACCCTCTACCGGTCTGATTAGAATTCCAAAGAAGCTTTGCCGAACATTTCCTTTCGTGCAATTCAGTAACTTCCAAAGAGGCGAAATTTGAGTATTGTTTCGTTACGAAACACTATCCATCCGTGATGAACATCATCGGCTGTCGTGACAGCACGCCAAAGTAGCTCAAACATCTACAGATCCCTCGTGTGCATTTTTGAAAAGCAGCACGCGATTCCTGAGGCTTTCATCCTTGTACATATCACTAGTTTACAGCATTTTTGAACTCGGTAAGCTGATGATCATTTTTGGTGTAGAATCATGCCCTGAGTTCGAAAACGCGAAAGAAAAAAATCACAGTAGAGCGGAAATTTTTTCGACTTTCCATACATGGCGGTCGATTTGAAATCGATTTTTGTTCTATTTTTAAGCAAAGTTGCTCACTTCAAACATCTCATTCTCCGTAATCAATGCTCCGGTTGAGCTGATTTTTTTACTGTAACTCGTCTACATATGATATTTCAAAAAACTTTGAGAAAGAATTTTTATATTGTTTTTTTTTTTATTAAAAAAATACATTTTTAAATATATTTTTGGAAATTTTGTTAAAATTCAAGCAGATCGCCCCTAAAACTCGCCAATATCTTGAATTTCATCAATCTGACGCAAAACCTGTATTCAGATGATCGAATGGTATTGTATTCAGCTTTTAATTTATGGAAAAAGATTTAAAATTGGTTAAACAAAACGCAATATATTTGAATTTTAGTAAATTACATATTTTGAAAAGTTGCAAAACTCGATATTGAGCTAAAACTCAATAACTGTTCTACTTAAATTTTTTTGAAGGTCGGTTTCGAAATCAGCACTAAATTGTGCTTCAAAAATTTTGGTCGTTGACAGAAGTTCACGACTTTCGTTTTATTTTGTAAACTTGTGTATTTGGTGTCATTATCGTGATGTGAGTAATCGATGCCCAGAACTCGGCCTTCCAGCCAAATCTTCGAATTCCAAGCAGATTAATCCATGATCACAAGCTTCAATCTTCCGAGGACACTTCCTCATGGCATGAATAACAACATCTGAGCGCATCACACATAATGGTTTTAGAGATTTTAACATTTTTCGTGACTGTCGTACCTGACCTCGCTAAATTTTCAACGTGTTTGTGCAAGATTTTTTTCCTTCTCTTGTCCAAACGTCACTTTTTGACGTATGGAACGATTTGTCAAAGTTGGTAGCCCTGGATTTCTATTGTTAGAGATTATTTGACAGCTTAAAACTCAGCCCAGTTAGTAAAAATCTTTCACTAACTGGGCTATGAGCTTAGTGCAACGAACGAAAGTTGACTGTACATGAATCGGAAGGTTAAAAGCAAAATTTTTATATTGAGTCAAATACGTTACCGTTCATAAGTTACATAAACATTGCTTAAGTATTTTTAATCGACATTGTCCACATCAACATCGAAGCTGATCAATGTTTGATTAATCATTACCGCAACTTTTACTCATGTTGTAAAACTTTTGTGGAAGCTTTGTTCATCGGCAGTGCTACTAAAGCTTAACAGTTCGTTTGTATAGCTAACAAAATTATTTTGTAAACATAGCGGCTCTTCTATTTTTTTTTTTCATTTCGAACACCGAAAAAGTGAATTGTGTATAGTTTGTGTTACTTTTATTTTGTGTTGCAACAAAGTGTCTGTCACTCAAGTGATATTATCCTGGCCTTGAATGGATTCTGTTTCCGGTCGAGATTTAATCGATTTGAAGTTCGATTCTTGGCACGGCAAAGGAACGTACCGATGGGAGATCTTGCCGTCGATGTCAGTAATAGAAGCGGCATCAGCTGCCGTTTTCCAGAGCTCGCTGGTTTCGCTGCCCAGTATAGTATGAAAGGTTAGTTCTGTTGTTTTAAAAAGTGTAATATAATTATGTGTTGCTGCAAGGCTCTTATTTAAAACATCACAGAATATCTTATTGTCATGCATAGCAATGACCATGTTTACGAATGTGAACTTAATGAACAATGACAATTAAGTGGTACTATAACACCATTAACCAGCAGCTGAACAAAGTAATCAAGCAAGTGTTGTTAAACTACGCTTCAGCTACTGTTTCCACTGTGAATCATATGTAGAATAACGGCTTCTAATACGCCGGAAACAGCTTGTCTTCAAACAGTATTACAGCGCTGTTTAGCAAATAATAGATTTTTTCAAACAATTTTCTTTAAACTTCTGTTAGTCAAGTTATTCAGTTACATGATGAACAAAAGTGTTATTTTCACCGATTGAAATGTTCGATTGATATTCGACACGTTGATAAACACATATTCTTGTTCAATTGTTAGCGCTTTTGTAGAACATTTGTTAAACTTGCATGCTTATTAATGGCTCTGAATTGTTACTTGAGGAGACCTCAGGCGCAAGGTTGTTTCTGATATAACCAGCGGCCTCATTGAAGCACAGCATTTTTGTGCAGAGTACTGCACAACGGTATCTTGTCCGACCCCATACGGGTCGTTGCTGGAGTGAACCAAGGATGTATGTAGCGGTGATAGCATCATGATCCTGGTAGGTGCGATTGATCGTGAACCAAATTATGGGTTGCTGTGGCAGCCCATTGCCATGAAGCACCTGAATGACCTCGAATTGGCTGATGGCGTTGCTCTCCTAGCTCAACGGCACTCTGATATGAAGAGCAAGCTCGATGATCTTGCCAATCGCTCCTTAGCGGCAGGTCTTACCATCAACGTCAACAAGACCAAATCGTTGGATGTAAAGCTTTACGGTAGCTGGGTATTCAGTGGAGAATGTTGAAAGCTTCTAATATCTTGGTAGCCCAATGGCGGCCGATGGCGGCACCAAGATCGCCTTAGCTGCACCAAGATCGCCTTAGCTGCACGGATCAAGAAGGCGAGGGTTGCTTTTGAGAGTTTAAGATATGTATGGAAAAACTGTTGGAGAAGAGTAGTAGTAGCCTCCTGGTAATGATAATGATAGTTTGGTTGAGTCAGTGTTCAAGAGTTTGTTTGAATGTATGTGTGTGTGTTGACGAAGCGGTAATGCTGAAGGATTTTGACAATGCATTTATGTTTATACAGTCGAGTCTCTTACTAAACGAATTCCTATTAAACGGACTCCTATTAAACGAACTCCTACTAGACAGGGGTGAGCGTTATAGGAGACTAAGAGCTTATGGGATTTCGGCATTTCGGGGGTGTGGCCTATTATCTCGGGTGTGTTAAGAGTTAACGCAATACTTTCTTCGGCAAAGTTTTAGGGCTTGATAAGATCTACCATTTAGAACTTTGGGTAATATGATTAGTTGGCAATTTGGCCGCTAGAGGGACCATCAACAATTTGATGCTAAATTGCACTACGGGAACCATATCAGGTTGTCAAGCAAACGTTACGATATGCGACAGCTCAAGACCCTGATAATTTGGAAGGATAGTGTCTTCGGGAAAGTTGTTGGGTACGCCAATAACTTACTGACGATAAGTTGAGAAGTTCGAAATTCCTCCACTGGGCGGCGCTAGTGAGCAAGTAAAATTTCAAAACCTCATATCTCAGAATCCCGATAACTTAGGAAGATGGTGTCTTCAGCAAAGTCGATCAGTATGACATGAACTTACATAAAAATAATCACTTGTTTCGCAACTCTGCCACTAGGCGGCGCTAGTGAACATGCAAATTTTAGAAATCTCATAGCTCAGAATCCTGATAACTTAGAAAGTTGGTGTCTTCGGCAACGTTGATCAGTATAACATAAACTTACATAAAAATAAACACTTGTTTTGCAATTCTGCCACTAGGCGGCGTTTACCGGGTTTTTTCGTCTTTTTTCGATTTTTTTGGCGGTTTTTCGGCTTGGCAAAACTAGTGTCGCTCCGCCGATAACTTAGAAAGTTGGTGTCTTCGGAAAAGTTGATCAGAATGACAAGAACTTACATAAAAATAAACACTTGGTTCAAAATTCTGTCACTAGGAGGCGCTAGTGAACTTTCAAATTTTAGAAATCTCATAGCTCAGAATACTGATAATTTAGGAAGTTGGTGTTTTCGGCAAAGTTGGTCAGTATGACATAAACTTACATAAACATAAGTACTTGTTTCGCAATTCTGCCACTAGGCGGAGTTTACCGGTTTTTTTTCGCCTTTTTTCGATTTTTTTGGCGGTTTTTCGGCTCAGCAAAACTAGTGTCGCTCCCCCCGATAACTTAGAAAGATGGTGTCTTTGGCAAAGTTGATCAGAATGACATAAACTTACATAAAAATAAGCAATTGTTTCGCAATTCTGCCACTAGGCGGCGCTAGAGAACATACAAATTTTAGAAATCTCATAGCTCAGAATCCTGATAACTTAGAAAGTTGGTGTCTTTGGAAAAGTTGATCAGAGTGACATAAACTTACATAAAAATAAACACTTGTTTCACAATTCTGCCACTAGGCGGCGCTAGTGAACATGCAAAGCCGAAAAACCGCCAAAAAAGTCGAAAAAAGACGAAAAAAAAACGGTAAACGCCGCCTAGTGGCAGAAATGTGAAACAAATGTTTATTTTTATGTAAGTTTATGTCATACTAATCAACTTTGCCGAAAACACCAACTTCCTAAGTTATCAGAATTCTGAGCTATGAGATTTCTAAAATTTGCAAGTTTACTAGCGCCTCCTAGTGGCAGAATTTTGAAACAAGTGTTTATTTTTATGTAAGTTTATGTCATACTGATCAACTTTGCCGAAAACACCAACTTCCTAAGTTATCAGGATTCTGAGCTATGAGATTTCTAAAATTTGCATGTTCACTAGCGCCGCCCAGTGGAGGAATTTCGAACTTCGCAACACATCGTCAGTAAGTTATTGGCGTACCCAACAACTTTCCCGAGGACACTATCCTTCCAAATTATCAGGGTCTTGAGCTGTCGCATATCGTAACGTTTGCTTGACAACCTGATATGGTTCCTGTAGTGCAATTTAGCATCAAACTGTTGATGGTCCCTCTAGCGGCCAATTTGCCAACTAATCATATGAACCAAAGTTCTAAATGGTAGATCTTATCAACCCCTAAAACTTTGCCGAAGAAAGTATTGCGTTAACTCTTAACACACTGTAGCCGGCTCGAGTGGCTAAGTCTCAGATCTACTAAAGCGTTCGAAAATTGTTTAAACAAATGGCTTAAGCGCCACCTCCTAAGAGGACCACTTGTCGTTTTAGTTGCCCGGCAAAACTCAAGCCTCAGGGCGAGTTCAATTATAGTCAATAGACCGAACGTATTAGTAGATACTCAGATTTAATCAGTACTCGGAACGCAACTCCTAACCAACCCGAAAAGCAATACAGAGCTCGAATTCCTACCAGAACGAAAGCACGTGGTCGACCAGTTTTCATCACAGGCCAAGTTCTTCCTCAAACCCTCTAACCTTAACGCTTCAGACACAAGAATGGGGGACTGAGATTCCCAAGCAGTCCACACTTGGAGTACATCAACCAAAACTACAGCAAAACGGAACGAACGAAACGTGAAAATACCTTCTACACCAGTGCAATCATCAGACGGAAGTTCTAGCTCACTAATTACACAACATTTAAGAAAACACGAAAACTTTTATTCAAACTACATCTATTCCACTAAACATTCATTTTTTATTCGGGTACCCTAATCATTTCTCTCACTCTCTTCCTTCCTTCCTCTCCCTTCTAACTACCTAACTGTGCGGATTTCTTGCTATAAAAACTCTGAAGCTTTCTCTACCTTCTTTACGCTTTAAGCACGCTCAAAAAACATTTGTACCTCTCCCGCAGGAGCTTACTCACGGTTTGTTACTTCTCTCTGCCTCTCGCGTCGCGTCGCCGCGCCGGTGCTGGTTCACCACAGTGAACAATGGCGCGTCGTGGAAATGACTTAACGCAGCTAGCTTGCCAATTTTGGTGGGTGGCAAGTGAATTATTCCCAGTTGGCGGGAATCGGGCTCTTCCGGAGTGCAGTGTTGGCGGTTGCAACTCCCTTCCAACTCCGGCCGGACGTTGGGAACCTTTAATGCTGGCACGTGGGGTCAGAATAGGGGTATTCGACTTGATGGGCGCGGTGTGCCGAGCGGGAGGTGAGGCGGTGTGCACAAAGAAAAAAAACTGTAACAAAAAAGCCGTTGGACGGCTACACCACAGTGTGAGCGTTTTGTCGCATATTCTAAAGCGATCACTTTTTACCTTTTTGTTTCCTTAACCGAAATCACGCACAGTACCGCACTTGCTTTTTCTAGCTTAATAGCACTACCTATACGGGAGGGAAATCTAACATTAAATCACACTGAACATATAAGACACTTTCACGTTTAACAAACCTCAAAAATCACACCGCGAAACTAATTAAAAGAAACTTCCCAGTCCTGCCTCTTCCACGGGTCAGATTAAAGTGGCCGAGTCTGAACTTGAAATCCCTCAGATAGGTCGCGATTTGAGTTTTGGCCTTCGTTCCGGAAATCGGAGTCCGATCTTATCAAAAGACGAGCCCCGATCACCTTTCGAGCCGATCAGTCATATTGTTCCTTTCCCTCTTAAACCTTTCATATCTAGCTAACCCATTCTGGTCCCTAAGCTCATTATTCAATTTCTTATTCTTAACTTATATAACGACAAGGGATCCAGTTGGGAGATTTGACTCAAACCAACGGACCCGAACGCATGCTCTGTGAGATAACTTTTAATCTGCGCGCCAAGTGAGTGAACCGGCATTAAATTGAGTGAACTTTCATGCAGGATTTATTTACAAGTTTTTTGGATTCATTTTGCATGCAAGAGGATTCATTTATCCTACTGTTCGTTCTGAACGGCTAAACTTTAATTGAATTGATTTTTAATTGCACAAACGTGCTGATTCATTTTTATTATTTCGAATACCGCTACAACACCCGAGATAATAGGCCACACCTCCAAAATGCCGAAATCCCATAAGCTCTTAGTCTCCTATTAAGCGGATTCCTATTGCGCCCCCCGACCAGTGATCTTATAAGAGTCTCGACTGTAGTTTTAGTCCGTACTAGTCCGTTGACCATTAAACATGTAGAAATAGTAAAGTGCGTTTTGCTTTCTCTTAAATATCGCGAATTCCGGGACGTGTACTATCCGGTTGGTTGTCTGGTTGAAAACCGTATCCGTTGCGCCTTGAGTTTCAACAAAAACAATTACATTAGTCAAAGCACTAAATTCCGAATTTTCAACTCAACCAATAAATCTATGCTGCTGTACGCCAGTGAAATCTGGTGTGTATCAGTGGGGAACACTCAATGGCTGCAGGTCTTCATCAATAGATATCTACGGTATGCAGTTCGTAAATGGTGTGGTCAGTCGGCCACAGCTTACGCAGGGGCGGGAACGAAATCTGCAAGCAAGCGTTAGATTGGAACCCAGTAGGAAATCGCAGCAGCCGCAAGCCCAAAGGCGCATGGCGTGCAGCCTCAACAAGGAACTAAAAGAAGTCGACATAAATTTGACCTGAGGACAGGTCTCCCAGAAAGGAAATCTTTCATTTCGGCCCTCTGAACCACCATGGGTGCTAAGAATTGAAAAGAAATAAAAAATCACGTAATTGAAGAAGACCTGGGAATGTGGAGTAGACCTGGTGTGATGATTAAAGCACGTGACGATCACGCCGAGGGCCAGTGATCAAGTCCCACTTACGACAAACTCACAAAATGTGAGTTCGGAAGGGAAGTAAAGCGTGAGTCTCGAGTTGAACTAGCCCGGGTCAAAAATCTCGTTAAAAAAGATACAAAAAAAGAGAACCCTTGCTATTCAAAGAAATTTGAGCAACAGTCACTATTCATACATTCGGTCATGTATCCCTCCGGCCATTTATTCTACCCAAAGCGTAGCGTAATTGGGGTTGAATAAAAATTGAGCTTGCCTTGTGTCATGGAATCATGTGAAATAATCAGAAGTGAACCCATTGAATTTATGAGTTTTTATTTTCCTTACAAGCTTGAATGGGCTGGATAAGAACTAAGCACCTACAAGAACACAATTTTCCTGTTTCCAACATCGAATTGATAATGTCACCTTACTCGGAATAACCGTACCCAAACCTTCCTCGTAGAAAAGCCTCCTAACAAATGCCACACATTTTTCGTTATCTTTTCCGGTGACTGGGCATCAATTGGCATCATTGGATTG